>NC_067237.1:16331757-16646507 GCF_019924925.1 Ctenopharyngodon idella | reverse complement strand
ATGGATGGCAGGACCCAAGGTTTTCCAGCAGAACATTGCCCAAAGCATCACACTGCCTCCGCCGGCTTGCCTTCTTCCCATAGTGCATCCTGGAGCCATGTGTTCCCCAGGTAAGTGACGCACACGCACCCGGCCATCCACGTGATGTAAAAGAAAATGTGATTCATCAGACCAGGCCACCTTCTTCCATTGCTCCGTGGTCCAGTTCTGATGCTCAGCATGGGCACCCTGACTGGTCTATGCAGCCCCATACGCAACAAACTGTGATGCACTGTGTATTCTGACACCTTTCTATCAGAACCAGCATTAACTTCTTGAGCAATTGTTGAATTGTTGAGTCTGTTGAATCGGACCACACCAGCCTTCGCTCCCCACGTGCATCAATGAGCCTTGGCCGCCCATGACCCTGTCGCCGGTTCACCACTGTTCCTTCCTTGGAGCACTTTTGATAGATACTGACCACTGCAGACCGGGAACACCCCACAAAAGCTGCAGTTTTAGAGATGCTCTGACCCAGTCGTCTATCCATCACAATTTGGTCCTTGTCAAACTCGCTCAAATCCTTACGCTTGCCCATTTTTCCTGCTTCTAACACATCAACAATGTTCACTTGCTGCCTAATATATCCACCCACTAACAGGTGCCGTGATGAAGAGATACTCAGTGTTATTCACTTCACCTGTCAGTGCTCATAATGTTATGCCTGATCTGTGTATACAATTAAATTATATTATAGGATATTTTACCAAAAAAGCATGAAATAAACATGTTTTACCCATTGCCATCAAGAATGTAACAGATAATGGAATGAGAATGCTAACAAATATCTATTTTTTTCTTGATTGTCTTTACTATACCTCTCCATCAATAATTTAAGAACAAAAACCAACAACTGCACAAAAGCTCAAAAGTCTACTCTGACCTGTCAGCTCCACTGGTTAGACGACTCTTTGCCTTCGAAGTGTTGAAGGAAGCGGTCTTACCTACGGCGAGCTGAGGCAAGGTGCAGCCAAGCTTCTCAGCGATATGACTGAGCTCTTTCAGCTTCGCCTGCTGCTTTCGTCCGTCCTCACTGACTATCTTGTCTTTCAGCCACTGATACGACTTCAAGACAAGAGAAGTAGACAAGTAGAGTCATGTAGGAAAAATTAAATATTTGACTTGTCAAGTATCTACCAAATTATGATTAAATTGGTACCTTCATAGCTGCCCTAGAGGATTCTGGGATACCATTTTCATATTTTCCAGTGATGATCCCACAGGCCAAAGGAGACCATGTCATGGCGCCCACACCTACAGCCACACACAGAATCAAGACGAGCTGCTGCTGCATGCGATCGCTGATGAATTCTCTAAACTTGACAGTCTCATATTCAGTATTCATTGAGATTCAGTGAGTAAAGGATGATTGATTGACACCTGCCTATCTTATGGTAGAGCTCAGGCAGCTGCACCTCGACCTTCTCCCTCTGGAAGAGATGATACTCAGCCTGCTCACACACTGGAGGAATCAGGTTAAACTGCCGCGCTACAGAGTACGCCTCCTAGAAAGAGAGAATAATATTTACACTTTTGTATTCAAATATAAACAGGTTGTATCTCTGTAGCAACAATTCAAACATTTTATCTCCAAGTGCTTTTATAGTGTTATTACCGGACTATCAGAAGGTCTGAATTGATTTAAAATACCTTTTTTTTAATTATATAGGGATGCCTGAGGCTAGTCAGTTTTTGTAATCACAGTTACAACAATGCCTGTTTTCTCAAATCATGGTTTAGGTTTTGGTTTCAAACACCTGTTTCTGTCAGGTCTTTAAGGTAGAAACTAACTTTCAAAAGTAAACTAACACTGAGAAATATTTACTGTAGTAAAAAGTGTGACAACCAGTTCTGGTCTCCAATATATACTGTATATATATATATATATGTATAGTATATAGTAATATCACATAACTGATTAGCTCCTTGGTATCATTTCAGGCTATGAACACATGTTCCAGTCACAGGGTGTGTTTACGTGGGATAGATCTGGCATGACACCAGAACATGGTATTATCACAGTCACACAAATTACAGGTCATCAGAGTGTGTCCTCTCTGTAAAAACCCTGATCAAGCCTCCATTTATCACCCATGAATTAATAATGTCAGCACTTAATTACAGCATATCAGTTTGTGCCAACTTGCTTTGTGCTACACTGCAATTACAGCAACATACAGTACTGACAGTCAAAGGGCTAAAAATATGTGATGTGGCCAGTATACACTAGAGGAGCTGAGATACAAGAGAGTATTTTGTTGCTCCAGCAAACACGGTTTGCTTCTGAATTCAAGCCTACAGAAAGTCAATGATCAGTAATACTGTGATCACATGTAAGTGATACACTTGAATTCTGTTGAAACAGTGTGTCCTGCAGGATGACGTGTTGAATGAAGTTTCTCATGACAGCTGACGTTAAGAAAAATGTTACTTACCATTATTTCCATAGCTGTCCATCGTGATGTCCCCCAGTACATAGACATGCCCTGGTTTATCACGTAGGTCATGGCTCTGACAATCTCTGTGGAGACAAAAATTCACAAATTCTGTCAGCATCATTGTGAGAAAAAACATGAATGTAATTGTATTGAATGTGCACTTGTAATGTACTTCAAATATTAATATGATAATAATTAAATAAAATGCCACATAAGTATACTTAAAGATAGTGCACTTCCACGAATGATTTTTAACACACTTAAGTACACTTTAAAAAAAGTGCAGTTTCAAAGAAGTACACTTATTTTGATGTTGACTGTCATACTAAAGCACATCTAAAGTACTTGATTTATTATAATCGTAACAGTAGTGTATTTTTATACGATTTTACATTTAAATTTAATATTTTTTAAATGTACTAAATTGCTTCATAATTACAAATGTGTAGTTACAAATATTTTTAAATACCATCACGTTCAAGGCAATGGTCACACGATGCAGGAAATTCAATAACAAAGTCTTTATTTGGAAACAAGCAGGAGAATACAGAAATCAAACTCATATAACACACAAACAATACCGGACAAAGGAAAACTAAATGAACCACAGGTGAACATAATCAGTCACTAAGAAAACTAACTAGCAAACAGAACTCAGGCAAAGCAGAACAGAATGAAAAAGAAAACAAAACTGAATGAGACCGTTACACAAACATTACAAGGTTCAGTAAAAATTATACTAAAGTACATTTTAGTTTATCATAAATGCTTGTCAGTACATTCGACAGTACACTTTATCTATACTTCAAATGCAATAAAAGTAATTCTGAACTTGCATATAAAGATGTAACTAAGTTCTATTTATGCTAAAAATCACTCAAAAGTTCAGCTAAATGCATTTAACATCAATGTAAATTGCAATTGCAATTAACATGCATCTAAGTATCCAAAAACCAGTATTCAGTTCCCACTCAAGTATATTATTTTCTGCAAAAGGACTCTAAAAGTATGCTAAAGTGTACATCTTTTTCACAAGGGCAGAAATGCTGGAACTTCAGAGAATTTCATCTTTCATTTTCTTTCAATTTATGTTGAAAAGCCAGAACAAGAAAAAAATTAGGCTGTTATTAAAATTAAATGATAGACTAAAATAGTTCAGCTGTTCATCAGAGATAAATGTCAGATTTGGTGGAAATTAGCTAAATTGTGAAGTTTTGTAAAGCTGTGTGTGATTAGTGTTTCAGGGCCCTCTTTTTCTACTTTCAAAAATGTTTTTATTAGACACTCAGTAATTCACAATTACATCAGCTGGAGTTGAACTCGAAGTCCTCCTGTTCCTTACGTTCTGATAACAGTTTGTGCTGCTATTTTCAGACCTTGTCTGCTATATTCAGTAACTTAATCTGGTATTGTGCAATATATTTTCATTCACTGTGTATCAGTTTGGGTTGGTTAAGTTCAGCTTGACGTACTTTTGTGTGGTTTCACTAAATTCAATAAGTCAATAAGAATTCAATAAGAATAAATTAATGTTAAAGTACAGTGTAACTTTATATCCCTATCAACTTTTACCCTTCATGCTGATGAAATGGTAATCAGGTAAGAAACAAAAAGCGAGAAAGCAGGGGACTGCAGAGCCCCTGAGGAACTTTAATATGCACTGCACACAGTGAGGAGCACAAAACTCTGGACACTTTACGCATCAATGCAGCAGAAAAGCACTGCATAGCGATCTGCCTGCCCATGTTCATGAGACATACAGCAACAGAGAGGTGTCAACGTCTATCCCATGTTTAAAGATAAAAAGAATAGATGATTAAGCAACCCAGACTCACTGGAAAAACGTGCCCATGGTGACATTGCTGCAAAGTGATATTACATTGCTTCTTGTGAAACCCTCGCTCTGAGCAGGATTCGAACCAGCCATTTCTGCCATGGGAGGCGCTCAGGCTCACTAACAAGGACATAGCCTTTAGTGTCAGTCACTAGTGCACCTCTTGAGGCTAGGAGAGTGAGGTTTTACTAGCTGGCCTCTGTTACACTCACCCCCCTAAACTGTCCCCTCCGGGTCACGGCACCAATGTAACCCCTCCGGTTCTTCTTCGAGTGGGATTCGAACCAGCGTTTCTGGCATGGAAGGCGAGCGCACTAACAAGGACACAGCCTTTAGTGTCAGTCACTAGTGCACCTCTTGAGGTCAGGGGAGTGAGTTTTTACCCACACAGCTCTTTACCAGCTGCCATTACACTCATCCCCCTAAACCTCACTCCCATCCAAGTCACAGCACCAACGTAACTCCTCCGGTTCTACTTTGAGCGGGATTCGAACTGATGTTTCTGGCATAGAAGTCGGGTGCAATAACAAGGACACAGCCTTTAGTGTCAGTCACTAGTGTACCTCTTGAGGCCAGGGGAGTGAGGTTTTACCCACACAGCTCTTTACTAGCTGGCCTCTGTTATACTCACCCCCCTAAACCTCACTCCCATCTGGGTCACGGCACCAATATAACCCCTCCGGTTCTACTTCGAACGAGATTAGAACCGGCTTTTCCGGCATGGGAGGCGGGCGCACTAACAAGCCTTTAGTGTCAGTCGCTAGTGTGCCTCTTGAGGCCAGGGGAGTGAAGTTTTACCTGCACAGCTCTTTACTAGCTGGCCTCTGTTACACTCACCCCCCAAAACCTCACTCCCATCCAGGTCACGGCACCAATGTAACTCTTCCAGTTCTACTTCAAGTGGGATTCGAACCGGTGTTTCTGGCACGGGAGGCGGGCACACTAACAAGGACACAGCCTTTACTGTCAGCTACTAGTGCGCCTCTTGAGGTCAGGGGAGTTAGGTTTTACCCGCACAGCTCTTTACTAGCTGGCCTCTGTTACACTAACCCCCCTAAACCTCATTCCCATCCGGGTCACGGCACTAATGTAACCCCTCCGGTTCTACTTCGAATGGGATTCGAACCGGTGTTTCTGGTATGGGAGACAGGCACACTAACAAGCTTTTAGCGTCAGTCGCTAGTGTGCTTCTTGAGGCCAGGAAGTGAGGTTTTACAAGCAAAGCTCTTTACTAGCTGGCCTCTGTTACACTCACCCCCCTAAACCTCACTCCCATCCGGGTCATGGCACCAATGTAACCCCTCTGGTTCTACTTTGAGTGGGATTTGAAGCGGGATTTCCGGCATGGGAGGTGGGTGCACTAACAAGGACACTAAAGACTGCAGCCTCTAGCTTCAGTTGCTAGTGCGCCCCTTTAGGCCAGGGGAGTAGGTTTTACCAGCACAGTTCTTTGCTAGCTGGCCTCCGTTACACTTGGACATTTCGCGTCACAGTTTCAAAATGAAATGCCCAGTGAGTGGTGTACCCACTGATGAACCTGAATCTGGCAATATTTTATTACGGTGATTGGATTGTTGTATGTATTGTAATGATTTTCTATCATGTTTGAAAATAATATACTACCTGCACTAAACCTAACAAAAGCAAATGTGAGATAAAAACACACTTGCTGAAGCATCCATCCAAGTGCATTGCTGTACCAGGTGAGCTACCGAGCAAGTTTACTGTGTCAGAAAAGCCATACATATGGATCTGGTTATGTGATGCAAACATCAAAATGAATTAGTTTACAAATCATCCACTATGGTAAAATTGTTTTGAGGGCATAGCACAGTATTATGCAAAGAAATGCATGAAAATAAGTTATTAATGGATAACCTTCCCTTGTAATCATAATTTGTGGGTTTTGTTGCCTCTAGTGTTAATTTCATTTGGAAACTGCAGTGAACTATTTTTGGTGTTTAGCAAAAATGTAGATAGAGGCACATTTTGTCCAATGAGCCTAAGTTGCGATTAAGGTAAGTATCAAGCCAAATCAGTCACATTCCATGTTTGCTGTGCTGAGAAGAACTAGCATGAACAAATTCAACAACCATAAGACTGTTCTTTGATGTGTCATGCCTTCAGTTTCTTTTTTAGAGTGGTTTGTAATGCCAGATCAAACAAAAATGTACAATACATATAAAAACATATATACATTTGCAGCTAAGCTAGCAGGCTAATGGGCTAGCATGGTAAGCTAGAACATGAAGAGGTTTGTTCACAAAACATAAATAACTACAAATGTTTAATTTCATTAACCTATAGATTCTTCAATTCTGTTATATATAATAACATACTTCAGTTGTCAATTATCATAAAGTGATTTTGTAGGATTTCTAATCAGGCACTGAATAGAGCACTTATTAAAAGTCCTTTCAGCCAATGGAATCAATTTGGGGTCCTAGACAGACTCAGCTGCATTAGTAAGGTAATGACATTTATCATAAATTAACTGTGATTTTGTAACAAATAAACTTTATTGTGCTAGAGGATGATGTAAAAACAGTAAATGGAAGTAAAATCAACTTCACTCAAGGGTAGCAGATTGGCAGGCAGTGTTAGATTCTATGAGTGAGAGCTGAAAAGCCTGTTAAAGTAGAGAAGTCTGGAACAAATGTCTGAGTCAGGGTGACCTTGGCATCTGGCGCAGAGCTTTGAAATATTACTAAGCCCTAAACGCTACACAACAGAACAGCTCTAAGCAGTACATACATTACCAGAAGGGCATACTGATCTCCCCCCACCTCCCCTAACAAGAGAATATTGATTGAGCTTAAAAAAAAGAGGAGGGATATCAAAAAAATCTCCCCTTTTCTAAAAGGTGATCTAAGTGATTTTAGCTATTTTGTTAACTTTGCTACTTTATGCGTACACAAGTGCTTCCCTGCTATTTACAGAGTTTAGGGTGGTCAAATAGACCAGGGGTGTCCAAACCTGCTCCTGGAGGGCCACTGTCCAGCAGAGTTCAGGATTAAACACACCCGAACCAGCTAATCAAGGTCTTACTAGACATACTAAAAACTTCCAGGCAGGTGTGTTGAGGAAAGATGGAGCTAAACTCTATAGGACAGTGGCCCTCCAGGACCAAGTTTGGACACCCCTGACATATGGTGCTTTTCCACAGTGTGGAATGACTTGCCTCGGCTCGGTTCGGTACGGCTCGGCTCGCTTACTTTCGGTTTGCTTTTCCTCTGCAGTTTAGTACTGCTTCAAAGTGGGTGGGATTATAGACTGATCGTTATAGTTGCGCCGCCTTTACTGCCGTGGATCCGCTCCTCGGCTACCAACAAGTCTGCACCTCGTCTTCTGACCACAATACAGCCATTTCTTTTTTCAAGTTGCATGCGACGGTCATTTAAAGCAAGTTGTTTAAAAAAAGTTGTGCAAACAAATGATACTGCGGTGGCTGTTGCTATTTAAATCTAGCGGGTTTGGTGTCTCGTGTTTTAAGTCCAATGACACTGGTAGTGACGATTCTCTCTGACCAATCAGTGATCTACAGTGTTTACACGTCACATTTAGTATCGGTACGGCATGTTTGGAACCTCCACCGAGGTGGTACTATTTAAGTGAACTGTACCGTTCCTTACCGAGCCGTCCCATGCAGTGGAAAAGCGCCAAAAAGTGAGCCGCACTGAGCCGCACCGAGCTGCACCGAGCCGTACCGAGCCGTCCCATGCAGTGGAAAAGCGCCAAAAAGTGAGCCGCACTGAGCCGCACCGAGCTGCACCGAGCCGTACCGAACCGTACCATGCCGTGGAAAAGCGCCAATAGACATTGCGATTTCTCAGGACACCTATTTCAGTAATATCTGCCAGAGAGCAGAGACATTTTATGCAAAGGGATTTGAAGCCGATCACTCTCCTTTAGTCTTTAACGTTCCCTTTCTTCCTCTACTACTATCTGTTCTTCTCTCTTCTCTGCATGTGTTTAAACACATGTCTGGAGATAATAGGATGGATAAACAAAAGAGAGAATCAGCTGGTAAATTCTTTATGAGGAGTGAAAGTCAAAGAGTCTGCAACAATTAACTTTCTTCTCTTCAATTTTACTCTTCTGAGAACAAAACACTCAATTTTAAAAACGCCATTGGCAGCAGATACTCATTTTAATGAATCTATCCTCACATGATCTTCAGATCACTCTTAGTGCAGTTGTTTCTCTCTGTACGCCTCATATTTTGTAACTGGTTTATTCTGTTCAAGAGACTTCGCTATTCTGTGGTTTGTACCAAAAGCTCATTATTAAACAGTAGATTTAATTTTCAGGCTGACTGCACTTGAAGCTTTGGGCAGCTCAGAGATTTAACAGCAGTTTGGAAGCTTGCTGGCTGCATTGCGTACATCAGGTACAAGTAATAAGTCTGGTTATTCAGAATGGCACCCCGAGGAATGCACTTTATCGTAACCCTGTTTTCATAAGTACATCTTTCAGAGCACTTAGACTTCAGATGGATGTGCCTGCAGGACACCAAGACTTTTAGTCAGACAATCTCAAAAGTCTTTTGTACACCTCTGGCTTTTGATGCAGTATTGTCATTCGCAGCACTTTTCTAGACAGTATCCCAAAGTGCTTTGGTGGAGGTCAAGAATAGTTTTATGAATTACCAAACCTACCAAAGTGTACTAAAGTCTTCGAGATGTACCCCAAACAAGTAAATTAATGCAATGATATTCATGCACTGCCATTCAAAAGTTTGGGGTCAGTAAGATTTTTTTAAATTAATACTCACTCCATTCCCACGGCTCTCGGCCCCACCCTGCTTGCCACATTTATCGACCCCAAACTTGTGAACGGCAGTGTATATTTGGCCAAACTCACCCTCCATCGGTGTGTTGCTGTCGGGCCGGTTGGCGAATACCACGTCTACATATTCCAACTGCATTCTCTGCAAGGAGCCCTTGAGACCTGAAAGAGGAGACGGTTATTGTGAGCGTGTTTGAGCATTTGTTTGTCTTCCCTGTCAAAACGTCTGGCAGTGTTTACCTAACAATTTAGCATGATTAGCTGTACATGGGAGACAGGTTAGTGCTAATTGAAAAGTTGCATGCTATGACAGATCACAGTTTGCTGAGGACTCTTATTCAAGCCCTCATAACATCAGGACAAACTTTGCCAACTTAATCGAGCTCCGCAGACGAGGGACCCTCAGCTGCGTGACTCTGGTGGACTTTGTAGTAATCAAGCTCTTTCTGTACAGGGCCCCAGGGATCATTCACTCTTTGTGTCTCTGTCTTTAATTCGGCAGAGTGTTGGATTGATCGTCAAGCGTAATGAAGAGAGTTTGGGACTGGATTCCCTCCTGTGCCCATCTCTAGAGGCTCACTCTGACAGGGTCAGCATCATGAGGTCAGATGAAGCTTTACTGTCAAGAAATGATGGTGTTTGTCAGCAGTTTGAGACACAGTGAGAGATATGCGATTGATTGGGAAATTGGCGCAAAATATCTTTAATAAAAATGGAAGTTGCTCTTTTTTCCTCCATCATAAATGAGTTTGTCTCAGAGTAAGCAGACAAAATACAATAAACGCTGGTGTTTGGGAACACAATCATGTGAGACGCTTCTGGAGGGAATTAAACCAAATCATTCTGATGACCGACTTTGGCTCAGGCATTTCAGAATGATCAAACCAACATCTGAGATGCTCTGCGATTGGTCCACTGGTTAGTCCAGTTATCCAATCACATCCTCCGTTGAGTTTTTTGTTGCGCATCAAGGGATTTATTCGGTAACTGTGTTTCCATCGTAGTTTATGCGCATCTTTTTTAAAAAGTTTTTTATGCACATTTTTATAATTTATGTGCATCTTGGTGTTTCCGTTCCATCTTAATCATTATCATTATCATTTTTTAAATATATTTTTCAAATGTACATTTTTTGTATGTTTTACTTAACATCAAAAATTAAACATGCTCATCACAGAAGAGTTTTCAAGTTGTTGTATGCATGAATTACATTTTATGTGTATTTTTTAAATAACTTAAACCAGACTGTCATATTGTGATATAAGATGACATGGTCGAGGGGAAGAGCTGTCACTTAATTTCACAGGACCACACATACAATATCTGTGTATTTACACAATATTTCACAATATCTGTGTATACTGAGAGACAGACTGTGTGTCTGAACCTATGTGCCAAAATTGTATCTCAGCCCACATTTATGTATGTGTGTGGTTCAGGTAAACTCAAAGTCATGGGGACAAAATGTCCCCAAAAAGATGGCAATATCCGAAACCCTTGTCCTTGTGGGAAAATTTTTTGGTCCCCATGAGGAAAATACCTAATAAATCATACTAAAAAAATGCAGTTTTCTGAAATGGTTAGGTTTAAGGGATAGAATATACAGTTTGCGCAGTATAAAAATTATTATGTCTATGGAATGTCTCCTTAAAACATGAAAGTACGTGTGTGTATGTGTGTGTGTGCATGCTTTGCAGCCTGACCAGACCAATAACTGAACCAAATAAAGTGATGTAAATATAATACGGCCGGTGTGTTCACAGACATGCTCCAAATGCAGGGAGCTGCAGGTGGGTTAGAGCAGTGTGTATCCTGAGCTCTATGTTTGTAAAATAGGTGTCTGGCCCCAAACCTGCTGGCATGGAAGAAAAATAAGAGCCAGTGCAGAACAGCACACACAACCAATCATTCATCCTCCATGTAACCCTGAATATCTAGGCCAGGGTGTGTATTATTTCCGTACTCTCACACCAAAGGTAACTCTGAACCTACTGATAACATCTACTGTATGAATTACAACATAACTCGTTTTTCAGGGCAGTAGTTAATACTGTAATATTAAAAGAATAATAGTGCATGCCTTTAAAGGGGACCTAAAATGCCCCTTTTACAAGACGAAATATAAGTCTCTGGTGTCCCCAGAATGTGTCTGTGAAGTTTCAGCTCAAAATACCCCACAGATAATTTATTATAGCTTGTCAAATTTGATCCTATTTGGGTGTGAGCAAAAACACGCAGTTTTTGTGTGTGTCCCTTTAAAAGGAAATGAGCTGCTGCTCCCGCCCCCCTTTCCAGAAGAGGGCGGAGCTTTAACAGCTCACGCTTCGTTTGCTCAACAACAACAAAGCTAGAGAATCTCACGCAGCCAAAGTGAGGATTGTCAGTAACGGTGTTCAGCCTTACATTGTTCAAACTGGAGTCGACACTGATGGAGAGACTCAGGAAAAAGTTACAACTTTCAAAATGCATCTGGATAAATTCAAAGTGCCTGTTTGTATCAGATGATATTCAGTCAAGAGAAAGTCACCTGCATGTGATGTTCATTCTTGGCTTGATTCTGTGCAAAGTGTGATCAGTGACTGATGCCGTTTGGCAAGTCACTCACGTGTGTTTCTGGCTATGTCCTCTTTAGTCCTGCTATTTGTTAGTTCTGCCTGCCAGAGCGAGCCACACTAACACTAAATCCACTCAATCAATGCCCAGCGAGGAGCCAAACACACACACACACACACACACACACACACACACACACAGAGTGAGAATGTTTAGAAAGAGAATGTTCACCTTCAATAATGTGTTTCCTAGAAAGGCCTCGTTCAGTCTCAGCTCTGCAGCAAAAAAGGAGACACACAGAGACAGACGTACATCAAAATTTCAGACAGAGCTAAGTTCAGTCTAACACATGAGACCAGAATGTCTTGCTCTTCTTTTTCCTCTCCCAAACTGGCCCTTTTGCAAATGTTCACTTTTCAACTTCAAATAAAACCCTGACATATTTAAATGCTGATTATTATTCATGAGAGAGGATTTGTGGGGAAATGGGACAGGCCTTTTCTTTAGTCTTATCGAGCTCCACAGCTGCACTTCTGCTCACTTACTCCCAGAATACTTACTCATGGAGAAAACGCTGGGTCAGCGCTTGCCCTGAACTGAGCTTTATAATTGCATTTATGAAATATCCAAGGATGTCAGCGTTAAGTGTGCTGCCCTTTAGAATGTGCAACAGATTGAGAGTTATGAAATAAAAGTTCTCATGACAGGAAGTGACATAATGTACATGCACAATGATTGAATGACAGATTACTCACTTTCCACCCCAGTAGAGCTTTGTGGTAATAACCAGACTGGATCGCCTTAAGAAAAGGAGGGAGGAGAGAGTGGGAAAAGTGAATTAAAATGTGCACATAAATGTTCCAAAATAACTATTGCTCAAGAGAAAAGTTGATTAAACAATAAAACAGGTATAAGCAAACTACGACAGGTTTTTGTGTAGTCAATCAACAGTTTTCATCTGTCAAAAGTTTGGTAAGATTTTAATACTTTTATTCAGCAAGGACAGATTAAAATGATCAAAAGTGACAGTAAAGACATTTGAAATGTTACAGAAGCTCTCCTGAAAAAATATGTATCATGGTTTCCACAAAAATATTAAAGGTTAAAACATTTAAATAAGGAGTCAATACATCATCAATCCTTCTTCCAAAACGTGTTTTTTGTCTTACCCTGATTCACTATGGTAAGCCTATTATTAGTGTTTATATTTTAGACCTGTCGGGATGGTTTTCACGGGAAATTGCGTACAGACAGTACATCACTCGTTCCTGAGTGTCACATCATATCCATAAATAGAGAAAAGTTGCTCCACGTGTCTGGTGTGGGAGTGGCAGACGCTAGATGTCACAACGAGTGAGAAAGTTTGACATGAAGCAGCTAAATCTCCAACCTCTGGAGAATCACCTGTTTTAAACAAACACCGAACAGAGGAGAGTCTGCTGACAATAAGACAACAAGACAGAGCTCGTAATAAAACAAGAATCAACATTGACTTGACTTTTCAGAGATTTGAAATGTTGTAAATGCGACGGGGAGATGATGGCGCCTTTATTACCTTACAGGTAAATAAGGTATTTTATTGAACAGATAAATTGCCATATGTAGCTCTCTAACAGAGTTCACTGTAAAGCATTATCTATTGTGAAGGGTGATATTCATCTGCACAGTCACGCAGAACCGAAGCACAACCAAAACAATGATCATCTGCAAAATGCATGCAGTTTTGTTTTTAACCGCTAGAGGGCCAAATGTTACATAGTGTACCTTTAAGCACTGTTTTCAACAGTAGGTATGTTTACATGCACAAATTTTCATCATGAATCCAACTCAATTTTAGATTGTGAAAGTTCTTTTATGAACCCAAAATTTGGCAATCAGATTCACATATTCATTTAAAACAAAACTTCAGTGCATGCGCAGTGCCCAGTTGCTGCGATCGAAAAAGTTTGTAAGATGTAAAATGTATGTAAACATCAGAGATCTTTTTATGATAGGGCTCTGGTATTTTTGAATGAGACAGAGAAGATCTGATTCAAGCATTTACATGCTTATTATTTTCCTTAACTAAAATGAACTGGAGTGCGGACTTAGTCTTAGAGCTCCCCCTGGCCTTTTTTAGGACAAAAATTGGATCTGCTGGAGACGTCCAACAGATTATTTAGGTACCGGAAGAAGTCCCAGATCAAGATACATATTTTCTATGTAAAGCACTTTGAATTACCATTGTGCATGAAATGTGCTATATAAATAAACTTGCCTTGCCTATTGATTGGATTATTTCAAGCCTACACTACCTCTTTCAATCTGACTGTGTTTACCTGAAGCCTTTTCAGTCTGATTATTTGGGTGCATGTAAACATAGCTGTTAATAATAATCAGAAATGTTTCTTGAACACCAGCATATTAAAATGATTTCTGAAGGTTCATGTGACACTGAAGACTGTTTTAAAATATATTCAAATAGAAAACAGTTATTTTAAATGGTAACAATTTTACTGTATTATTGACCAAATCAATGCAGCCTTGGTGAACATAAGAGACAAAAACATTAAACAATCTTACAGACCCCAAACTTTTGAACGGCAGTGTATAATTATGCAAATGTTGGAAAGATTCAATTCACAAGCAAATGCACAATGACAAGGCCAATTGGAGCCTGACTGACATGTACACATGCTGGATGAAGCTACAGCTGCATTATCATCTAGATTTGTTTGCAAATTCAGACTGGTATAATTTCAGTCAGACTAAACAGTTTAATTTTACATTTTAAAAAGACAAATTATGGTTTTATGGTTATAGTCTGACTGAAAACGAATGGCTTCTGTCTATGTTGGCCAGCTGTTCGCTCATTCATTGGTCTCATGAGTTCATCGAACAGGAATCAGACTGTTGAGGAAGAACTGCAGAGATAGTGATGCCATTTCTCAGTGACGATGATACGTGTGTAACCTTCACCTGTAGCTGTTTTGGCAATAATCAGCAGGTCTCTCCGAGTCGCTCTGCACTGTAAACAGTGTAAACTCTCGCTGTGTCCTACATTCTCAGCTCACACAAACTGAGAGCTGCCTTCTAAATTGTGGCCTTGCAAAATAATTAAGATATACTTTAAAGAAGAAAGCCGAGGCTGTGAAATTTAACATATATTAGGCCAGAAGTGAATTCAATGACTTTGCATTTCACACCCAATTGTCACCGTGTAGCCATGTGTAAAAACACATGAACTTCACATACATCATCTCTATGGAAGAAGGAGTGAGATGAAAGGAAAGAGAATGAAAGAAAAGGAGGGAAATTGGGTTATGAGGAAAGTGGGGAATGGGGCAGGAATTAGAATATGGGAGATAGAAAGATCCAAGCAGAAAAAATAAACTGATGAAAGACAGAAGAGAGGGCAACTGGTTCCACTCGGTTCATTAAAACTGTGGATCCCAGAGGTCACTTTATCTTTAAAGCACATCCATTAAACATTTACAGACACGATCAATCCAGATGTGTTCGTGAATTTTGATAGGGGGTCATGGATATTCAGACTCTGGCTGATGCTGTGCATGTATGTTCACTGCGGTGGGATGAGGAAATTTATTAGTATAACAGCATGGCATGTAATACTGATCTTGGATCTGTGAAGATTCTGAAGCTTATAAAAGGGGCCGGATTAAATTAGTTTTGTGACAGAGTGGATCTGAACACTACAAATCAGTCTGATGAGATATGTATTAGAGAGAGAGAGAGAGAGAGAGAGAGAGAGAGAGAGAGAGAGAGAGAGAGAGATCGTGGAAATAACATTCTAATACACTGTTAAAAATAAATGTAATTTTACAGGTAATTGTCTGTATTTTTTTTTTTTTTTTTTTTTTTTTTACAGAATTTTCTCGTTTTGTCATTATACAATGAAATACCTGTTGTTTTACAGACATTTGATGTAATTTAAATTCACATAGAATTGCTTGTATTTTGGTATTACATCAAATTTCTGTTTTTTAAAAAGAAATTTTCTGTATTTTTAAAGAATAATGTGTAATTTTACATTAAATGTTGATTAATATTTTACAGATTTGTTTCTGTAGAAAATGGAAAAAAGGAAACAAATATATAACTGCAGAAATCTGCAGTCATTCAACATTACCATTTAAGATAAAGTGTTGGTTAAAGTGAGGTTTCTTTTAAGGTTAAATAATAGTATTTGTACATACACTGTAAAAAATGATTGTGATTTTAACGGTGAAAGACTGTAAAAATGCTACGGTAAAAAACTGTTAATTTGTTAACAGGAAGTTTATATATACAGTAAATAACTGTAATAGATTACATTTAAAGACATTGTAATGCAAAACTGTATTAAAAATGCCAAATAACATTTAAGTCCAAAATAATTACTGTTCAAAAGTTTGGGATCTGTAAGATTCTTTTATGTTTTTGAAAGAAGTCTTTTCTGCTCACAAAGGCTCAATTTATTTATCAAAAATACAGTAAAAAACAGCAATATTGTGATATATTATTACAATTTAAAATAATTGTTTTCTATTCAAATATATTGTAACGGGATACAGGTTTTTTCAGAATTAAAGTAAAAAAAATCAAATGAACAGCATTTATTTGAAAAATAAATCCTTTGTAATATTGTAAAAGTCTTTACTGTCACTTTTGATCAATTTAATGTCATTGCTGAAAGTATTAATCATGTTGGAAAGGTCACGCGTGACATAGGTGGAAGTACCGTGGTATGGCGAAAAAACTCCTCCAACTTCAAAATCGTCCGACATCGTTGTTTTACCTTTTTTTGTAAAGGCCGTTTGACTTAGTCTTTCACTTTGTAAACACTGGATCGGTACTTCCACCTATATCACGCGTGACCTTTCCAACGTGATTACGTAAT
The DNA here is from genome assembly GCF_019924925.1 of Ctenopharyngodon idella. Classification (NCBI taxonomy): domain Eukaryota; kingdom Metazoa; phylum Chordata; class Actinopteri; order Cypriniformes; family Xenocyprididae; genus Ctenopharyngodon; species Ctenopharyngodon idella. The sequence continues at coordinate 16,629,976 of NC_067237.1, read as the reverse complement.
GTGTGGCTCATCGCAGAGCAGTGCAAGATGAGCATTTGTGGTGAAAAAGTATATAAATTTGCATTTTTTTTATATAATGACCGATGGTTTCTCTAGATAAGACCCTTATTCCTCGTCTGGGATCATGTAGAGCTCTTTGAAGCTGCACTGAAACTGACATTTGGACCTTCAACCCGTTGAACCCCAGTGAAGTCCACTATATGGAGAAAAATCCTGGAATGTTTTCCTCAAAAACCTTAATTTCTTTTCGACTGAAGAAAGAAAGACATAAACATCTTGGATGAAATGGGGGCGAGTAAATTATCAGGAAATCTGAATTCTGAAGTGAATTAATCCTTTAATAACTTTCCCCCACTACACAGCCAATGTGGAAAGTGCAGCAAATAATGAATCTCACTTAAAGTGACAAATCAGTAATTTTTCAAAGTCAGCATCGAAGTCATGGTGATCATAGTGGGTTGTCATCTGTTACCATGACAACAACCCTCACCTAGATGCTCTCATCTGCTGGCATTGATTAAGTGAAACTGAGTAGCATCCCAGAGATCAAAGTCCCCATCAAAAGTATGTGTGAGTAATGAGACGTAACCAATGCCAGATCCAGCAGGAACACAACAACAACAAAGCTCCAGTTCCACTTGCTTTTTCGTTTGTACCTCCTTTATCTTGTATTACAGCTACACAGATGTGCTTGACATACATACAAATCAACCGTACCTCCAGCCCTTCTTTTTGATGATGTTTCCCAGTATAACTTCAGCTCTGTAACAGACAGAGATGTTAATAATGATTCATGGAGTAAAGTGAATTATGGGTAATCTTGTTGATGCTGAGTCATACTCACTTTCCAGCAGCATACACCTCTGCGGTGTCAAAAAGGTTCACCCCACTCTCATACGCTATAGTCATCAGCTGCTCCGCCACCTGGAAGACACACACACACACACACATATATAGAATTAGAGATAGAAGGGTTAACCTGTCTGAACCATCACAGTAAGTGTATAATGATTTTATTGCCATTTATTTTCACTTCATAATTTCTCAAAATCTTCTTACATTATATATATATATATATATATACATATATATATACACACACACACACACACACACACAGTCAAACCAAAAATTATTCAGACATTTTTGATATTTTTGATATATTTTTACTAGTGGGTGGAGGACACTATAGTTCATTTATGTTAAGTGAGGATAGCAAAATAAAGTAAACTGTGACATATTATACCCAAAAATTCTTCATACAGTGGACTACCAGTAAAATTGATAAAAATTTAAGACCAAAAATTATTCAGACACTTTGACCTGACCATGTTTTGCTTAAGTGTTATCTGACATAATTAAGATTAATTTTTTTCTGACAGTTTAACTCTGAGATCTTGTCATATTTTATTACCATTTTTTTAAACTATAGTGAATAAACTGTATTAATGAATGAAATGTTTAAGGTGTCTGAATAAATTTTGGTTTGATTGTATATATATATTTTAGCCACATTTTAGCCATCAGCCAGCCAGGTTCTTGGGTGTTTTTGGTAAGTCTCACAGTGGCTGCAGGATCATGTCAGTCTTCATTCATTCAGTCATCAATAACACTTTGATAAGAGTGTTTTGTTGTACAGTGGACTACAAGTGACTACAAGTGCAGCAAAATCTAAAGGGTGAGAGTGTGTTTGCAGGTGATTGAGTTTGTATGAATATGTGCATAAGTATGGGTGTATGTGGGGGCTTATTTGATTGTTCTCCCGCCTTCTGAATCTCTCATGCTCTCCCTCAGGCCTAAATCACATAAATGAATCAGCATAAAAATTATGCAAAGCAGACTATTGGATAAGGGAATGAAAGCACAGGAGTATGAGGTTTTAGATATTCACCTCAATCATCAGTGCACATGTTAGTATAACATTTGAGAGCACTAATGTAAATAGATTTGGCTTGCATAGTCAATAATATGCTAAAACTATTCTGAGAGTTGTCATAATTAAAGGGGACATATCATGAAAATCTGACTTTTTCCGTGTTTAAGTGCTATAATCGGGTTCCCGGTGCATCTCCCAACCCAGAAAACATGAAAATGAAAACATGGCTGCATGAGATTCTCCAACTTTGTTGTTGTTGAGCAACCGAAACGTGAGCTGTTAAAGCTCCGCCCTTTTCTGGAAAGGGGGCCGGGAGCAGCAGCTCATTTGCATTTAAAGGGACACACACAAAAACGGTGTATTTTTGCTCACACCCAAATAGGGGCAAATTTGACAAGCTATAATAAATGATCTGTGGGGTATTTTGAGCTGAAACTTCACAGACACATTCTGGAGACACCAGAGACTTATATTACATCTTGTGAAAAGGGGCATAATAGAGGGTATGCACAGACGTCACTTTCCCGCCGGAACGCGCTCCCTCAGCTGGATTGAGTGGCAAAAGAACCTGCTGCATGACTGGATTTAATAGGGGAAACTGCAAAAACGCGAGTAAAACAAACGATTACACTAAAGGTTGGGCTCGAAAGTGTTCTTTATGACATGTCAAAGAAACCTAATCCATGGATACTGACATGCAGCCAGGAATCGTGTTTCCTGACATTTATATGTGCCTGATTTCGACGCCGGGGAAATACATAAAGCAAATGCTTTATATAAATACAATATAAATAGGTCTAAATACGAGTGATCACTTATATCAATGTTATATATTTCGTCATATCGTCCAGCCCTAAAACTTGTGTAGTTTTTGTCAGTGTTTATGCAGAATATAAGATTGATGAGTTGTCAACACAATATATAACAATACAATATATAGGGTATGATTTTACCCCAAAATCCAACATTTTGACACAAAATGATAACTGCAAAACATGTTTCTTTGCCTGGAGTCCAGCTGTTTCTGTGAATTGCAGTGACCTATTTGCTTTTTTTTTCTGTAGCTTTCAGCAGTCTGTAAAAATATACTTCAGATTTTGTTTCAAAGCTATATGTACAGTCAGTCGCAAAGCTCTTTCCGGTTTTGGATGTGTTTTGTGTGTTTTTCGCGGGATTCACGCTGAAAACCAATGCTGCCACTCAGTCTTTTGCCACTCAGTGGGCGTAACCGCAGTCATAACGGTCGACGGTGACGTCACGTGCATACCCTTTATAGGTTCCCTTTAAAATATATTTACATAATAAAACTCATAAATATAATAATATATGCAAATAAAAAAAATTCATACCTCCTGACCTGTACTAAATTCAATAATTTGAAGTACTACCTAAATGCCAAGAATTGCTTTCTAGACTTTCAAGCCACCTATATTCAAACTCCTGCCACAACAACAAAATGTTTTGAATTATCTGTGGCATTCCTTATTTTCAGTTTGAGGTAATCAAATTAAGCTAACTATAATAATCTGTACAAGAGGAACCGAGAGAAGAGCAACTTTCACACTCTGTAGCCTCACATTTCATACAATGTCAACTCTAGTTGATTTAACAGAAGCCACTTAACACTTCCTTTAATCCTCCTCCTACTACTTCCACACACTCCGAGACTGTACTCACACAAAGTGCTAACATAAAGTCCTGATTCAGACGTTGCCCTCCGACACCCCAATGCCTCAGAGAAAGCAAATCCCTTATGACGGCAGAGAAACAAACTGCCCTGTCACTCTACGCTGGGAATCCAGTCAGATCGACTCAGCTGACAGGATGACGAGTCATTCCACTGCCGAGGGGAGGCAAAAACTGTGTGTGTAAGCTTGTTTAGGATGGGATGACGATTCCAACATTTCATGCTTTATCTCTTGACAACCAGCACAGAAAGGAAGGGGCTGTTTGACCGCAGAGACTGAGGACATTTTAACCCTTCCACTGAGGCAGAAGGATGTTTTATATAAACTTGCATGCCCTCAGAAACAAATTATCATCCTCACTTGTCCTCTAGGTTGACGCGAATGTCCCTTCCATCACATCTGCATCTCTGTGCTTGTATGTTTTACACAACTTCGAGAGCAAAATGTCAGGGTCTTTTGCATCATGTGTGCTCACAAACACAGTATTTGCCATCTGCAGGCTTTTCTTGTCACTCTTGCTGTTATGTTCACGATGCTCTGATTGTAATAGTTTCATACTTTCATTGCTTCAGGTAAATGTCAGTAAAGAAAATAGAACAATTCTCACTTACTTCATCTGAAATCTGCCCTCCAAATGTCACCCAAGTGCCTGTAAAGGAAAAAGAAAGGACGAATTGGGATATTTCTAGCAAAAGCACTTCATTCTCATTTAATGACTGTTTGATTATCACATGGAGAGCAAAAAGGTCCAGGGGACCAGAGAAAACCTGCTCATCTGTGTTTTCTGTATTGGTAGGTAGGTACTTTATTGATCCCACATGGGAAATTGTCAGATTTGTCCTCCACAGTGCTCTACTAACTATGCAATTAAGCAGCCAATTCTTTTTCGACCATTAAGATTTTCATGTGCAGTGCTGCTGAACCAGTACAAATTGCCACATGTAAATGAAATAATGCTGCAAATAACCACACAGTTGTGCCATATTTAGCTCAAACAAAAAGCAATTTTGGCATTAATAGAAATTATGGAATGCACAAAAAATTTCACAGCTAATACATGCAAACAATTTCAAGTTTAAGTTTAATTATTATTAAATATTCATAAATTCATTATTAATAAATGTCTACATCTCCATCTTAATTTCAAATGAATTCAATTCATATTTATGTAGTAAGCAAATTGGTGATGTTTAGACCACTGTCAACTATTAATAAAAGACCATAGCAACTGGTTTGAGAGTTCACAAGTGATCATGCTATGCGTTTGCTCCTTATATACTTAAGATTTTGCTCCTCTCTATTCCCCAGGTGCTAAAAGTAAATGACCCTAATGAGGATAAAGTAGTTTGGATAAGGGATGAATGGATAAAGGGAACATGCATAGTAACTTTCCCAGTTCCTGTAATGCAGCATCTACCTTAACCCCTGCGGTTCTACTCGCACTGCTACGAGCAGGATTCGAATCGGCGTTTCCAGCATGGGAGGCGGATGTGCTAATAAGGATGCTAAAGACATCAACTTCTAGCGTTAGTTACTAGTGCGCCTCTTGTGGCCAGATGAGTAAGGTTTATCAGCTGGCCTCTGGTCCACTCACTCCCATCCGGGTCACGGCACCAATGTAACCTCTCCAGTTCTACTCGCATTGCTCCGAGCAAGATTAGAACCGACGTCTCCGGCATGGGAGGCGGGTGCGCTAACAAGGACACTAAAGACCGTAGCCCCTAGTGTCAGTCGCTAATGTGCTTCTTGAGGCCAGGTGAGTCAGTTTTATTTGCAGAGCTATTTACTAGCTGGCCTCCGGTATACTCACTCCCATCCGGGTCATGGCACCAATGTAACCTCTCCAGTTCTACTCGCACCGCTCCGAGCAGGATTCAAACCAGCATTTTCTGCGTGGGGAGCAGGTGTGCTAATAAAGATGCTAAAGACAACAGCTTCTAACGTTAGTTGCTAGTGCGCCTCAAGGCCAGAGGAGTGAAGTTTACTTGCACAGCTCTTTACTAGCAGGTCTCCAGTACACTCACTCCCATCCGGGTCACGGCACCAACATAACCCCTCCAGTTCTACTCACTTCCCTCCGAGCGGGATTAGAACCGGCATTTCCGGCATGAGAGGCAGGTGTGCTAATAAGGACGCTAAAGACAACAGCTTCTAACATTAGTTGCTAGTGCACCTCTTGTGGCCAGGGGAGTGAGGTTTACCTGCACAGCTTTTTACTAGCTGGCCTCCGGTACACTCACTCCCATCCGGGTCACGGCACCAACATAACCCCTCTGGGTCTACTCGCATTGCTCCAAGAGGGATTCGAACTGGCTTTTCCCTCATGGGAGGTGGGCACGCTAACAAGGACACTAAAGACCGTAGCCTCTAGCGTCAGTCACTAGTGCACCTCTTGAGGACAGAGGAGTGAGGTTTACTTGCACAGCTCTTTACTAGCTGGCCTCCATTACATACCGTCTACTAAAGTGTATCCACTTTTACACATACATTTCATTATATTGGAACATTTTACAAGATTTATATTCAAAAATCACCTCACCACCAAAATATTTACTCAATCACAAATGTAATAAAAAGTGCGACATTTGAAAAAGTGTGATCAGGCTAATTATGGTGTCACTCCAACTGAATTATGGATCTGCTGTTATCCAGTTACTCGCTCCAGCAGTGGGAACCTACAGCGGAGAAGCTTTACCTAGATCTAACAGCTGCAGATTCAGAGAAAATACTCCAAAGAGCTGTAAATCCAGGCCAGCAGAACAGAAGTTACAAGCTCAGCCAACAGAGCTTATAAATAGCAGCTGCTGTCTGACTCAGAGATGTAATGCTGCTGTGGTCGTACAGTGGAGAAGACCCTGAATTTACGGCACATTGCTTATGTAGCACCAGGATATTGGGAAACGTTCTCCGCCTCCGAGGCTGTTACGCTACGAGTTTTAATGAGGGATGGAGATCTATTTTAGCGCAGGGAATTATCATAACTTTAATCCTGCCCACTCCCTCAGTGCTGCAGTGGGGTCAAGTAAAGCTGTCCTATATTTAATCGCACTCTTCTACAAAATGCTGCTGACATCAGCAACCACTTTCCTATTTCTAGATATCCCAATAGGAGGATTTAAAAAAGCAAAGCAGTAATATATGGCATTTGTACTCCAGTGAAAACACTATGGCATTTCAAACCCATGTGACTTACTTTCTTCCATCGAACACAAAAGGAAATAACTTAAACAGTTACTCATTTTAACGCAATTACAGATACAAGTATGCAGAAGCATCATAAAAGTATCATATAAGCATCATAACTGTAGTCCAAATGACTTGTTTGCTATATTCTGATGACATTAGCTTTGGGTGATGAATAGATCCAAATTTAAGTCGTTATTCACTGATAATATTGCTCTCCAGCGAGCTGAACTTAAGACCTGCATCAGTCTGATTCATGAACGAATCTTTCAGACCAGTTTTGTGAACTGGATCAACTGATGATAAAAAGATGAAGAATGAATCTTTCATGAACTGACATCGCTACTTCTCTCATTACCTGACCTGGACTTCTTACACAAAGCTATTGTATGACTTGGACATCGTATGGATCACTTTTATGGTACTTTATGGTGTTTGTTTTATATATTGACTTCATTTTTACATTCGTGAGGTTGACAGCCCCATTCACTGTCATTATATTGACTATTTGACAGAATTTATCATGTTGGTTAATCTTTCCATTAAATTTATTTATTTATTTTTGGTCTCTACAGTATGAAAGATTGTTTCCGCCATGAAATAAAAAATAAAAAAGGTAACTGCGACTTTATATCTCAGACATCTGACTTTTTTTTTCTCAGAATTGCGAGATATAATCTCCCAATTTTGAGTTATAAAGTCAGAATTGCATGATATAAAGTCAGAAGTTTGAGATATAAAGGCAGAATTGCGTGATATAAAGTCAGAATTGCATGATATAAAGTCAAAAGTTTGAGTTATAAAGTCAGAATTGTGATATAAAGTTAGAATCGTGAGATATAAAGTCAGAATTGTCAGTTATAAAGTCAGAATTGCGTGATATTAAGTCAGAATTGCGAGTTATAAAGTCAGAATTTTGCGTTAAAAAGTCAGAACTGCGAGATATAAAGTCAGAATTGCGAGATATAAAGTCAGAATTTTGATATAAACTCGCAATTGCGTGTTATAATGTCCAAGTGTAAGGGAAAAAAGACTGACGTTTTTTAACTTTTCTCAGAATCAGACTCGCAATTCTGACTTTATAACTCGGAATTGCTAGTTTAAATCTTGCAATTCTGAGAAAAAAAGTCAGAATTGTGAGATGCAAACTCGTAATTGTGAGGGAAAAAAAGGTCGCAATTACCTTTTTTATTTTTTTATTTAGTGGCAGAAACAAGCTTCCATACCCTACAGACGTCTAAACTCAAAGTAAAAGTAATTTTGGTAACACTTTAGTGTTAACTAGTTGCTTATTAACATGCATATTAGTAGGATATTGTCTGTTTATTAGTACTTATAAAGCACATATTAATGCCTTATTCTGCATGACCTTATTCTATATCCCTTAATCCTACCCAATACCTAAACTTAACAACTACCTTACTAACTATTTATAAGCAGTAATTAGGAGTTTATTGAGGGAAAAGTCATAGTTAATAGTTAATACTGAGAATTGGACCCTAAACTAAAGTGTGACCGTAATTTCTCACAGGATAAGAATTATGACTTCCACTTATCGAGAACAAAACCAGTCATTTCCACCTAGGATTTCTTAATCATAACTTTCATTATCAGTAAATACATTCATATGCGGCCTTCGTTTCTACTTTGTGTTTAACTTCAGCTGAGGATAGAGATGTCATATGCGGATATGAGGCAAGGTCATTTTAAGAAGGACAGAGGTCCAGCGGGTCAGTGACATGCAGGCACTGTGCTGATGGCAAGAGCGAAATTGTGAAAACAAGGGAGCAAATTAACTCCCACTAGAAGTCAGATATATGATGCGCGAAGCAAGCATGTCACTTATGGGAAGGACTGACAGCGCTTTAAGCAGCAAGAGTCCTCCACACACAGACAAACTCAACATTTCACAAGAAGAGGCTGACAGGCGGATGCATGTAAACACATTCTGCACTTACTTTTCAGAGTGCAGAAACATTTGATTAGAATATATTGTACCTCTGCCTGAGAAGTTCGATTTCCCATCCTTGACCTTAAACTCATAGCATTTATAATTAAACAGGCTAGTTCAGTAGATCATCCATGTGATTGGCATCACAGCTTTGGGCAGCAAGGTCAGTATGACTGTGCAGAAATTCATTGTTAATTCTAAGTGTCCTCTTGCTCTCTCTCACTCTTCCTCTCCTGGTGCATTAGTATTTTGCTCCAGCACCCCGGATGTGTCAGCTTTAAAATGTTAATAGTCCGGTGTTAACCTTCTCTGTGTGAATTTTCTCTCCGTGTAGAATCATTTTGATGGATTTTCAGAAGAAGACTTTCCTGAGAGTTCCTTCAAACCAGGGTCAGAAATGAACTTTTCCCTTGACTTTTATGTAAAATACTTAAATTTAACCAATTAGAATACTATAAACTCTTACCAATAAAAAATCAACACCAACACAAAATGCAAAGGTGGAACAGAAGCTGCATCTGACATGGCTTTTGTTTATTTACAGAGTCTGCTTGAATTTGTATTTACATGTACATGCATTTACACAACAACTGCATAATGGAATAGCCTAAAGTATATAATAAAAATTAAAAAACAGGAACTCATTACAGGGTAGGACTGCAATGACAAACATTATTGTTGATTTTTGCTCTTGATATTGTAATAATGATTGATGTCGATTAATAGAATACATAAAGAAAATGTTTTCGTGTTTGGCAGCACATCATATTCTGGCTACACAGACAAAACTAGCTAAGAACCATGAATTAGTTTATAGCTTTTTACGCATTAGAAAATCAAGACTTAGCAATGGTTATTTTAAACTTTTTATGTACGGACAACAATGTTGTCAAAAAAATCTCCATTCACACAGATCAGCGAAAACAACTAAAAACACTGTATTCTGCCGCCAGGCCAGTAGTTAAACATGACCACCGTTTTCACAAATTCGTGTTTTTGTAGTTTATCTAGAGACGATAACACTATTGTTTTCAAAAACTTGCACTTTGAAACCCGTTTTCAAATGTTTGTGTTTTCAGGCCCCCAAAACGCTGTTGTCTTGTAAATGAACGGCTAAAATGCATTAAAAGTTTTCCGGTGTCGTATAAACGGCCCCTTAATGCCTTTGATTGGCCATTGCATTCATAAGCTCAACAGAAACATGTGTGAATGATTAAAATGGTGCAAAAAACACAACGTGAGCAGATCTAAATGTAATCCCACAATCAACACTTTTATTAATTTTCACATTTCACTTTGCGACAGCCGTAATAGATTTAATTTATTGTGCGGGGCATTTTTTGCCCCCACATCTTGAATCTGGGGGCATTTTAGTTCTTTTGCTGGCATTTTTACCCCAAGCCTGCATTAATTTCTGACCCTGCTTCAAACTGACCCTTGAGAAATGAGGAGAGTGTGAACTAAAGTGAAAACAGTCCAGAGTTAAATACTGAGTACTGACTCTCCTCATATTCACTGAAGGTGCGGTCACATTAGTGACATTTCGAGGTAATTTTGCAGACAAAATATGTTCATTGTCAAAAGTGTAGAAGTAACAGAAATAGTTTTTCAAATCAAGAAGCTTTCTGTTGGTCAGCAGCACATAAAGGAGTGACCAACTTGAACACAAGCGAAATATGAGTGGGGAACGTATTCGCCCTCACACGAAACTCTCAATCGCATGATTCCAGTTGAAATGCTGGGATTTCTCACACAAAACAACACGGTAAATACTTTTGGTACTTTATTGTTAGTGCATGCTAACAAAATATTTTGTCTTTAAATTTGGTTAGATATATTGTCTTTTATGGATAGTTGTCTAAGTGAAAAAGTGTCATGCATTTGGCTAAATGAAACATTTTGTGTATTTTGATTTTGTTGGCTAGACTTCATTCTTCATGCCTATGTATGTTACGTTACATCACGTTCAAATCCCTGCAGTTAGGCAGATCCATACGCAGTTAATGTAGACACTATATGGATTACTTTTCTAGAAACCTCAGGACAGTGGCGGTCAACCTATTAGGTCCTGTCTCTTGGTGGCGCCTCGATTTACTGCATAGAATGAGTGTGTAATGCTGGGGAAAGTTTAGCTGCTCCCTGGCCACAAATATGATGTGTTTATATGAATAGAGATTTCAACTGGGAATTCCGGTAACTGCTATTCATTACTGTCTACACCCTGGCAACGTAAACACCATTTATAGCAAACACTGTGAAAAATATCTCTGAAATTAAATTTCAGAAATTTAAATTGAAACATTTAAAAAAAGAGATTTTACATTAAAAAAAAAAACAAGTAAAATGGCAATAATTCATGGATTAAATATAAACTATCGTTCAAAAGTTAGGGAACAGATTTTTAATGGAGACTAAAAGGACAGGTTACATTATGATTTCTTTCCTTAACTTCAAATAAATTGAAAGTTATAACTTTAACTGTAATGTGTATATTCTGTTTTGATGTTAGTTTGCATCGTGTGTTGTCTGTTTGACCTAGTTTCCCAGTGTTTGACTGAATCCATTCACCTGTTGCCTGTTAATTAACTCATTAGCTCTTTTGGTTGCTCTGTGTATTTAAGAGTTTGGGTTTGTTCTCTGTCCACTATTGTTTGGTTAACATGGTTGTGTTTCTTCACTGTTCCCTCTTGGGATTTATTATTAAAGACTGTTTATTCTTTTGAATTTCCTTCATTTTGTGCTCACTACAACCTAAGCGTGACATTAACTTTATATATTTTTAAACTAACTTACTATTAAAACTAACTATATTTGTTTTATATGTTTTAAAGATGCATTCATATCCATATTTAAATCAACTCCACACTCCATCTAAACTAGACTTTACTCAAAATCAAATCAAATTCACCAGAAAACCCTTTGAACCTGAAAGGATTGCACTCTCCACTGGATTTTATCCCAATTCCCAAAATCATTTCAAGTTGAACCTGCCAAATCAGGCAAGACCGGCACTCACTGTTCGTGAAATCACTGTTCTAGTACATACCTCAAGAAACCTGCAAAGGGATCAAACTCTTCCCTCTCTAAACCACAAAAAAAAAGATTGTTGAACTGCACTTTAAGTCTGTCTGTTAACCTCAGCCTGAGGGACGTGGTTACAACAAGAGCTTCAGAAGACAGAACTTTTACCGTGATGAAATTCTGAGGTGTTTACAGAAACATTTCTGAGCCTCTGAAACTTTTTCATGAGTGACGTTTTGAGGTGAGTCAGATTCCTCCTCAGGGTGTGGGAAATGTACCAAAGGCCAATGTGGGAAATAATCAAACATTTCTTTTTTGTGTGTACATTAGAGGCATTTAGAGGCAGACCTAGAATTTACTTTACAAACTATTCACTTTACAACTACAACCAGCTGGCAGAATCTCTCCAATTCAATCAATGAGCAGATGGCAACAAGTAACAAATAACCTGGGAAAAGAAAAAAGAGAAGGACTGAAAGAAATACGGGGAATTCAATAACTTCTTTGCTTTCATTTCCACCTCATTAGCCTTGATTGCACTACTTTAGGGAATTGCCAGCATCCCCATGTCAGTTTTGTGCTCAAACAGACCATTGCTACAGTAAATCCCGCATATCTACACATTATAATAACACGCTCACACTGGCAACCTGGGGAGCGTTTCCTGTACGGTGACATAACACTGCTTAACCACTGTTCATCGTTAGAGAAATTAACTATGACTGTGGCTGCATCCGAAAACTGAAAAATGCTGCCTTTGGAGGACGCATTCTAAGGAAGAAAGGCATCAAGTCTGAATCTAAAGTAAGCTTCACTTCCTGTCTCCTGAGATACCATTATCTGATCGATTTTTTTGAAGGCAGCATAGATGTATCCTTCGCTGCCTTTGATATCCCACAATCCTGTGCTTTCCATTCTGTGACAGTTAAGATAAAATATAAAGATGGCATCTGAAAGTTGCGGTTGGTGGTCAGTTTGTGTATAAATATACATTTTTGACCATTGTTTTCCACTTTTGATGTCATTTCTAGCGAGAAATTACTATTGTAGTACTTAAAGGATTAGTTCACTTCAAAATTAAAATTTCCTGATAATTTACTCACCCCCATGTCATCCAAGATGTTTGTCTTTCTTTCTTCAGTCGAAAAGAAATTAAGGTTTTTGAGGAAAACATTCCAGGATTTTTCTCCATATAGTGGACTTCACTGGGGTTCAACGGGTTGAAGGTCCAAATTGCAGTTTCAAAAGGCTCTACACAATCCCAGACGAGGAATAAGGGTCTTATCTAGTAAAACAATCAGTCATTGTCTAAAAAAAAAATTAAAGATTATATACTTTTTAATCACAAATGCTCATCTTGCACTGCTCTGCGATATGCCACGTATTACATAATCATGTTGGAAAGGTCACAGAAAATTTCATTTTCAACTTCAAAATCGTCCGACATCATTGTTTTACCATTTTTTGTAAAGTGTGTTTTTCACGTTTGCTTTGTAGACACTGGATTGGTATATCTGACTACGTCACGCGTGACCTTTCCAACGTGATTACGTAATGTGTGGCATATCACAGAGCAGTGCAAGACGAGCATTTGTGGTTAAAAAGTATATCTTTTTTTTTAATTTTTAGAAAATGGCCAATCGTTTCTCTAGATAAGACTCTTATTCCTCGTCTGGGATCGTGTAGAGCTCTTTGAAGCTGCACTGAAACTGACATTTGGACCTTCAACCCGTTGAACCCCAGTGAAGTCCACTATATGGAGAAAAATCCTGGAATGTTTTCCTCAAAAACCTTAATTTCTTTTCGACTGAAGAAAGAAAGACAAACATCTTGGGTGACATGTGGGTGAGTAAATTATCAGGAAATTTGAATTCTAAAGTGAACTAATCCTTTAAATATTCACTTAGTTATCACCAAAGCTTGTGCTATTTTGCTGTAGATCATTAAACCATTGCTCTGCCTCGGAAATCTGTCCAAAATTAGTTTCGTGAGCCTTCGTGCGCAAACGCTGCCTGCAGAGTCACTGCCTGATAGGGCAGCGAGGCAAAAAGTCAGCTTCGGATGCAGGAAACACAGAATCGCTGAACTATTGCTGCGTTCACACCATGACGTAATTAGCGTAATTACGAGATGACAAAATTTACAGAGATTAACACTGGTAATTCTACACTATCAATGCCTAAATGAATCTGAGGTGGTACAGCGGTCACATGGCACAAGTCGGAGCTCTCAGAAAATTCCGAGCATATAATTTGTAATTACGAGTTCTATGAAGCTTTTTACAAGCTGGAATCTCATAATTATGGTAATTCCGCCCATGAGAAAGCTTTTCCAGGGGATATAAGAGGCTACTGAACCTTTCAATCCAATGTCAATAAATCACATTTTCTGTTGACTAAGAGAAACGACTAAAGAGCTTATATTTAAAGGTCTTGGTTTTTAATAACATACTAGCTCGTCTGACCTGCTCTGCAGTGTCATGGAGGATTGTGTGAAGCTGTCGGTGTACTCCTAATGCAGTTTGGCAGGGTCCGCGGCAGGCAGCCGTCTCTGAGCGTGCTCCCTGCCTAAACATTGGTGTAGCACCACCCGTTCTGTGCACTTGTGGCATTATGAGAGATAGCCAGTTGGCAGCATGCTGACCTTTGCATGAGACGGCTTCCTGGACGGCTGATCTCAAATTTGCTCGTACAAAAATCCTCCTGAACAACTACACCTCCACCAACTCCAACTATCATCTTCACTCAATCTTTTCCTGTTAAACTGATTTCTTTTGGCTCATGACAATTAATGAAATTCGTAAAATAGAAGTGTGACAAACTAATGAATCATCCATTTCTGTCACCTTGAAAGAAGTACTGATATTTATGTAAGTCTATAGTTGTTCGTTGAATAAGGCTGTGAGGTAAGTCTGTTCTTTTTCCTCTTATATTCTCCGAACAAACCCACACAGTCTCTCTGCTGCACACTTAACCTGCCTCTATATTTAACTCATTCTGTTCCTTCTCTGCAAGAGAGTCAGATATCCTTTCACTCTCTAGTGTTTGATTTGAGAAATCAGAGTTACATAAAAGATTCGTAACTTGTGGAGGCGGACATGACCGCAGTCTCACCTCGACCTGTCTGCTGTGCTCTGCTGGAAATACAGACGTGACACAGCACATGAGCCATCCATTTGTCTCACAGAGAGATATGATTAACAAACACTTTATATTACTGAAAATGATATTCGGAGATTTTACTACTGAAAAACCTGTGCTGTTCTCAGTTAAATACAAGCTGCATGCTTCCACTGTTCACATTTGAATTGAGCTATTTTCTGTCACTCATAAACGACATGAAACAGCTTCTTCATTAAAAGGACTGCAAATATGTTAGTACTGAATAGTTTTTGACTCAAAATCATTCTTACCCTGTAGTGGATTTCTTAAAAAGATGGTGCCGAATGTTTTAGACCTGTGGTTTTCAACTGGTTTACTTCAGGCATCATGTTTTATGGGCAGTAGGATAATTTTTTTTGTTATGAGAAACAGCCATATTCATCTGCACAGTCACACAGAGTCAAAGCACAAACAAAACAATGCTCTTCTGCAAAATGTATGCAGTTTTTTTTTTTTTTTTTTAAGTGTACCTTTAATATGGTCTGGGTCATATTTTATTTTACTTTGCATATTTCATGGTGTTTGAGGATGAAGACAAACCAAGCAATCTGTTGGAATCTGCCTAATTTGGCTAGTTTCCACCAAGTGACAGATGAAATCTTTTTAGTGGGTTCTTCTTAATGACCCATTGAATCTGTTTAACACAGTGATTAGTTCAGGGGTGCGTTTCCCAAAAGCATCGTTAGCCAACTAACATTGCATGTTCCATCATTACTAACATAGTTCAATGAATTGGTGTTTCCCGAAACCACTGTTAAAACGAACATTCGCAAACTGCATCGCAAACTTGTGTGGTTGGAACGACAGCTCTCGAGCTGTGATTAGAAGTACACTGTAAAAAGTAATACGCTATATCTACTCCATAAAATTTTGGCAACAGATTACAAGCGATATCATTAATTAAATTCAACAAATAGAATTAAGTTAGAATTAATCAAATGAATTCCTTAGATGCCAACCATTTAAAATGAGTAAAATTTAAGTAAAATTTAAACAAAAATAACAGACAGACATCAAAGATGAATTAAGAACTCTTTATTTTTTATTGCCAACATTGAAGACACCTGATGATAACAAGCAGAATCACTGAAGCAAAGAGAAACACAAGAATAAACAGAGGTTTAGATGTTGATGTGGATTTGATTGAAAATGTTTGGTCACTATTATTGTGATCAGTGTTTCATTTAGTTGGGCAGCTTGACTCTGCTTTTTTGGTCAGTTTGTGGGTTTTTGTGATGGTGTTTTCTAATTCACATTTTAAATGGTTAACTTTTAAGGAATTAATTTTATTAATTCTAACTCAATGTTTATATGTTGAACTTTAATAATATTGCTTGTAATCTGTTGCTATAATTTTATTGACTAGATAGAGTGTATTACTTTTTACAGTGTATAGTTTCTTGTTTTTATGACATGTGGACTTAATAAATCATTATCTTGAGCAAAATAAGCAAGCTGACATTAAGTACAATGTATCTCTTTTATTTCGAATATATACAAATGTCATTAACATATTTTAGTTTGTCAAAAGATTTTAAGCACCGTTTTTGAAGAGTGTGCATGTGCGTACGTGCTCTGGTACGTAAGAACGAGCCTATGATTGAATCTGGAAATAAAGCAAAATAACTGAGAATTAGAAAAATGAGAATTAGTCCTCAGATGCCACGTCCGTAATTTATAGCAAAAAATCTAGCATTAATTCAATCTCAAACGGATTCATTTAAAGAAGTTATTACTCCACGTTTCTGATTCTGCAGCTTATTTTTGTGGGGTTCCTCAGGGAACAATTTTATTTTCTTTATATATGCTTCCGCTTGGTTTTATCTGTCGGAAATACAATGTTGCTTATCATCTTTATGCAGACGATGTACAACTTTATCTTCCACTGAATGCAGGTGATCGTGATGAGTTAGGTCAACTGATGACTTGCTACCACGAGATTAAGTCATGGTTGGCACAGAATTTTTTACAGTTAAATGAGGCTAAAACCGAATGCCTCATATTTGGCTCTATTACACCGTCCTTACATACACTACCCGGCTTAGTTCCTTCTGCCTCAAACCTGGGAGTGGTCTTCGATTCGGAGCTTAAATTTAATAAGCAAGTAAACTCTGTGGTAAAGGCAGGATATTTCCAGTTAAGAAATATTGCAAAAATAAAACATTTTTTGTCATTTGACGATTTGAAGCGTGTTATACATGCACTTATTTGTTCAAGATTGGACTATTGTAATTCATTGTACTTGGGGATTCCAGCTGTTCTATTGAATTGTCTTCAACTATTACAAAACGCAGCAGTTAGACTGCTGACTGGGACCAAGAAACAGGTTAGTGTTTCTCCAGTGCTAGCTCATTGCACCGGCTGCCGGTTAATTCATTTCAAGGTTTTATTGTATGTTTTTAAAGCCTTACACGGTCTAGCTCCTGAATATATTTCGGACATGATCCAAGTTTATACCACGACTCGGCCTTTGAGGTCATCACAAAATTTTTTATTAAAAGGTCCCTAAATCCCGCCTAAAGTCCAAAGGCAACCGTGCCTTTTCAGTGGCGGCACCTCGCCTCTGGAACGACCTGCCACTGGAAATTAGATGTTGTACATCATTAGGTCATTTTAAAACACTTCTAAGAGGGCATTTACTTGCCCGGGCAATTGTTGTTAGCTAGTTGGTGCATATCTGATGGTTTTGTGTAAATGTCATGTTTGTTCTTATTTTCTTTTTGCTTAGTTTTGGTTATTTATTTTATGCGATGTTTTAATGGAAAGCACTTTGGTCAACTTGTGTTGCTTTTAAATGTGCGATACAAACAAACAAAACATTCCTTTATTTTCAATGAATCTGTTCTGATCTTTCTGGAGGACAGGTTACATTATGAGCACTGATTCATTTATTGATGCAACAATGCATTAAAAAACAGATAGTCATTTTATTTTTTCATTAAAATCTACTTAGTGATTTTGTAATTTGCATTTAGCAATGTTTTTCCCGTTGTCTTGCCCGTGACGGTATCAAAACAGCCCTGCCACCCACCTGTTGCACACATATGATATATGACAGATTTATTCTGAGCTCTGTCACTTTTTATTGACAGTAAGATGGAAATCATTGGTGAGAGAAAGAGAGGAATGGGATCATGACCAGACAAAGGCCGGATTCAAACGTGTGCCTCCTACTCAAGCCTCGCATTCAGAGCTATTTATCTTCCTGGATAATTTTAGATTTAGTAACACGCATACACCGTAGTGCTCATATTTTAAAAGACACACACACACACACACACACACACACACAGGCATACGGAGTCCCTGTAGCGTTGGCCTGTTTCACACTGAAAGCTGAGTCTGCCTTTTTTCGTCTCTGAGGTACCGATGCTGACTGGCCCACTCCGGTTACTGAAGTTCAGCTTTTGTAATTGCTTTCATATATCCCACTGTTCAAGTCCCAGTCCTCCTATCCCAGACATCAAGAGCCAGATTGTGTGTGTGTGTTTGTGAAATCGAGAAAGTCAGCGTGGTGTCATGATTAATGAACTGTTAAACCGAACCCTGCAAAAACTGTGTCTGATGATACTGCACCAAACACATACAGCATGTGGAAATATCTTCTTTGATATAATGTAAGACTTACCCAGACCAAGACATGATACTCTCAATCCAGATTTCCCAAGGTTCCTAGACAGACAGAAACAGAGAGAGTTATATTAGACTGAACACTGGTGTCCTTCTGACTTGAATTCTCAATGTAAACTTCGACTGAAACATACAATGCACATGAGCGCAAAAGTGTGAATAAAACAGAATGCAGTTCATAACACAATGCGAACATACATTCTCAACATTACTGTAAAGGACACTGTAGGGGAAAAAAAGTCTCCTTTCATTGAGATACTAATATAGTTTTTATTTATATTTTGAATTAGTTTTTATATTTTCCATTTTCATTTCAATTTTAAAGTTCAGATCAATCAGAAACATATTACAACTTAAATCTGCACAAGAATGTACAAGTGAATTTGAACTTTTTACCCGCTAGTAATGTTAGAAGTTATGTTGTGAATGTCTTCTTTCAGTAAAACAAGGAAAATGAATAACATTATATTGTTATTACAGCACAACAAACACAGTTTGTCAGATGTTTTTTTGTTAAATGTGTTTAAATTAATATATAAAATCTTTGAATATTATGTTTAAAGTCTTGTCAACTAAAATGATATTTGGTTGACTAAATTTAGATGCCATTTTATACTCTAAAAAATGCTGGGTTAAAAACAACCCAAGTTGGGTTGAAAATGTACAAACCCAGCGATTGGGTCGTTTTAACCCAGCGGTTGGGTTAAATGTTTGCCCAACATGCTGGGTAGTTTTATTTAACTCAACTATTGTTTAAAAATGACTATATGGCTGGATTAAAATGAACCAAAATATGTTGGAAATTAAAAATCAGACACATAATTACTAAAGGCAACAATAATAATCAAAAGGTGAACATTTATTAATAAGCAATTTAATAAATGTTTATTGTTTAATTATTATTCATTAAACTTATTAATAAATGTTTATTTATTAAACATATTAATAAATGTTAATTTCCAACATATTTTAGGTTCATTTTAAGCAAGCAATACAGTAATTTTTAAACAATAGTTGAGTTAAATAAAACTACCCAGCAGGTTGGTCAAACATTTAACCCAACTGCTGGGTTAAAACAACCCATTCGCTGGGTTTGTCCATTTTCAACCCAACTTGGGTTGTTTTTAACCCAGCATTTTTTAGAGTGAAGTTAAAATGATTAAAATTAATTATCAAAGGATATTTTTTTTTTATCAAAGACCAAAAAAGAAAAGACAAAAAAAAAAAAAAGAACACTGTTTTTAACATTTTCCAAATGCCTGTGCTATCTGAACAATAACATATTGGTTTAATCAAGAAAGTTTAGGGTACTTTTACATCACAACGATTTACCAAAAATGGAAAATATTTTCACACGGATCTGCGAAAAAGACTAAAATTGCTATAATCTGCTGCCAGACCAGTAGATGGCAATGTCACTTTGTAAAGAAACACTATGCGCCTATAGTCTGAACACATAATACGCATGTGCATGACATCACCGTTTTCACAAATTTGCATTTTCGTAGTTTACATGGAGATGATAACAGTATCATTTTCAAAAACGTGCACTTCAATAAGTTTGGAGTTTCAGGCACCAAAAATGCCATTGTCTTGTAAATGAGCGGCCAAAATGCATTAAAAGTTTCCCATTTTTAGTTGAAAATGGTGTCATGTTTTTATTTTATTTTTTTATTTATTTTTTTTTTTGTTTATTAAGATCCCCATTAGCCACTGAAACAACAGTAGCTATTCTTCCTGGGGTCTCCTCAATATTCATTACATGCTTTACTTATATTTTATTTTACCATTCACACAACTGCACACATCATGTAAACTGACCCTTAGATGAATGTGAATGCTAAGCTATCTGTTAGCATACACTCAGTGCTCTCACATCTCAATATTCCATAACAAGGCAATTTCTGAATGGCTTTCAACTAAGAAAAAGTCATTTGGGTCTAGATGGTGTACAGTAGTTTCAGAAATCTACCAGCAAAGGTTAACTGACTCATTCAAACTCAGTTCGCAAAGACATTACCAGGCATATGAGGAGGTTATTAACACCACAGAAACACAAAAGCACACTTGCAATGTGTGTAGAGTACGTTTCTGGTTGTAGTCTAGCACAACGCCACTTAGCTTCAGTAATGTACTGTGCTAAATCCTACAAAACATGGGAGCAGAGATTTTATGACTCCACAGCAAGTGTGAAGACTGTAAGGACAGCTGTGCGCACACCATGAACCGGATAAAAGGGAATTCATTGTTTTTAAATTATTGATAGTGTGTTGAGATTAGTGACAAACTTTGCAGGGAACACAGAAATGTGCTGACAGAGAGAGAAAATGAGGATGAGCAAGAGAGAGAAAATGCAAGCGGGTGCATTCTGCAGCGAGAGTGTATTACCTCTGTGCTACTATCAGTATTCATTTATTTCTCTGCATCAAGGCCAGAGAATGAAGGTACAGGATAATAACAGATTCACCGTGCTGCAGATACTAAAGCTGCATCTGTGACAGATTACACACGGCTAAAGTACAGCACCAGACAACTTACACAGCACCTTCTGTAATATACAGCCTGACGTTACTATTAGTTTCCATGGATCCATCTGTCAATTTTTGACACTTCATAACAACATTAAGTTGAAGAGTGTGACCGAGAGATATTACAAATCATCTTTCAAGACCCAGACTATGGTGGAAAGAAGCAGAAACAATGACACGACTAAAGGCTTATACAATATTTGTTGTGTCTCTGGATTCATTGTGTATGTGTATGTATGTGTTTGAGTAAAATTAACATTTTTGCTTTATTCTATTAAGTATTGATAACATTTCTTCCAAATTTCAAATTAAAATAGTCATTTAGAGCTTTATTGAAAAATATAACCAAAAAATATGTTTTTAGTTCACAAAAATATTAAGCAACATTTTTAACACTTATAACAATAAGAACCATTATTAATAACTGAGCACCAAATCATCATATTAGAATGATTTCTGAAGGATCATGTGACTGGAGTAATGATGCTGAAAATTCAGCTTTGATCACAGAAATAAATTACATTTTACAATATATTAACATGCAGTAGAAAACAATTTTAAATTGTAGTAATATTTCACAGTACTACTGTTTTTACTGTATTTTTGTTCAAATAAACGCAGCCTTGGTGGGCAGAAGAGACTTCTTTCAAAAACAAAAAAATATAGCTGCAATTATCGTGGTTCAAGCGCTTTAAGGCCTTTAAGCACATGCGTAAAAAGGTATTATGTTTTAATTAGCAAGCCTGTAACCATCTTGATCATAGATGGAAATGACCATTCACAGCAAATACAGGCAATTTACCATAGGAAATATATGAAGAGTTTGGTTTCAAAACACTATAAATCCATTTTGATAAATTTGAGTAAAAAGGTGTTTTCTTTACCAAGATTGTGGCAAGATGAAAACCACTATTTTCTGTTTCAAACTTTCACATAGCATTAAAAATTCAAATCTACATTTTGATTTTAAAAGGTTTGTTATAAAAACTGATTATTTTTTCCCCAAAATCCATGGCACGTTTTTTCAAAATGCAATTAATCCATCAATATAAAAGTTATTTTTCATATTGAAAATACACAACAAAGTAAGTTGATTCACATATATGACAGCCTCTGAACTTTGCCAGTACTAATCTTATATACAGGTATTTTACTAAAAATATATTCAGCCGTCGCTCCCAAAATGAATTGAACGAGTCATCTTGTTAATGTTATAAATGAATTATGTCTCCGTTTGTCATTACCGATTAAAGAGTATCTGGCGCCACCGCATGGTTAAAATAAACACATTTACAGAGTACATTGATATTAAAAACGGCTTTTAAAAACTGTCCATGATTCAGTTTTGGGGGCCGTGACAGAAGTTTGATGCTGTCGTGAAACAAGCAACAGCCGGCATTTTTCCTCTTCCCGACTCGAGTGCCTCATCTTTTTAATCTCCTCACGTAAATGATTACATTTCGATGACTTGCATTTCTTCCCCACCGCAGAAACCACCACAGGTTCATCAATGCCGTCAAAATTATTCATTTTTCTGTTTTTGTTGATCACAAAGTACAAAGCAGATAAGGAAAACTAGGATGCCGGGTGTATTCAGAGCGCCGCCATTACTGTTTACAGTGCGTGGAATGGTGCGCTGTGATTGGTTGAGCGGATATCGCATTCTGCAGAGAAAGGAGACTGGCGTTTGTCGCGTTTTGGAAAGAAAGGGAGAAAACATGACAGAATAACATGACGGATATCGCGTTTTGCGCAAAATTAATAAATTACTTTTCAATACCAACCAGATACAATACTGATTTTGGCGGAAACTCAATTTTTTTTAAAAATTTGGAACCAAACTCTTCATATATTTTTTAAAGCTTTTTAGCAGTTATCGAGGTTGAGCCAAAAACCTAGAACTAGTTCACCAAAGTTGATTTTTAAAACAATCTCTAATATTTAACGAACGATTCGATGGACAGCGGCGGTCCTAGAGGCAAAGTTGCTCAGAATGAGTTGTTCTACCATGTGGTACGAATGTTGTGGAATTTTTTACGCATGTGAAAAATGCAAAGGTGCCCCCCAGTGGCCGATTTCTTTCGAAATTCTCACAGGCCTCTACGGCCATGAGTAAAACAGGCCCAGCGAGTTTCGTTCTGATCAGCCTCCGTTAACCTTGTCTGATAGCTGCTCAAATTTCATTGGCCGATGGCGGCCATGTTTTTTGAGATACATCAATGTCCTCATAGACAGTAATGGCACCTTGGATAAAGACACTGCATGCCAATTTTCAAGTCGATCGGACTAACGGTGCAGTAGTTATTGCCATTTTCATGTTTTTTTCATGTTATAGCGCCACCAAATGGCCAGTTGCCGCATCCTTTTTCACGCGACCACAGAATGAGCTCTTACACAGGTGTGCCAAGTTTGGTGAAAATATTTCATTCCGTTCACGAATTATAGCCATTTTAGTAAAAGTGGCTCCACCCACTTTGAAAGTTTTGGCGGCCATTAGGGACCGTGAATCAGAATTTTAGCTTTTTTTTTGACAATTATTGACAATCAAATTCTGGAGTAACTCACTGCACTGGTTTTGTTCCGATCACGCCTAAAACCTAGGACTAGTTTGCAAAAGTAGGTTTTTCAAAAAATCCAAAATACCCAAAAACTTCGCCTAACGGTTTAGAAGTTATGAGCCATTTCATACTTTTGACTGCTGTAGCGCCCCCGTCAGGCCGATCGGGGCGAGCCTTGGTGACGTTGTAGTTGGTGTGAGTACTACCAGCCCTCAAAGTTTTAAGTCTCTATGATTTACGGTTTGGTCTGCCCGATCACTTTAAGGGAAGAATGCTGATCCTTGGAAAATTTAAGTTACAATAGGGTTTCAGAGCTACACACTTGAGCCCCTAAAAATTATCCCAAACTTTTGACCGGTAGAGATAGTGTGTGTGTGTGTGTGTGTGTGTGGTTATATATACACATGTGGTTGTGCATTCTGTAAGCCTCTGGATGAATTTGTATTTTGTAACTGACAGCACTGCAGAAAAAGCTATCTATCATTTAAACAGCAAGAGGACGAAAAAATGACTGGGTTCCAGTGAGATTGAGAAATCTGTTTAAGATTACATTAAAGACAAATGAAGCATTGCGTACTGCAGAATACAGAGGAGCATGACCACAACAATGACATAGCTCAAGTTCAAGTGATGTAGGGGACGGCCTGTAATGTATAATTCTGTGTGTACATCTACAATGTGACTGTCAGTCAGTCTACACAGACAATATCAAAGCCTCCAGAGGCCGAATGTAGCTCTTAAAGCAGCACATACACAACATATGAGTTTGTCTCATGGTTAAAGTGAGGATGCTTCGTGTTTAAACCTGCGAAGTTAAATAGAGGTGCTAAAATCAGTAGAGTGAGTTTAAAGGATGAAATAATCAGGAACTCCTGCAGACCATCTGGTCAGCGGCTCTGAGGAGATCGAAGGAGTTACTGCACCAGTAGCTCTTTTCAGCAGTCTTGCACTGATCGCTCGACATGTTTCACAATGAATAATGAATGGAGTAAAGCAGCTGTATTGTTCTCATGCCAAACAGCATCAGAAAGTATTGTATAGTGCAGCGATTCAAACTAAAGAACAGCGACTGATCAATTAGGAGTGTTTCTCAGAAGACTGCTCATGTGAGATCAAGGACACCCAACTCCTCACATTACAACAACTTAGATTGTAGTACAAAACACACACATTCAGATATACATTCTACTTTCTGGATGCATACAAAAAAATACCACAATTTCATCTTGCTGTCTACAAGGAGTATATGAAAAAAAGTTTTCTATTTTTTAAATGCAAGTTATAGATCTTATTTTGAATGATTCATCAATGTGTATGTTTTATTTTTATACAATTTAACTGGGTTTTTCTCCCATTATTAAAGGAATAGTTTGCCCAATAATGAAAATTATCCCATAATTTACTGACCCTCAAGCCATCCTACACTGTAAAACCCAATAAATTATGGTAACTCAAACCATTTGAGGAAACCGATCGCCTTAAACCATTTAAGTTTTAAAACGAATGAGTACTGTAAACTCATATAAGTTAAATGTACTTTTATTTTAGTGTTGGTTTAGTCAATCATTAGAGTAAACTTAAAGATTTTAAGTTTATTCCACTCATTCAGTTTGAATTTAGGTAACAAATCTAAGTCTTAACAACTATATAGCTACTTAAATGATTACCTTAAATGGTTTAAGTTAACCAAACTCAAAGTAATAAAGTTACATAAGACTAAGCAAAAACTAACATTGCTACAAAGCAATGATGACAGAACAGTATATGACTTTCTTCTTTCAGCCACACACAATCAGAGTTATATTAATAATATCCTGGCTCTTCCCAGCTTTTTAAAGGCATTGAATAGTGCCCGAGTTTTTGAAGCTACAGAAAGCGCATTAATCCATCATAAAAGTAATCCACATGACTCCAGTGGGTTAATAAATGCCTTCTGAACGAAGCGATTGGTTTTTGTAAGAAAAATATCTATATTTAAATATCATATACTCGCGTTCAGAGAGTCAAGTGACCTCTGACCTGACATATGACGTAGCGTAAGCTTAGGTGAGAATTGACAAACACTGAAGCACAGAAGATTGAGCAAAACAAAACGCCCATCACAAATTAGAAGTCTAAAATGAGAATTTTTAAAGAAAATCGTCAGAGGATTTCGATATAAGAGTAGAGGAGCTACGTCATAGATCAGAGGTCACACTTCCGCAGGAACTCGACTCTCCTGAACGCGCGTACGGCTGTTGCCGGAAGCCAGTGATTATAGTTTATTAAATAACCATGGTTATTTTTCTTACAAAAACCCATTGCTTCACTTCAGAAAGCTTTTATTAACCCACTGGAGCTGTATGGATTACTTTTATGATGGATGGATGTGCTTTTTGAGCTTCAAAAACTCGGGCACTATTCAATGCCATTACAAAGCTGGGAAGAGCCAGGATATTATTTTATGTACCTCTGATTGTGTTCGTCTGATAGAAGATAGTAATATACACCTATGGCTTGAGGGTGAGTAAATTATGGGATAATTTTCATTTTTGGTTGACCTCTGACCCTTTAAGTCCGCTCAGACCCCGCCATTTCACTATCGCGTATCATTTTTGAGCATAACAGCTGCATTTCAAAATCCAATCAACAAATGATGAACAGAACCAAGTCCTGTCCTACATTTTTCCCGATAATCTGTTACAAATGGATGAACGTCACAATACAGGAAAAAAGATCTATCACTATATATACTGTATCTTTGTTTCATTGAGACTTTAATAGTGTATCTGTTTTTGTCTTACCAGTGAAAATATCAAAACATTGTATAATATTATATATAATATTATTTTATACTATTTTGCCTCTAAGCAATATAACTGACATGTTTTGGCTGTCATTGTATTAGTGTAGCAGTTTCCCCAAACCAGTGGCATGCAGAGGTGGTCTGAAATGAGGAGATACAATTCTATTTTCTAACATATAACGTACAACATATATTCTATTTATTAACTCTAACAGGTTATTAATGTTACTTTTAAATTACGAATTGTTCTATTTATTAAAATCAAGTATAAATCTCATCAAATTAGTGTTTTCCAAGCATTTTTATATTTATTCCAAAATAATTACTAACAGATCAACAATTCACTCACTTTGATATCTCCGCTTTATCCCATGTCAAAAAATTTGAAATGACTTGATGGACACGGTCACTTAAATTTATACACTTTTTAATGTCAAGTCATTTTAAATTTGATTGTGACATGGTATAAAGCTGAAATATCTAAGTGCGGAACACGCACAAAACCGACCAATCATGTGAACAGCATAATAGGTCAATCATAACACAATGGAGGCATTGGCTCCTCTCAAGTGACTTTTCCCCATTCATTCTCAATTACCTCCCACCAAACCCATGGCATGCAGACCCAGTGTTTTAAAACTCAATGGGCTCATGGGAGGCAATTGAGCCTCTGCTTACTGCTGTAACTTTAACCGCTGATATAGTTGATGGACACGGTCTCTTTAGAAAAATTATTTATATACTTTTTAAATGTCATATTTTGTAATATTTGCATTGTTTTATTTTTGTACTGTGGATTATTTATTACAGTTGGCACTGCTCGGAGAAACGCCACCAAAACCCAAAGAATCAAAGAATATTACTGCAAGCAGAGACCCGATACACTCATTACCACGACCTCAGTCACTCCAACGAGTTTACTGTAACCATGTCCTCCCTGCTGCTTTACTGATGAGGGAGTGTGTGCGCGTATGTGTGTGTGCATGCAAGCGCTGTAAAATTAAGTTGCAAGCTGAATTGTCATGATTACTTTAGAGAACATAACCTATAATCTGAGAAGAAC
Source organism: Ctenopharyngodon idella (assembly GCF_019924925.1). NCBI lineage: Eukaryota > Metazoa > Chordata > Actinopteri > Cypriniformes > Xenocyprididae > Ctenopharyngodon > Ctenopharyngodon idella. The sequence goes on along the minus strand of NC_067237.1, from coordinate 16,602,532 downwards.
AGAATGAATCAGACTCATGCAGTATTCATGAGCAATCAGAGAACGTTTCTCACATCCATTGTCTCTACCCTCTGTCATAATAAAGTAATGCGGGATAATATGATGGTGTAAAGTGGGGATGTGATTTGGGTCAATGTGATCCTGACCTCTGGTGATCCTGAGACCGCAGGTGCATCATCTGGAAGCGGTTTGCGTGCACATGTGCATATAAGTGTGCTGTTTGCTAATATGTGCCTCAGCATCTGTTTGTATGTGTGAATATGAGTGTGTGTGTGTGTGTGTGTGTGTGTGTGTGCGCACTGGCTCTCTCCAGAACAACACACCTGAGCCCTAGTTTGGTTTATAATGTTTATCATTGCGTTTTCAGGGTTAACCTTAGTTCCTTGTTCTCACGTCTGTGGTTTTGCTGTACTCAAATCATCTCTGTAATCTTTGATTGTCACTCTATCCATTTCATTCTGTCTCTTTCAACTCTTTTCCAATGTTAAAAGTCATTCTGGTGTGTTGGATCCATGTGCCGTGGTGTTATACATGAACTGAATGTGCCAGAGGAATTGTAACCGGTACTTCATGAAGGTTACAGTCACCGCATGCTATACTTAGAGAATCACTGTCTCTTCAGACGTGCATCTCTGACCAGTACCGGCCTAATTAGATAAGAAGTCTCAGTGCACATGAAAAATTATTTCACGTTTCATTGCAAAGAGACACAAAATGTATGGCGACATGTGAGACCAGCTGGAGAAATGCAACAAGATATATTATTACTGCATATAAGTGACAAAGACAGAGGAGAGGAATGAATTTGATGAAATAAAGTGAATGATAGGATAGAATGAGAAAAGAATCAGAAAGAAAATGAGATCTTCACAGTAGTGTTTGCAGGTTTGACTCTGCCAGTATTAAGATCAGGGGAGACCCCATCTGTCATCATTACAAAAACCTGTCTGCATGTCTGCACAAACACATAATACACATAGTTTTACTAAGGGTGCCCCGATCAGGATTTTTGGGGCTGATCGCCATTCACTGTTCACTAAAACTAGGGCTGGGACAATAAATCAATGCATTGTGAATCGAGAAATGATTCTGGATCGATTCTGAGATTTCCCAAATGCATCTCGATTCTCTCTCTAATCGATTCTGAGCTTAGTTTTTAACAGTAGATGCCACTGCATGCTTTAGCACAGCCATACTCTGCTTGCTTCCAATTCCTTACACACAACACTTGAACCTTCTATAAAAGAATCATTCATAAAGTTCGATAAGGTTGAAGCGAATTACAAGGGTGTTTGCAGTGGGCTGTTTACATTAATTTCACATCATAAAAGCATTCTGAGGTGCAAATACATTCTCAGACTCAGCCGAACACACGATCACTCTTCAGCACTTTTCTTCTTGAGCATTTGAGTATGCGGTTAAAAACTAGACTAGAGCGCCATCTGCTGTTAAAAACTAAACTCAAAATCGATTCCAGAGAGAATTGCGATGCATTCAGAAAATCTCAGAATCAAGTGAGGCATTGATTTATTGTTCCAGCCTTTCTGGAAACAGTATCGACCAATACTGATCACCGATACTGATCACCGATACCGATCACCCCCGTGGGTCTATTTGAATTCTTCTATTTATCATACAGTATTTATTTATTTAGCTATTCTTAACCATGTTAAGAGTGCGTACACCGAAAGCCGCTTGGAAAACAGTATTTCTTTCATGGCTTAATGCAGTTTTAATTACTCTTTTTATTATCCAGCACGTCCATTTTGTTTCTATGACAAAAGGATTAAAAAGCTATAACCATTTGAAAAGTGAATATTTGAGTTGGTGCTATAAAGTTGGTCCTAGTGACTCCAAAGTTGGTCAGATTACTATTCAGGAACGCCACTGTAAAATGTGCCAATTTTCATCATTTTCCTAAGAACCGTTGATAGGGCTGCCATAGACTCCCTTTGGGGAGGAAGAATAATAAGAAAACCAACAGATATAATAGCCTCTAAATAGCTAAATATATTGGTCAGCAGATGTTTTGATATTTTATGCTACTACTATCATCACCACCACCATCCTTTTCAGTAGTACATCTATTGTTTTATTTTTAAACTTTTTTTCTGAAATTATTTGTTTGAAAAGTTTATATTAAGCTTCTTTCAAACAAATGCCACTTTATTTGATTTTCTTTGTTAGAAAATTCACTGAAATGTATGCAATGTAAGTGTAGCTGAAGTGTTTAAATTTGTTTTGGAGCCACTGTACACTTACAAAAACAAAATACAACACCAAGAATTTTGTCTCCTGATTTAATAAAGTCCATCCAAACATCAAAGGTCAGATGTCACGATCAATTTCAGAAAAAGATGACGCACAATACACGTCTATGCCTTCATAACCACAGCACACATATTTCAGTATTCATTCATTGACTGTGCTTCCTGTCAAAATAAAGCAATGAAAAATGTAATCTTAAGTTATAAATAAGCCATAGGATGTCACTCTACTTAATAAAGTCGGCACTGGGGTGATTTAAAACAGAGCTTTAATTCATTTCTTCAGCAGCTTCAGTAAACAAAAATGATTTGAGTGTCATGGGGCAATCAAAACGCCATCATACAAGGACTCAATGAACTGCCTACGAACCACAGTATACACTACAAAATTAAACTTAATAATATTTGGATATGTTTACTCTGCGGCAGATAAGAAAGAAATATCAGCTGCCAGATGCTCAATAGGGCAGAACCTAAGGATGCAGCGTCTCTGTGCCAGGCCTGCACACATAAATCAATCTGACTGACAGCAGGCCTTTTCCTTCTTACTCTTTGGCAGATAAAAGTCTGAGATGTTAGGCTGCATGTTTAATGGGAAACAAAATGCAGAGAGGTATAATAAGATGCATGAGACATTGCAGATGATCCACCCAGCAGTAAGAAAAGAGAGTCATCTCATGGGGAAAGAATATTAAATGTGATGTTGATATCTGGAGTTATGTTATGCCATGTTTGACTCACCAGCAATCCTTAGAGTGTGGACTGAATGGATCTTGCAATACGGAGAGAAATGAAGTAAAGAAAGTGTTGGAAATTAACAGTTCTGCTTCCCTGCCACATTGAGGAATGCTTGTGCTCTGCTCAAAAGAAGAAGGAGCAATCTGCATAAATCAGGAGCAAATCATCTACTTCCACAGCTTGAGTTGAATGCGCTGGAAACTGTCGCTGTGGACTCCTGGAGTCGAAGGATCTGACTGATATAATCTGATATATTAAAGGTCAGCTGAAGAATAAACAAGCTTGAAGTTTTGTTGAGAAAAATTGCTTTGTAAAATGTGAGCTAAAGGTTAACAAGAAATCCAAGAGTGTTTTCAGGGTGATCTCATTTGTATTCATACTGGAGGTGCGTCAAGTTTTGGTAATATTGTTGTAATAGACCCTGTAATGTTCATGAATATATTAACAGACTCTAAAACGTAAATCATTTAATTCAGTGATCTATCTATCTATCCATCCATCCATCTATCTATCCATCCATCCATCTTTCAGTGTTGTCATGATACAGGAATTTCCAACTTTGATATGATACCTTGAAAAATATCGATATTCGATACCATTTACGATACCACTGGGAAAACTGCCATATATACCATAATACAGAGAATGTGTTGTCATCTCATAATGTTTTGATAATTTGGGTCATTTAGTTGCAATAGCTTACACACAAAACAGGGAGGCTTTATTTGAATTGTTGAACTAAATTTACAAAATAAATAAAAAGACAAGTAAACAGTCAGTAATAAAATAAGAACAAATAAACAAATTTCAAACGATAGCACAAATAAATACTATAGAATAAAGAGACAAATGAAATAAACACAGCTTTAAGTTTTTCAGGTGGGTTTAACAGTAGTATTCAGGTACGAAATACTACAGAAATTAAAGTAATATAATGTAAAACAACACTGGATAGTCTTCATTGTAAAAATTAAATACAGATTAATGCTTACAATTAAAGTTACAAAAGTTATTCAGTCAACAAAAGTTGTCTTTTGTTCTTTGATTAACATGACAGACAGCAGCAGGAATATTAGGCTGCTGTCACTTTAAGAGCTGATGCACTGATGCAACATACTGTTACACAATATGCAAATGCAATTTCTTTTTCAACTATCAACTGATTGTGTTCACCTGAATACTTACCAAGATGGGCATTTTGACATAATTGTGTATGTATTTGACCATTTAAGAGCAATAAGCCACGAAAAAGAAGTCAATTTGGTTCTCGCGAGCTATTTGAGAGCCGCAAATTATGCGCAATACAAGCACTATTCAACAAGATTGAATGAGACGAGTCAGTGTATCAATACTGCAGAAAAGGAGAATTGGAACCGTTTCAGATATTTCAGTATCGATACATATTGCAATATCAATATTTTTGACAACACTACTATCCATCTATCCATCTGTCCATCCGTCCGTCTATCTATCTATCCATCCATCCATTCGAGTTTCAATTAATTTTAATTCTGCTTCTCTACATTGAAATTTAATTGCAGATCTGCATCCTGATCAACAAATGCTGAAATACACCACTTATGGGTCAATCCTCACAAGGTTTGAACCTACAACTTTTCAGTTACCAGCCCAGATCTGTGAGCACAATTACTCTAGGATCTCCTCAAAGAGCTGTAATTGAGCAGAAGAACAGCTGTACTACAGTCCTTTGGCATGTACTCACAGAAGAAAAGCATTGGCATGCATTAATCTGTAAGAGGGGTGTTATTTCTCTCGGGTCTCATTTACACCTTCACATGTTGAGCTGTGCCGTTTCTCTCCCCACGATGCCAGGATGCAGATACCCTGTGATTACTCCTTCTCCTTCTGTGAGTCAGAGGACAGTACCCAAGTTCAACCTCACACTCACATACAAACACATACGCACATCAAATTCTCACAGAATTTCAATACAGGCACACTAATATGTGCTTACAATCATAATTGCACTCTGAACAGGACAGAGCAAGAGAGAGATAGAAGGTCGCCAAGCAACGTTGGTACGAGTGGGCAGTGGGGAAAAAAAAAAAAAAACTTCACTTGCATTAGCATGGATTCAAGCATCCGCTTAGCGTTGGCTTCCGGCAAGACTTCAGGACCTTATGTGGGTGTATGAGTGAGTGATTGCTTAAAACATCACACACTGGTCATTTCATGAATGCACAAGAACTCCAGGAAAGAGATTAGTTTGCTAAGAAATGAGTCTGACTCATCCACATGTCTGGGAATGTTTGAGATTAAATTTCTCATTTTCCTCCTTGCAACTAAACCCAAATATGAGTGTTTTCTTGAAATGATCAGCATCTATTTTCATGGTATTAATGATGAAATGAAAACAGGAATCTTTCGATTTATTAGTTTTTCTCAGTTGCACAACTGAAATTCTCAAAACTGCTTGTTTAACCTCCGTATCATCTAGTCTCTTGTGCACATCATAAAAGCAATTTCTCATTCTTTTGAACAAATTGCCAATGCTTTGGTACATACATGTAATTAATTATGTACAATTGTCTGCTGTTTCTTACATTATCAATAGCTTATGTCATATTGATCAAAATATATTATATTTTGCATTAATTGCATAAATGGTTAAACCAGTTGTCATAATCTGTCAAGCCAAGTGTATTTTCCGTACATTTCCATTGGATATTTGGTAACACTTTAGTATAGGGAACATATTCACTATTAACTACGACTTTACCCTTAATAAACTCCTAATTTACTGCTTATTAATAGTTAGTAAGGTGGTTGTTAAGTTTAGGTATTGGGTAGGATTAAGGGATGTAGAATAAGGTCATGCAGAATAAGGCATTAATATGTGCTTAACAAGTACTAATAAACAGACAATATTCTAGTAATATGCAAGGAAATATAGTGTTACCAGACATTTTTGTAAATTGATGAATTGCACTCAGGTGACTTTCACTATGAAGGGGAATGTGGCTGATAAGACATCCCAAACAATTCTCTCCGTGCTGCATTGCAATGGAAGATATCCATCGTGCTGTGGATGAGAATCTGTGGCCTGACAGCCCGGGACATCAGGAGGTGTAGAAAGACTGCACTCTCACTCCCCATGCAGTGCTGCATGTACGGTTCTGCCTAAGAGGTGTTTGCTATGCTTACTTTTCTATTTTTTTCCTTTGTGCTGTAAAATAGTCTTTTTATGTTCTGTTTTGCAATGACATTGTACTGTAATTTGTTGACAGACCAACAGTAAAAGCGTAAATGTGAATACTAAAGTGAATAATAATCTTGCAATCAATATCCCACATGCTGTAATGTATAACTTTGTACTGTTGAAACAAGACTGTCCTCCTCCAAAAAATGACCCTATAGGTCATTTTTCAAGCACCTTTTTACGACCTATATTTACGTTTTAAAGTCATGCGCCCTCTAGCTGGTGTAAAAATAATGACAGTGTCGTGTTACGTCTGTCGTCACGAAATGACGTATGACCGTCATTACCAATCAAAATGTGTGTTCATTTAAATGCAATGTGTGGACTTTTTACACGGTCCCTTACCCGCTATTTGTACTATTTCCATTTTTTTTTATTAACGACTACACCTACCCCAACCCTAAACCTACCCTTAGTGATTTATAGTGCATATACACTTTATGAGCACTTGCGTTCCCTGGGATCGAACCCACGATCGCATGATCACATGACTGCATATTGTTATATATTGCAATGCTCTGCCAATTGAGCTACACGAAACCCGAAAAATGATGCAGATAAAAGGGAACAATGAAATGAAAGTGTCCTGTTGTTGATAGGGGCGCAACTTTAGTAAAAGCTCCTATGGGTCATATTTCAGGGAAGTGATAAATGACCTATATGGGCGTATTGGTTGGAGGACATGTTTGTTGAAACTGATATATGCCATACAGAAAAACTGCAGCCATGTGCATTTTCAATAATTGAAATACTTTATATATATTTTAATCATGACAACTCTTGGAATAGGTTTAGCTTGTTATTGAATATCGTAATGTTAGATCTGCTATGCTACTGTTGATTATTGCTGCTGCTGCTGCTGTTGAGAAAGTATGGACCTGCTACTGCTAACAGATACAGACACGCTGCTGCTGCTGCATAAATAGACACATTAATCTAAGTGTTTATTTACATAAGTGCAAATACCATCCCTTGTTGGCAAATGCTATTTACACTAGCTCCACCCACCAATGTCTGATTCTGCGCAGAATTCAACACCTTCAGTGGTGCAGTAGTAGCAAGTAAGGCTTGCAGAACTGACTTTTAACGCGATTGACCCGGGTTTGAATCTGCCTTTCTCCATTCTCCCATTACATATTATTTATTGGATAGGGTTAGAGGTGCAAATAGCCGCTGCCTACATTAATCCTAATGTAGCAGATGTAGGCAGGTGGAGCTGGGGAGGTGGAGGGGTTCAGAGGAACTCTGATAGCGCTGCAGGACTAGCTTACAGCAAACACTGAACCAGACTATTTAAATGTTGAGCAAGCAATCTCATTGGCTGCAGGATCAGCAGAGTCTTGTGCCATGTGGTAATGATGTGATTGCTTGCAGATTGCACGTAAAAGACCAATCAGCCTGCGCCATCTAGAGTTTCATGGCTGAACTAGATGTACAAAATACAGTTTCCCTGAAACAAAATGTAAACACTGAGACCGCGTTGTGTTTTCGCAGCAACACTGGAGTTTGGGGTAAATAATTGAATTTCATTGCATTTATCACATCCAAATTTAGCTCATGAGTAAAATTTAATTCATTAGTAGTACTGCTAGATGTAGTATGAAATTGCACATTATGAAGATAAATTGCCAAAAGGGTAAATCATGTACATACCCTGACACACTCAATGTTGTGTCTTTCCTATAACATACCAAGTGAGCAATAACAAAAACAATAGGTGCAAGATGCCCCATCCCATTAGATAAAGTTTGCACTGATTTCCCTTCTAAAGAAAAGAGAACTACACTGCTAACTGCAGCTCTCTGCAGGATAATGAGTTCAGTTTTCCTTAAAACTGTGATTGATGATGCTCTCCTGCAGAGACAAAGCTCTGTCTGGATTCTGCTGTGGTCCAATTTACCCCAGCAAATTCAAGAGTTCAAAAGCGATGTCCCAAAGTCCAAGCTATAGCAGGAATGTTTCATCGTAAGGAGAGCTGCATGTGGCATTTATCATTAGTCTGGTATGGTAATTATTCAAATTAAATGACAAATGCTCATCCGAGCCAGTGGCTTCTCCAAGAAAACAGAAAACAGCATGTGATTTGTAGTGAAAAGCTGCCAGAGGTCTTAGTGATAATCACTCACTCCCTCTGTAAAACACACAAATAGATCATAAAGCCCTCACAACATGGCATAACAGTACTCACAATTTATTGTTCCAACAAGGTTTGCTTCAAAGATATTTTTTTATGAAGGAATACTGTGATATGTAAATATCTGGGAAGGTTCTGTTCAAGAATCTCGGAAAATAAACAAAGCCTGGCTTTGATTATGTAAATCTTTCCCCAACAAAGGAATGCTGCATGTTGCAGCAGCAGTCGCTCTCTCCTCATTTCTACCTGAAATCCTCTCAGACCATAACAACATGTGAATTTAATTTGAAAAGAAAGGCTACGTGAGAAGATTACTGGATATAAGTATAATCTAAAGATGTGGGAGCATTGGATAGCCGTTCTTTTGAGTGAAGAGAGTCTTTTGTTCTGCTGAGCAAGCCATTCTTTAATTAAAGGCCATGCCATTATTATGTTGTGAAAAGGCTAATATGATGACACATTCTGCTGGTATATGCTATAAGATGACTGAAAGAAACCAAAGAAATAAAAAAAGACAGACCAAAATTAAAAATTACAATAATTTTATCTTAAAGGGGACATATCATGAAAATCTGATTTTTTCCGTGTGTAAGTGTTATAATCGGGTCCTCTGTGCATCTACCAACCCAAAAAACGTGAAAAAGGTCAACCCACTAACTTTGTTTTGGCAAGCCTTTCTCTGCAAGCACGTGAAAAAACGAGCCGCTCAGATTTCACTCTACTTATGACGTAGGAAGAGGATCTTATTATAATATTGCCTCCCCTTAATCTGCAAGTTTCCACTCACGGCGCCGCCATTTTGTTTTCACAAGCGACAACGGTGTACCAGTCCTAACGCCATGGCAAAAGTTCAAGCAAAGCATGCTAACTGTCGTTAGCTTCTGTAGTTGGTTGCACAGACGAGCACAGTACACTTTTTAGAGTCTCATTAGCTTGGATAGCCTGCAAGTTGACCCTTGGAATGTTCCTTTAACGTTTGCATATAAGAAAAACATTTTAAAAATGGACGTTTTGAGCGTTCAGAGAACATTCAGAAATAACGTTTTCATAACTTAATGGCAACGTTAGCAAAATGTTCAGTGTTAAACACTGTCTCATCTGATAATTTCTGAACAAAACTATCATGTTTGCATGTTGTCAGCCGGTCTGACACAGCTCTGTCGTTTGTCGAGTCTGCTTTACTTGAAACTGAGAGAAAAAAGCTGAGATGGCAGTAAATCATTGCAATGCTGATGGCAATACTTGCTGATACAAATTTTTTCCCATGTCATTGCTTGTGTAAGTGGTTTGTTATGCAACTGTTCAAGTTTTGTGTGAGGAAGCAATAAGCCCCTGTGTAGCTCAAGAAGTCTCTTGATGAGAGAACCAATCACCTGTATCATGTTGGACTGACTCATAATCCTTTAGTTCCTGACGATCCATATGTAGGATTTCCTGCCATAACCCATTTAGCCAATTTATGCTGCTCATTACTTTACAAATGGAAAATAAATCTTTTATTGGAGCATTACTTATGAAAAAGACCTTATTATGAGCAAAGATAAAGTGTCATTTTTATGTCAAATATATTCTATATTTTAATCCACAGAAATATATAATTATACATGTATATAATAAATAAATCTAATATATATTTGATTAATATAATACAATAATTCATTATACACTATATTACTATTTTTACTTGTTTTTTTCTTTTGTTTTTGCTATTTGGACTTTTATTTTGAAGTGTGTTTTCTGTTCCCATCATTCTCACTGTTCACATCCTTTGTTTCTATCGTTACCATTGATTTAGTGGTTGATTTCCCTCACCTGTTCCTAGTTAGCCTCTCGTTATCTGGTGTATTTATACCCCAGTGTTGCCCTTGTTTTTGGATTTACTCTGTTTTTGTCTACATCTCCCTGTGCATGGTAGTGATGGAAGAAACAACGCTGTTTGAGTCAATTAAACCAGGCAATTACTCAATTAATTATCACTGTTTCAACCCCTGCTGGTCAGAACAGTGTAAATGCAGCGACAACTCATCCCAAACATGCATAAAAACAGCTTTTACAAACCAAAAAATTTTATCGAAGGTGTCATCTGTTAAATGCAATTAACAAATCCCATTAAATATTTAGTGTCTTTATAATATGTGTTGTTTTATTTGTTTTATGGAGAGCTTGGTTAATCAGACAAATAAGAGACTTTGGTAACACTTTAGTATAGGGAACACATATAAACTATATTAACTATGACTTTTCCCTCAATAAACTCATAATTTACTGCTTATTAATAGTTAGTAAGGTAGTTGTTAAGTTTAGGTATTGGGTAGGATTAAGGTTTATAGAATAAGGTCATGCAGAATAAGGCATTAATATGTGCTTAATAATTACTAATAAACAGCCAATATTCCAGTAATATGCATAACGTTATGACATAACGAAGCCTCGTTTACTGAAATCACGTGACTTTGGCAGTTCGATACGCGCTCCGAATCACTGGTTCGATACAAATGATTTGCAAAGGTTTCGAAGCTTCACGAAGTGTGTTTTGAAAGCGCACATAACAAGTGCATGGATTTACTCGTTTTGTTTAAATAAATATTTATGTTGCAGTTGGATCCTGCTCCCCATCTCTCTGAGGGGTCGTTTACAAAACACTGTTTTCAACTTAAAATTGAAAACATTTTATGCATTTTGGCGTTTTGTGGGCCTGAAAATGCAAAGTTTTAAAAACGGGATTCAAAAGGATACCGTTATAGTCTCCGTGTAAACTACAAAAACGAACTTGTTAAAACGGTGACGTCATGCACGTGTATTACGTGTTCAGTCTGCGCGTAATGTTTCTTTACAAAGTGACATCGCCAACTACTGGCCTGGCATGAATATTACAGCACTTTTTGTCATTTTTGTGGATCCGTGTGAATGGGGATCATTTTGACAACATTAATTTTCTATCTTTATATATTTTAAAATGTAATTTATGCCTGTGATCAAAGCTGAATTTTCAGCATCATTACTCCAGTCTTCAGTGTCACATGATCCTTCAGAAATCAATCTAATATGATGATTTGCTGCTCAAGTAAATTTTCTTATTATTACTATTATCAATGTTGAATACACTGATTAAAAAGTTGTGCTCCTTAATATTTTTGTGTAAACAATGGCAGTTTTTTTCAGGATATATGTATGAAAGTGTAAACAACGTGACCCTTTGGAGCAGAAATTACACTTCACCTGTAACATGGTTATTGGTTTTGTTAAACTCTATTTCAGTCTATACAAATGCATTTTCCTGTTGGCTCCAGGGGAATTCCAGTAGTTTGCCATAGCATTTAGGATGTAAGTGTGAGAATGTGAGAATGTGTATGTGTCCACAACAGCAGAGTCAATTCTATGAGAATTCAAGCTATTCATCTTGCAACATAGCTCATCTACTCTTCAGTATTCTCATTTGAGTTGCTTTTCACTTCAGGCAAAGAAATCCATAAAAATACCATTTGATAGCCTGTTAGATCTGTAGAATAGCCAATTCTAGTGTGACAGGCCTGCACAGCTGCCAAAGTACAATATCCACAAACACACACACACACACACACACACACATACAGTGATTCATCTAGGGGAGGAAGGGCGAAATAATGAGAACTAGCAGAATTTCTGCCCTTTATTATTTTTGTGCTTGGTGAGTGTGATGGGGAATGGAAGGGGTGAGGGGGAAAAAGCTCAATAAATCAGCAGCAGGAGTGAGAGGGGAAGTTGATGAACCCTCTGAATCTCACTTTAATAGATTCTTTCAACCTTGGACCCTAGACCGCCCGTCACAGTCTACAGGGAACAGACCGCACGATAAACACTCCACAATGCTAAATGTTGAGAGATAGGATCCCTCTAAGTGAAAGACGTTGATGATTTCTTACGTGCAGAGATTGATTTCTTATGTTAAGATCATTTATCATAATAATCACAGTAATTACTACTCACATTAAGTCAAATAGATTTAGAGACCATTTAAACTCTCTTTTAAGTACTTCTAAGCTCTGAATGACGGCATTTAGTCACTTTTCCATTCAACGAAAGTTCTATTGAAACAAAAAAGAAAAACTTATTTTGAGTTATACAGAAGAAACAAAGTCATACAGGTTTGTAAATGATGACAGAAATATTATTTTTATTTTAAATGGATGATTTTTTTTGCCAGAATAAGCTGCAATGGGGATCATAGGGTGCACAGAAATTCAGACAAAAGAAATTGCCCGTTTGAACTGACATTTGCCGTAATTATTTAAAGGAACAAACATACAGGATTCTGATTTTGTTATTTAGTCTGCATGTAAAATGGATCAGCTTGTATGCGTGTTGCTTGTGTCAAACATGTTTTTGTTGGGCACAACAGAGCCTGAAGCCCAGCGGCTTGACAAAACCCATTTGTCTTGGTAGCGTTTGACAGAAAAAATAAATAAACAAACAGATAAATAAAGAGAGAAATGAAATTCCCCCTCCAGGGCCTGCATTATTTACCAGTGTGCCGTTTCTGTGTGCTGAAATTAACGAAGTGATACAGACACTTAGACCTGATATCAGCAAACGCTCACAACTGAGAGTAATATCATTCATTATTCACCAGCCCCGTAGCACGACAACAGCGTTCCAGGGGTTTATTAACAGAAACGTGACGAGAGACAAAAGAAACTTTCCCCTTTTCAACAGATTCAGCATGTTTTAGTCCAGCATAAAAGTTTTCTTTATTGTATTAAAGCCATATGGCCCCCAATAGGGTGCTGGAAATAGTCTATAATAAATGAGGTGGAGTGTAAACCGCTTGAATAAGGAGATCTGGGACATTGGGAAATACAGGTTAGCCATATTCAGCGATATTCATTGCTCATTACTGGTACATCAGGGATAACATCATCACTGTAATCAACAGTTTTCAAACAGTAATTTTTGACTTGTGAAGCATATCTCCAATTCACATGATGCTGTATATCAGTAACTGCGGCGTGTTTATTTTGTGATATAACTGGAACAGAGACATTTCAGATGAGAGATAGAGTAATGTCTGTGACAGTTGAATTATATCGCCCATGACAGAGCCGCCACGTACTTGAAGGAAAGATAATTATGTAACAAACTTAAAAGTTTGTGAGGGGATGATTCAGGGTGAAATAACCTCAGATAGCTTACTGCAGTCGCTGTTTTTAGAAAATGTGAACTCACAATCACAGATTTTTATAGAGGCTAAGAGGAAGGATGAGGGGCTATATACACATATATTAGGGCTGTCGATTTAACTCATTAATTAGATTAATTAGTTACAGTGAAAAATAACGCGTTAAAATTATTAACGCAATTAACGCACCCACCCCGCCCCTGACCTACGTAGGTCATCTGACATTTCATACAGTTGATTGATGACGAATATGAACTCACTGCGTGATGGAGCCTGTAGAATGCAGTTAGAATTATACTAAAATTCAAGATATCTGGTCAAAAATGCCCCTGTATGAGTTGTTGTCTCATATTTATGTCATATGATACATAAGCAATATCACACCAGTAACGAGCGCAATATCACACGAGCGCTGTTTTTGTCCCGAATAGCACGAGTGCAAATGTGATATTGATTTTATACAACAGTTCAATAAATCAGAAGTTAATATTGTGTTATGTTTTAGACACATTGTCTGCTTTTGCCAATGAAAATATAGCAGAACGGTTGTGCGTCTTCGAGCAACACAGCAGTATTTCGTTATGAATCGGCGTTTTGAGCGAATCATTCGGTGAATCAATGATTCAATAGCCCGTTGATAAAGAGTGCCGTTTACTTAATTCCTGAATGAATCATCCCTTTGAACGAATCGAATGAATTACTGACTCAATGACTCACTCATTAAGACATTTACCGCCACCTACTGGCAGTTTTAGATTCTTTTTTAGAGTATCACATCATAAAAAAACAATATTTCCATATTAATAATAATAATAAAAAAAAAATTAAAAAAAAAAACATTATAGTTTACCCAAAAATGAAAATTCTGTCATCATTTACTCACCCTCAATGTTGAATCAAATAAAATATTGCTTTCTAAAGCTACTTTTTGTAAAGTCTCTTTGATGATCTTTTGGGGGTAATTTCTCAGCCAAATTTGATGTGCGATTAAATTGCGATTAATTAGTCGCCACATCATGTAATTAATTAGATTGACAGCCCTAATATATATATATATATTATATATATTACGTATATATATTACTCATTATAATATTACGTAGTCTATATGACAGACTTGCGCTGTACATGTTGTACTTAACTGTATTTTCCTTTTCGAAGTGATTCCAATCATATTTCAAGCAATTCAAAACCATCATGGCGAACAGTGCGCATCTGAAGTGTCTCAGATGAAGGAAATAATCCATTATTTATTGGCTTTAAGATATCGGCCACATTTTCTTATGCAGCCGAAACAATAACATCAAAAATGAGCATTTATCGGCCGATACCAATATGGAGGCCGATATATTGCACATCCCTAATATACAGTTCAGTCATTTATATGCAATATCAGGTCCTTTGTATGCAATCTGTAAGCAATAGGGTTGTCGCGATAACCACAATATCGTAATACCGCGCTACTGACGAGCCAAGAACCGCAGCAACCGCGATATTTGCACTTCCTTTTTTCGTAAGGTTCTCATTTTTTACTTCGCGCATGTGTACTGAATATTAAATAAGTTAGTAATGATAACATAATGTGAGTTTTACAGAGGCTCCGTAGATTTGCACTTAACAAGCTAAACAGACAGTGAATGTGAGAGATCGACTGAGCGCGTGCGATTACCTGCGTCTGCCCTTCAGGCTGAGACATATTTATTCGTAAAAAAAGGTTGTCATGTCCAAGGATAGTGAAATATCTGTCTTAGCATCAACGCATTGCTGGTCAGCTGAGTCTTCTAAAGTGACACTTGATGTTAAAATGATTTCAACAGCTTGTTTCATTACATCTCTCTTTGAATGGATCAGTATCAGTAGCAAGTCAATACTTGCTCTGCAGCAGCAGCAAAGCAGATCTAGTCCGCCAAGACCAAATACATTAACATTGCCATATTGTGTGTGTGTGTGTGTGTGTAAAATATAGATGAAGGAAGCACGGTAATAAGAAATTTACAGTAAAAAGTTAAGTTCCACAATGTACTATGTTCAAAGTTCCACAATATCTTTGTAAGCAAGAATGTACTAACTCCCCATCTCTAGTCTGTAATATTCAGTTATAGATGGCAGACTGTACATGGCAGGTGAATTATTTCCGTTGTCATGTCATATACACAGCCCTCTCAGCAGTCTCATAAGACAGGTGGGCGAAAGAGGGATGGTATGGATGATTAGTGCATGAGTCAGATGCATTTAATGACAGTATGCATGTACATATGCTTTTAATGTTAGACTGAGAAAAAATAAAAGGGAGGCAAAGAAAGTGTAACGCAGAGCTAATGTGCAAAAGATAATCCTCCTCTAAGAGTTAGTTCACTTTCAGTTATTGATCGCTTGACTATCATAGAGATTAAATCATTTTATCTCCATTCTCCATAATCTACTTCTTACCAATGGAGCATCTCACATTGATGCATACAAATCCATTTGTGAGTTGTTATCAGATGTCTTTGAAGCAATTGGCTGAACTTAAAGCATTCATTTTCTGCATGCTGGTTCTAGAGTTTGGGTTTTGTGTGTGTGTTCTCAGAGGTAATTAACACTCTAACCTCAGACCTGCTGATGCTGGAGAGAGTAATGTGTGGTATCTGTCAGGCAGGCAGGAGTCTAAAAACAGAAAGCTTTTGTTCACCTTTCACACCGGCTCGGCTCTGTTTAATGCGTAATTACTTACGTAATTACAATTTTTCAATTTCAGTGTTCAAGCTGTCATGTAGCCTATTGCGTCAATGGCTAAAAACCTTTGATAAAATTAAATAATCTAATTTGTCATCTCATTTATTTACCCAGTACTAGCATTCATACAGGTTTGCTATAGAAAGATATCAGACAATCTTTTGCAAAGTGCCAAAGCACAAAGTCCCTCAAGCGGGAGTTATTCTCTGTATCAGTGTCACTGTTTTTGAACTCCCTGAAACGCCTCCAATGTAGTCTTGAGTTGAGTTTTCACGTTATAATATTCTTCACTTAAATAATTCCCACCTAAGGCATAGGCAAAATAAAGGGACAGGGCCTGGTTGAGTTAGTTAAGTATGTGTTGAAACTCACGGTTATGGTAAGGGGTGGGACATTTCTCCAAACTTGCTCTAAGCGGTTGACCAATCACAACACACTGTTCCAGCACATTGTGGAGGGGCTTCATAGAGACAGGAACTAAACAGAGCGTTACTGACAGACTGGGAAGAGAGGAGCTGCAACAATGGAGAATATGAGGAAAAATCAAGACTTTGTAATATAATATACCCCCTACAGCATCCCATGGGTTTGGTCAGGGATAATTGAGAATGAATGGGGAAAAGTCACGCTATGATTGGCTATTGCGCTGTTCACGCAATAAATCCCACCTCTTGTTTTCATGCAGGTTCTGCATTCACTAATCGGTCTGAATGAATAAATAATGGTGTAAATGGGAAGACTAATTAAAAAGTAGTAAACAACTCACTCACTTGATGTGACTCACAAATCACCACTGCTTTAGGTCACATCACATTTAAACTTGAATGACTTGAAAACACAACCTGTGAGGGTTTTTTAGTGAGCAATCAGTTAGGTGAAAGTAAAGAAACATTTCCATGTCTGTGACCGTCATGACAGTGCTTTGATGACTGACGATTCGAAAATAAGTTGACTATTAAAAAGAACAGCTGAAAATTACTTGACAAATAAAATGTTCATGAAATTAGATTTTTTTTTTTCTTTCTTCATTATTAGGGGAATATTACTTGGGAATAAATGACGTGAAAACTTGATGAGAAATATACTTTAATAAATAGAGCATTAATTACATTGTTAATGTAAAAATACAAAATAACTTGGTTGGTGTTGTAGTTTTCTTGATAGTGTTAGTAATGTTTATTTGTTTAACCTGAAAAATGTTTTAACATTAAGTGTAACTGGAACATGAATTTATATTTTAAAGGTTCACTAACTAACTTTTGGCCCTTTAGCAGTTAAAAAACAAAACTGCATGGATTTTGTATAAGAACACTGTTTTGGTTGTGCTTTGGCTCTGCGTGACTGTGTGGATGAATATGGTTCTTTCTCATAACTAATAAAAAAGAGAGAGAGATTATCCCACTGCTCAAAACATTCACTATAGGCTTAGAAATATAACCAGTTTAGATGGAAAGGATCTCAAACTGACTAGATGAAGTTGTTACTGTAGCTTTACCCATTAATAGACACAGTACGTCCTTGAAAATAAATTCCAGCACAGCTACAACAACCTTAATGAAACGACCCTTCACAATAGAAAATGCTTTATAATGAATTCTTTTAGAGAGTTCTGTTCATTAAAATACTATATTCACCTGTTGAGTAATAAAAACACCATCATCTCCGCATCGCTTTTACATTTCAAATCCGACAGTTCTCTACATCTCTGAAAAGCCAAGCCAATGTTGATTCTTGTTTTATTACGAGCTCTGTCTCGTTCTCTTTTTTGCCAGCAGACTCTCCTCTGTTCGGTGTTTGTTTAAAATGGGTGATTCTCCGGAGGTTGGAAATTTAGCTGCTTCATGTCAAACTTTCTCACTCGTTGTGACAACTAACGTCTGCCACTCCCACACCAGACACGTGGAGCAACTTTTCTGTATTTGTATTTCTGTATAGGCGAGTGACGTGTGTACGCAATTTCCAGTGAAAACCATCACGACAGGTCTAAAATATAAACACTTATAATAGGCTTACAATAGTGAATCACACAGAATGCATTTTTCTATTCCAATGTGCTACTTTTCCATTGTTTTTCTATGTAAACACATGCTAGACAGACGTGCATGACTGTTATGCTCACGTCCTGCATCTTTTGCAGCACCTCGCACAAGCGCCGCATTTTTAAGACGCCGTGTCAAGTTAAAAGAATTTCAACTTTTACACGCAGCGCCACTCATCAATGTCAGTTCCAAAACAGTGGACCAATCAGAAGAACCCGGAGGCGGGGCAAGCGTTGCAAGCTTTTGTTTACAGTAGCAAGATAGCGCGGCAGCTGTTTTATTTGTTCTCTATTGCCCTTATTGCATCACGTCTCAAAAGTGCGTCTCGAGACCCTCGCGATCTGCGCTGCGCTTTTTTAAAAACCATTCCTGAGCGCTTCTGTGTGAACGAGTACTAAGAACACCACTGATGTACTGAACACCACATGCTACTGACACACATTCAACAAAGAAACATTCAAACCACTTCAGCCCTTTCTTTCAGAAAACATATGGGGTTCTACTTCTGATTCCACCTGAAACATCTGAGCACAAGGCTGTTTCATTTTGGCTCCCCATAGGGTGAACAACACAGATATATATATATGACATTTTCCCCCATTTCCAGTTTGTGGTGTATTCAGGCAATTTCTTACCTTTTTTTTTTTTTTCTTTCCTGTCTCTATAGTAGCAGGCTTAGAGCTTGTCCACTGGGGAGGAAGCGTGTCTAAAGGATTTGATCTTTTTTCCTCTCTGAGGCTGAGCTCAGGTTGATCCACTCTTTGATCAGAGAAACACGTATGTTTGAACAATGTTATTACAAGGGCATGAGGATGAATTAAGAGATGCCACTGTACCTCAATGCTCACTCTCTCTCTCTAGTCAGGCTATGGTTTTTACAAGTCTTTATAATCGACATCTTATTGTACCTAGTTTATCTTACTAAATGCTTAACAGACATGTTAAATAACAATATAAACATATTTAAAACTAATAAAGAACTAATGCAAGTGGAGGAGGTTTACTATGGAAAACAATCAACTGAGGCTAAAACAATAAGCAAAACACATTCTGACTTTTGCAATTTTCTATCTGTTCCCCCTAAATGGTAGACTTAATTCATTTTTCTTTGAGACGCTTTTCCTGAGGTTTCTCTAAATGAAGTATACATCCTTATTTCACGAAATGCAGCTATACGCCATCAGCAAACAGAACTCATCCTGTGCCTCGAAAATGCGTTTTCATTATAATACCAGCTGCTCATTTAAAGTAAAACCTCTTTACATGTCTCAGAAAAACAGAGGAAGAAGAACTGTGCCGTTGCTATGATTGTTGAAGTCTACAAATGTCAGCTCATTATTCTCTCAGGAGAGCAGTGAAGTTTTTAAGGAGTAAAATGAAATCTTGCCAGCCTGGGATTTAACAAAAGTATAGTGGCGCTAACAGACAGCACACTGCAAGTTAAAGAGAACAAAGTTGTTATGACAGAACTGTCTTTGCTCAAAATGAAGTTTGTCACTTTAAAATATCTCAGTTGCCACCTAGTTTGGAGGTTTTACTGCCTGCTGTTCACTAGAAAGTCTATTTAAGGGATGACGTACAGTCAGACGGTCATTATCGCAAAATAAACCAAGACAGGGCGCAAAGGTCAAACACACATTTTAGCGGTCATTAGACTGCAGAATGTTGTGACTGGCCAACCAGAAGAGCTGTGCAATTATCAGTCTTATTTTTCACATCTCTCTTCTAACATTTGCCTTTGTCAAAACATGTTTACATAGAGACAAAGTCATTAGTCAAAAAGGAACATCATAAATCCATTTTAATCAATCACGAGTGGGATTTCACATTGAGGTGAGGGAATGAAGCTTAGAAATGCTTGTTTAAGGACGGCAGCAGATAATGAAGAGAGGCATGCAGTGCTATGAGGAGATGAACATGACAGCCCACCATCACCTCCAGGAGGTGTGAGAGACATGTCCATCAGACCCTGGGCTGCATTCTGTCAGGATCCATAGCTTTAAATCCATTTCATTTTCTCATTTCTGGGCAGGCAATGGCAGCTGGCCATCCTACATGCTGTAAATGCCGGGGAATCAGGAATCAGAGAGAGCAAAGGACGTAAGGACTAACCCTGACTGCTCTTATTACAACCAAACCAATCTAAACTCCTTAAATAAGGCTCAAACACCCCCAAAGGATATCAAAAAGGTTGTGGGGGTCTATATTTCATGTACAGCCTTGATTATTAACATAAGGTTTACAGATCATAACTACTGTAAGTATTTAGACAAGACATTTTCTCTTAAAATGTGAGGCTTTTAATCTAATGCACTTGTATTTCATGATTATTAACCACTCTGTTAGGACTAGACCTGCTACACTGCTGCTTCAGATGTATTGGAAGCAAGCTAGTAAGAACTGTGCAAATAAACCTCACTCCCCTAGCCTCAAAAGGTATCCAGTGACTGATGGTAGAGGTTGTGGTCTTTAGCGTCCTTGTTAGTGCACCCGCCTTCCATGCTGGAGACGCCGGTTCGAATCCTGCTAGAAGCGGGTAGAGTAGGACCAGTTACATTTGGTGCCTTGACCCGGATGGCAGTGAGGTTTAGAGGGGTGAGTGTAACAGAAGCAAGCTAGTAGGAGATGTGCATGTAAACCTCACTCCCCCAGCCTCAAGAGGCTGCGGTCTTTAGCATCCTTGTTAGCCTCCCATGCCGGAGACGCCGGTTCGAATACCGCTGAGAGCGGGTCGAGTAGGACCAGTTACATTGGTGCCATGACCCGGATGGGAGTAAGGTTTAGGGGGGTGAGTGTAACAGAAGCAAGCTAGTAAGAGCTGTGCATGTAAACCTCACTCCCCCAGCCCCAAGAGGCTTTGGTCTTTAGCGTCCTTGTTAGTGCATCCGCCTTCCATGCCGGAGACGCCGGTTCGAATCCCACTCGGAGCAGGTAGAGTAGGACCTGTTACATTTGGTGCCTTGACCCGGATGGCAGTGAGGTTTAGGGGGGTGAGTGTAACAGAAGGAAGCTAGTAAAGAGCTGTGCATGTAAACCTCACCCCCCCCAGCCCCAAGAGTCTGTGGTCTTTAGCGTCCTTGTTAGCCTCCCATGCCGAAGACGCCGGTTCGAATACCGCTCAGGGCGGGTCGAGTAGGACCAGTTACATTTGGTGCCGTGACCCGGATGGGAGTGAGGTTTAAGGGAGTGAGTGTAATAGAAGCAAGCTAGTAAGAGCTGTGCATGTAAACCTCACTCTCCCAGCCCCAAGAGGATGTGGACTTTAGCGTCCTTGTTAGCGCACCCGCCTTCCATGCTGGAGACGCTAGTTCGAATCCCGCTCGGAGTGGGTCGAGTAGGACCTGTTACATTTGGTGCCTTGACCCGGATGGCAGTGAGGTTTAGGGTGGTGAGTGTAACAGAAACAAGCTAGTAGGAGATGTGCATGTAAACCTCACTCCCCCAGCCTCAAGAGGCTGAGGTCTTAAGTGTCCTTATTAATGCGCCTGCCTCCCATGCTGGAGACAGCGGTTTGAATGCTGCTCGGAGCGGGTCAAGTAGGACCGGTTACACAGACCAAGTATGGACATTCTACTGCTAACAGATACACAGACACACTGCTGTGAGCATGTAAGATATGCTGCTGCTGCATAAACAGACATACATAAATCCTGTAGAAGATCTAGGCAGGTGGAGCTGGGGAGGTGGAGGGTTTCAGAGGAAATCTTACAGCAAACAATGAACCAGATTATTTAAATGTTGAGCAAGCAATCTCATTGGCTGCAGGATCAGCAGAGGCCAATCAGCTTCTGCCATGCGGTAATGATGTGATTGTGATTGCATATAAAGAACCAATCAGCCTGCGCCATCTAGAGTTTCATGACTGAACTAGATATTTGTTAAAGAAGCATATTTTTCCTGAAATTAATAGAGCTGAAAATGATTAATAACAGCAATAACCATAAAGGATAAATCTTAAATTAGTCAGACAATTGCAGATGCACAAGACAAACCAAGGGATAGACATTTTTTTATTTAATGGATGAGAAAGTTCCAAAGAGTACAGGCTGAAATTGCACAGCAATCGCAAAATAAGTAGTAAAAACAGTGTAAAAAAGGTACAGATTGGTAAAGAAAAAAATCAATACTGTAAAGAAGCAATATCTTCATGGAACTATAATATTCATTCACAACACACTAGCAGAAATCTAACATTAAAGCAATGGAAGATATATTGAGAAATGTCTCAGCATTTTTTCCATACAATGGAAGTCAATGGTAAACAAAGCTGAACATTCCTTACAATTTCCACAGAAGAAAGTAAGTCATACAGGTTGGGAATGTCATGAGGGTGAGTAAATGTTGACAGAATTTTCATTTTTGGGTGAATTATCATTTCTCCTTTTTAAAGGATGCAATAATGTGCAACTAGCCAGTAAAATTACAAAGCGAGACAACTCAAAATCTAAATGTTGTCATGGAAACTATCCTGGCTAATTTAAGGTTTTAGCTGCAGGGCCACTGGAGGCCACAAGCAACAAGATGTTCTTCATTAACACTTTGTAAATAACAGTCAACAAATGATCCCCCAGCTTATGGGTCTTCCATTTATCTCCAGCCAGTTTTACTTAGTGTAATGGATGAAGTGTGTATCTCTGTAGTACTGCAAGTGCTTGAGGACAAAACAGTTTTGGGACCTTTATTAATGAAATCATAACCACACATAAGGGTAATTCAGATGTCTGTGCTCATTTTTGTCTTTACGCATGGTTAGGGTTCTCTCACAGCTAACGGGCAACATTCAGGTCTATGTATTGAATTAAAGTCATGGACTGCTTTGTCATGGTGCAAAATTTCCTACGGTTCTTGCAGCGATAGGCAAGTTTCAACAGGATTAGCGTCTATCATTAAGCACCATCCTATTATCTGGCATCCATGTGTGCATACTTTTGAGTGACTATGTGAGCGTGCATTCAATTATTTATTCATCAGCTACTCTTGATGTGAGTATGGGTGCTTGTCTTGGCACCTCTTATTTTCTTCGCCTCAGTGCTGCAGTAGGAGGTCAGATGACTGAGCTCTCATGCAGAAAATAAGACCCCTGTGACAAGCAGTTTGCACCAAAATACTGATAGACAAAGATGGAGAGAGAGAGAGACATTTGGTGAAGTCATGTTGACTAAAATGAAAACTGCAGTTAACAGATGTACCCCAGGATACTTTGATACACTCTAAAAAATGTTGGGTTAATAACAAGCCAAATTGGGTTGTTTTAACCCAATGGTTGGGTTAAATGTTTGCCCAACCTGCTGTATTGATTGCTTAAAATGAACCCAAAATATGTTGGTATGTTTAAAACAACCCAATTGCTGGGTTTGTCCATTTTCAGCCCAACTTAGGTTGTTTTAACCCAGCAATTGGGTTGTTTTAACCCAGTGGTTGGGTTAAATGTTTGCCCAACCTGTTGGGTAGTTTTATTTACTCAACAATTGTTTAAAAATTACTGTATTGCTTCTTAAAATGAACCCAAATATGTTAATATGTTTAAAACAACCCAATTGCTGGGTTTGTCCATTTTCAATCCAGCAGTTGGGTTAAATGTTTCCTGCTGGGTAGTTTTATTTAACTCAACTATTGTGTAAAAAGTACTGTATTGCTTGCTTAATATGAACCCAAAATAGGTTGGAAATTAACATTTATTCATATGTTTAATGGATAATAATTAAATAATAAACACTTATTAAATTGCTTCACCTTTTGATTATTATTGTTACCTCTAGTAATTATGTCTGATTTTTTGGTTCATTTTAAGCCAGCCATATAGTAATTTTAAACAATAGTTGAGTTAAATAAAACTGCCCAGCATGTTGGGAAAACATTTAACCCAACTACTGAGTTTGTCCATTTCAAACCCAGCTTGGGTTGCTTTTAACCCAGCATTTTTTAGAGTGTTGCTAACCCCAAATGCATAGATGTGACAATTTATAACAAGATTAAAGGCATTTAATGATGAAACTTTTGGGTGAATCTTATCACTAGTGACCTTTCAGCCTGATCTCCTGCTTTGAGGTCTTCCCAGAGAAGCTCTTCATTCCCTCCATACAAATCCCTGGAAAGGTCAGCCATGACAAATGGAATATTCACACCAGAAGAATAATTTGTTTTTTTATTTACTACTCCTACATCTTTGTTGCCTCAGGGGCAATTCAGATTCAGAATGGATGAGGACTCTCTCCATCTCTGTTTGCCTGTTCTCTATTCATCCTACATTACAGGATCCTTTTCAAAGGTGCCATTGTTGCCTCAAAACCTATTAAAGCTTTGTGTTTGGTGACTTGTAAGTGGTTTCCAGAGGATTATTGGCTACGATTGGCTGCTTCCTCTAATTCTTCATTTACAATTTCAAATTGGTCATCATACAGACATCAAACTGATCCAGTACAACCCAGCTGAACCTGGTTTAGCACCAGTTCAGCATCACTGAAAGGTGGGAATTACAGTTGTTTTGGTCATCAGATTGGTGATGAACGGTTGAAAGGAGTTACTGTGAAGAGAAAAAAAATTACCTCATCTAATGGGTCTCCAGGGTTCCTATTGCAGCACTAAACATAAAGACATAATGAAGCCTATTGGCCTCCGATGTTTACCATGAGTGAGCATGTATGAGTGTGTGTAATGAGAGCAGCAATAGAAAGCTTTCCCCAGAGCAGCTCCCTGTCAGACCTGTACAATGAAGTCATGATGGACGTGCAGAGCTATAAGTATAACTTCTAGAAACCTAATCCCCCTCTATCTGCTCCTCACTCATACACTGCATGTTGCATCAGTACGCTCTCCTGCACTTTTAATGCTGTCCTGACGGGCTGTCAACAACACAGAGATCACTATCAACGTAGACTGAGAAGAGAGAGAGGGGAAGGAGAGAGAGGGAAAGAGAGAAGCGTTAATGCTCTGTTGCGCTAGAGATCAAGACGAACATTGGATCTGAGCAAAAAAGATGTAGCTTTTACTGAAAACATGCTGTAATGATGGGAACCTTGATCAGACGTCAATTTAAAGGGGACCTATAATGCTTCTTTTCACAAGATGTAATATAAGTCTCTGGTGTCCCCAAAATGTGTCTGTGAAGTTTCAGCTCAAAATACCCCACAGATCATTTATTATAGCCTGTCAAATTTGCCCCTATTTGGGTGTGAGCATAAACAAGGCAGTTTTTGTGTGTGTCCCTTTAAATGCAAATGAGCTGCAGAAGAGGGCGGAGCTTTAACAGCTCACGCTTCGGTTGCTCAACAACAACAAAGCCGGAGATGGCAGAGTTTATGTAAATTTTAGGGTTTGTTTTGTCACCAACCCGGGAAGAAGCTTGTTGTAGTCCCTACCAGCCATTTGTTGTAGTCCTTAAAAAGCGATTTCTGTAAAAGAAAAATATCTCCCTTTGCATTGAACTTTGAGCGTCGTAACTTTGCAGATGTTGTTTATGCTCAAACAGCAACATTACACACTAACTAAAGTTTAAAAAGGTTTTCAACTTCAACTTCTTTTTCAAACATTCCACAGTAATTGAAATCCATAAATTCAAGTTGTGGTTGATTACAGTGTATTTTTTGCTTGGTACCTTGTGGTCCGATTCATCAGTCAGCAGTTTGAGTCAACACTGTACACAATGACTTTCAATTGAGGAGAGGAACAACTCAACACTCTGTCTGGAGAGGATTAGAGGGCGACACACAGGACGTGTTCTTCCTTTCAAACAGCTACATGGTGCGCAACCGAATGGAGCAGAACACCGGGGTCTGGAAAGATTTTTTTTTTTTTTTAAAGGACTGTTTGTGACTTGACCCACATCACACATCTTAAAAACTTGGTTTGTGACACTTATCATATTGAGACACCCATCTGATAAAGGTACAGGTACATAGATTTAAAAAATTGTGCAAATGGACCCACCGCCCTCAAAGTACTTAGTTGATTTATCGGTTGAGTACTCAAGTAGACAAAATGATTAAATTATCCATCTGTAGAAATGACAGGGCTGATCTGAGGCCAGAAATCCCAGGGGAGCGAAAGATCAAAAGAGAAGACATTACAGCCTGTACGGCCAGATACACACCACCAAACTCACACACACACACTCGTGATAGCTTAAAATCAAAACTGATCCGAATTTCTTACCAAATACATGTTCTTGATCTTATTGCACATGCTTTTTTAAGCTGTTCTTCATCATTCTTTCATAAAAATGTAATAACTTGCCTGAAGTCCAAACCCGTCTCGTCACTTCTCACATTCCAATCAGTTCCTAATGGATAAAACCAAGTCATGCCCTTTTTTCCCCCTCATTTCACTTGGAAATTCCCTTTCACTTTCATTCATAAGACACGGAAGTTCAAGTCTGATGAACTCTGATCAGTGAATTCATACACTGTCAGAAAAAATATGGAAAATTTGTATGTTTAGGGGGTTCATCGCAGGGGCAGTACCCATAAAAGGACAACTTTGTACCTTATCTACAGTGAAAATGTGCATATTAGTATTAGGGATGCACCGAAATGAAAACTCTGGGTGAGAACTTCAGGATGCACTTGGCCGAAAACCGAAACCGTAAATAAATAATCAATTAATAATCAATTAATTATTCAAATGTATTTAATAATAAACACTCATATAGCTAAAACTGAGTTGTACTGTACAAACATTTAAATTGTACATGAGACAGTTTTTATATCAACTTTTCAATAACAGAATTGCTTCTACTCCAGTTTGTTGGTGAAATATAAAGATTTAAATGGCAATAAACTGTAATAACTTGTTTTTATGATTTAATTATTTAAACACTAAATAATGAAGACATCAAAACAGGTTAAGTACAAATATAATGAACATGTAATACAGTGCAAATATTTAGAAAAATGCTCTTCTTTAGAGTTATTTTTCTAGCTAATTAATGAGTTTATGAACATGGAATAGCTTTCTTGAGGTAAACATAACTTTAATTGGCATTGTATAGCCTATAAAATGTTTTATTAATGTCTTTCCCTGGTTGAAATACTGATTTAGTGATTACATCAGATAGGAATAATTTTGTTGTATTGTATTGTTGTATTAAGTTGTATTGAATCTTTCAACATACCTTCTGATGTTCACCCATGTTTATTTTGTGCTATAACTTGTAGTAAAGAGGAGATTAGCTGATCGGCTCACATGCGCTTGATCCGTGCTGCCGCTTGAACTGCGCTACAGTGATCGGTCACGCAACACTAAAGAGCACCAAAACAACATTTATTAATTGAATTTCATGCTGCGCATCAACAGAAAACAGCAAAGACCAAAAGACATAGATATAAGAAACCATATCATTACCGATTAAAATCGAGAAATTACTATTGTCAATCCAGAGCTTGTGTCCACATGTTTAACTGTTGAAACTTATCCACATTGTGCACAAAACAGATGCTGAACACAGTCAAAATGTGCCATCAGAGAAGCGCTAACTAAACATCTGTTTCAGTCACTGATTTTGGCCCTCCAAAACCATTTCAGCCCGAAACATTAAATAGCTGTTTTAGCTGAAATTTTTTGGTAGCCAAAATTTTGGTGCATCTCTAATTAGTACCTTAGAGAGTACTCTCTAAAAAATTCTGGACAAAAGTTGGACAAACCCAACAATTGGGTAGTTTTAACCCAGTGGTTGGGTTAAATGTTTGACCAACCTGCTGGGTAGTTTTATTTAACTCAACTATTGTTTAAAAATGACTGTATTGCTTGCTTAAAATGAACCCAAAATATGTTGGAAATTAACAATAATTAATATGTTTAATAAATGAACATTTATTAAACATATTAACAACAATTAAACAATAAACACTTATTAAATTGTTTAATTAATAAATGTTCACCTTTTGATTATTATTGTTGCCTCTAGTAATTATGTGTCTGATTTTTAATTTCAAACATATTTTGGGTTCATTTTAAGCCAGCCATATAGTCATTTTTAAGCAATAAGTTGGGTTAAATTAAACTGCCCAGCACGTCAGGCAAACATTTAACCCAACTGCTGGGTTTGTTCATTTTCAACCCAACTTGGGTTGTTTTTAACCCAACATTTTTTTAGAGTGTAGTAATATGTACCCCATTCAGGTACTACTATCAGCCTTTTAGAGGTAAATAAGGTAAAAGATGTCACTTTAAGGATCCCAGCCCAGTTACAAGCTGCTGTAAAGGCAGAAGAGGGTAGCATAAAGCCAACATATCTAAACAGAACAATCTGACCTCTTGATTCAATACAAAAAACCCAAACATCAAAGCTACAGTGTGTCTTTAGTCTATACCTAAAACCTAGCGTGACCACCCCTTTAAGGTTATGTGTGTGATGTTCTGATTCATCACGTCAGGTGAAAGACACGTGGTCCACATAACATTTGCATTTAGAAACGTTCATGCTGCAATTTGGCTCACAACAAACACCTGCGCACACTTACACATGGGCACATCACATCCCACCAGGATCCAGAAAATACCCTGAAAATATTGCATCAAATCAAGCAACAACACCTACCAAAAATTATCAAGGACATCAAGATTTTCTTCAAAGAAAAAACACCAGCAAACATGCTCTACCAGAACAGGGAGAGAGGAAACACTCCAAAGAATCAATGCTATTCACTGCATGTAATGAAGCGTCAATCTGAGAACTGTGCTTCCTAGTGTGTAAATATGGAATAGCAAACAATTATGGCTTGTTTGTCCTGAGGAACTGAGTGAGCTCAGTTAACAAAGACAAAACAGAGCTAGGAGATCAAGAGAGGGTCAAACCCACACTCATGCTGATCTCTGAAGAGCAGTAATATCCTGTATGTGCTGGACAGTGACAAATATGACCTGGACCACCACAATTCAACCCAAACATCACATCAAAGACTCTTGAGTTCTTCTTCAAACCATTCCAGCAAGATAGCCACAGGTGAAGGGATCCATAGATGGAAGGAAAGGAAATGAAGGAAAGTGGTTAAGTAGGGAGAAAGAGACGTACCGGTACTTCATGCCGGTGAGCTTGCCGGTGGACTCCTTGAGGGAGATGTGGTGGCGTGGGGTAAAAGAGCCAAAGCTCCGGGCGATGATGGCGACCGTGCGGAACTTCGCCCGTGCCGCGTTGACCACGTTGGGGCTGGTGGCGTTCGTTTTCCCGTGGTCCCCATTCCGACCCTTCAGATTGTGATCTGTGCAAGCGATTGAGACCTGCATGCTGGATGAGGAGGAGGATGAAGAAGATGCAGTCTACAACACAGAGAGGACACAATGAGGGATCATGCGGGGGTCACAGTCCTGACTTTCCTTCCTGATTCCGTCCAAGCAGCAGCAGAGAAACGGCATCAATTATTGAGCACAAGGAAAAAGGAGACGTCTACACAGTTCAAAAGTTGAGCTGCTTTTTCTTCAAGATGTTCCCTCGTGAAAAAGACAACCGTCAAAGTCACGCCGGGGTCAACGAGCCACTGAACGAGAGCTGCAGAACTGTCCGGAGGAGGAGAGGAGATTCCCGCAGCACTGAGAGGATCCTCGCATGGTCAGCCACAAAAATCCCGCCTGCTGAAGGGGGGGAGGAGAGGAGGAGGAGGAGGAGGAGGAAAGGAGGGATGTCAAGACTGGACAGCATAAATCCACTTCTTTTCTCTCTTCTGAGGTCTTCCTCTTTTCTTACACTCTCTCAAACACACACGCATTCACTCACTTCCTCCAGCTGATAATGATTTCTCACTAATGAGCCTCTGTCCTGCTTTTTTTTCCTCTTTAGATCTGTTTTTTGGTGAGCTCAGCAGTGATGCTTCATCTGCGCTACAGCTCTGAGGGGAATGAGCAGCAGGCAGCCGTCCACGTCTGTTTAAAGCGATCTCTCCCTCCCTTTATCTCCCTCGCTCTCTTTCTTTTCCAGCGTATCGCGCTCTTACTCCACTGCTGTGGAGCGTAACGTCCGTGGCACAATGTTTCGCGCACCTGTGCACACATGCGCTCAACGCTCTTTCAGTGCTAAACACAAAACCAACAAATGCTAAATTGAAAGCTGTTAAAAGATCTTTTGAAGGATATCAGAGAGGTTAAAAACATATTCAAGCTCTTTAAAGAAGTATGTAGTTTTAGGTAAAATAGCTACAAGTAAGATGTTTGTCGGCTGATTCCCACAAAAAACACTGTGAGGCTATCAAAACATTGGTCTGTTCGAATATCCCAACCTGCAATACTGACTCAGCCTTAGCTGCCAGTTTTTGGTGGACTATCTGTTAGTTCAACCACTGGCAGATGGGAGGTGTGTTTGAAAAATATAATCAAAATACCTACCATGTATAAAATAAGGAAAGCAGTATGTGAAATGGATAATTTATCGAATTTGTAGTCCTCAGTGTAATATAGAGATGGATAATTCAAGATAAATTGAGAATCATGAGTTTTTTTAATTAAAATAAATCATGATTCTGAACAGATAACTAAACAAATTAACATTAAATTTATTAGAGATTCTGACAAACGTTAATTGCTGCAGTCTATTTAAAAATGTTTAAAGACCTCCTGTGGTGAAAATCAAGTTTTTAATGCTGTTTATATCTATGTAGTGTTTTTAATGTGCTTTAAGACAAGCCATGTGCAAATTCATAAGTCGACACCATTGCTGAGTATTTTCTCTTTAAAACTGCAGTGATCTAAAGACAGTTTCAAAAACGCAGTTTGAAATCGCTGGTGTTTCTGACGTCACAAACTACCTTGTGAACAATCATGTCGGTGGGCTTTAGTATATCATTAACTATTACCGCTCTGAAGAAGGCAGCTGGAACGGGAACATGGGTTGTATAACATTAGCAACACATTATTAGCTGTTTGATAACAGTCAATCAAAAGGCTAATAATATTAATTACCGTTATGTGTCCGACATTGTAAAAAGCGATACAATTGTGCAGCGTTTACTTCAGTAAGTTGACCGAGTGGATCTCTGAGCTTGTGCGAGTGAGTGGAGGCGGGGCTAATTAGCATATTCATAGATCCGAGTATAATAAATGAAAAAATATTCACGAAAAAAACATTTAAATACGTCATTTTAGTGATCAAAGATAAGCTTTAAGGGATAAAATTATTGACTACAGCGGGACTTTAATAATTTGAAAGAATTATTTAAAAAAAATCGGGTTGGATGAATGATTCAATGACTCACTCATAAAGACTTCATTGTTGTCATTTGTCGCCACCTACTGGTGTAACAATGTAATTGACACAATTGTTATTTAAAAGGCTATGTTAGTTTTAAAAGGTGATTTATTTTGATTGCTTCCATAGACATCAGTGTTTATATTTGAACTATAAACTTTTATCCCAGTACTTATATCCCAGTGATAATATGAATATTTGCAACACAGAAATAACAATACTGTGTGGTTGAAAAGACTGTTTGTGAAGCTGTTTCATACCTACTCATGAATTATAACGGCTTTCTCTGATTCAATGGCAGCGCTGACGCAGAATATTTTGCAGAAAATACCTGGATGCAGTACTACTTCCACTGAGAATAAGTAGTTGACATTGATGGGAAATTATTCATAAATGGCGGGAAAGTGGTGGTGATCATGACAATGCCAACATGGTACATTTAGTTTATTTGGGTTGCATTCATACTACACACATGCATACTTTTTTAAACAGTTGCGAAGGTCTTAATCAAATAATAATTATAAATAGTTATAATAATAAAAATAAACAATGCAAAGTCCTATAATGCATTGGAATTTTGGAATTTTCCTAAACCTAAAAACAATGTTTCTCTTCTTTCAATGAGCCTAACCGGACCTTAAGAGAGTAGATTTATGGCTTTGGTATATATTTAGCACACCACAAATCTGAAGACCCGAGCACTTGTATACAATCAAACAAACAGCCAACATATAGACCTACATATGAGACAAATGAAAGGAGACTGTTATTAATTCTAGTATATTAGCTACTTTGAGTCAAATTACACTATTCTGACCTCATTTAAATCCATTACAAATCAATTGACCTCTGCTTGAGTGCTGGAGTGCTAATTGAAGCTCCTGATCTGGAATCGCTCTAATATATGACTCCCCAGCGCCTGTACAGTATTCTTAGCATTACCTAAAGATCTTTGGGGAAAATGTGTCCCTGTGAAGCTGAACGTTAGTTTGTTAGCATCCCGACAGTATGGAAGGAAACTAGAATGAAGGCACAAAAATTACAGAAAGATATCCTTTCCTCACCTCTGGATTCCTTGCTAGTCAAAGTACCACCTGCCAACGCTCCCTCAACCACAACCTCCAATCCTCATCCTCCTCTTATCACCAGAAACGGTGAGTTTACTGATCAATATGAGATCACACACACACACACACGGAGCGCGGTGTCGGTTTCACAGACTCACCATTAAATCTTTGCACTTGGGGGTCTCGAATCAATATTGATCGATGGAGCAGTGAAAATTTTATGACTCTTACCATTTGCCCAAAGTTGCTCATTAAACCAGGAAGCTCTATGAGATTATGCCTTGAAACGAGGTACTCGGCCGTGTCTATGGAAACCACAGAAATTGGAATATGTTTCCATTAAAATGTTTCCACAAAAGGCTCTTTTTTCCTCAGTAGCAGATGTTTTATTGCTCTATAATAGTCAGCTAAGCTTCAAATTGTCTCTGGGTTTCTCACCCTCTTGTTCTTCCTCAGGACCAAGTGTCTTAAATGATAAAAACTTATTGCGATTAGCATGTGAATGAATGCTATCACAGCGCATCTAATTTCTCAGATCCGATTTTTGCCGCCCACACGAATCACAGAACAATTACTGCACAGGCCAACGACCTCAACAGTGTCCCAGTTTTTTATTTTTTCCCAAATAATTCTTTGGGCCATACGACACCTTTTTGAAGCATTTTGGCACTCATACGAATATAAGGGCGGCTCCAGTGTTTCTGCATAACAGGACACACTTGAATAACAGATGAGGCACATTAACCACTGTATTCAACAATGCAGTTAAACATACAATCCTGATAGGGTGCTGTACCACACAGGCCATTTCACATCACAACTACTCATTTAGTAGCGGAGCGTCGTCCAGTTGTCTTCTGAGTGTTGTGGGGGTGTTGATTCTCTACCACTGAAAGACGTTCTACAATAGTGTTTGATTTGCATCAGTACCTGAATGACAATGATGATAATTATCATGCGAGGCAATAGAGGCGGCCTTGAGTTACTGCATGACGAGATCCCTCTATCCTCTCCCTGACCCCACATGGACTAACTAGTTTGACCTTCCTGGCAATGCAATAAAAGGCACTTTTTCACTGGAGATGTATATGCATGTTCACAAAACTGAATCGTGGGAAAGATGTAGAAGAAATTTAAAGCAGGCAAGTTTACTGAAATTTTCCCACAGGAAAAAGCCAATTATTTGCCACGGGGTTTTTTTTTGGGCATGTAATGTTTGTAGTTTGGCAAATATACACTGGGTCTAAGATGTATTTTGAAACCATACTAAAAAAAAATGTTGTTGCATTAGATAAAATATCAGATGAAGTGGAAATTCTTTTAAAGAAAGAGGGAAATCACAAAAATGTTTGGGTGTTGTCTCAGTTCAAAATACAGACTATACCATTCAACAGATTTTAAAAAATGAAATTAATACTTTTATTCAGCAAGGATGAATTAAATTGTTTCAATACAATCTATTAAAAAAAATCAAATAAAAAAATGCTGTTCTTTTTAATTTTTTAATTAATCAAAGAATCCTGAAAATCACAAAATATTAAGAGCACAACTGTTTTCAACATTAATAATAATCATAAATGTTTCTTGAGCAGCAAATCAGCATATTAGAATGATTTCTGAAGGATCATGTGACACTGAAGACTGGAGTAATGATGCTGAAAATTCAGCTTTGATCACAGGAATAAATTACATTATAAAATATTTTCAAACAGAAAACAGTTATTTTAAATTGTAATAATATTTCACAATATTACTGTTTTTACTGTATTTTTAATTAAATAAATCCTGCCTTGGTGAGCAAATGCTTTAAAAGCATTTTTAAAAAAAAAAAAAAAATATTGTACAGACCTCAAGCTTTTGAACAGTATTTACACACTTTCTGACTGTAACAATATGAATATGTTATAATAGTTAATAGTTAATCAAATAGTTAATGTGGTTTTCCTGTGTGTTAAAGGATTAATTCACTTCAGAATTCAAATTTCCTGATAATTTACTCACCCACATGTCATCCAAGATGTTTATGTCTTTCCAGGATTTTTCTCCATATAGTGGACTTCAACAGTTACCAACCAAATGTCAGTTTCAGTGCAGCTTCAAAGAGCTCTACATGATCCCAGATGAGGAATAGGAGTCTTATCTAGAGAAACGAGCGGTCATTTTCTAAAAAAAAAAATTAAAAATGTATATACTTTTTAACCACAAATTCTCATCTTGCACTGCTCTGCAATGCGCCACGCATTACGTAATCATGTTGGAAAGGTCACGCGTGATGTAGGCGGAAGTACCAATCTAGTGTTTACAAAATGAACGTGCAAAGACTAAGTCAAACGCCCTTTGCAAAAAAAGGTAAAACAACGATGTTGAAGAAGAAAAAGAGATGGAGTTTTTCGCCCTACCGCGGTACTTCCGCCTACGTCACACGTGACCTTTACAACGTGATTACGTACATTTTGAATGACATGGGGGTGAGTAAATTATCAGGAAATCTGAATTCTGAAGTGAACTAATCCTTTACAGATAATAAATAAATAAAAAATCTAATGCAACAACATTGACTCATTTTTAAGTGTGGCTCAAGTGTCCAAATACTTTTTTAGGGCAGTGTATTTGCATGAGTAAACACTGACTGTGGATGCTTAAAACACACAAATACCAATTTATTTTTTTCCGCTCTGTCACTACCTGCTAGCATCCTTGGTTCTGTTCACCTTGATCTCATTTTTGAGAATGGATGAGGAAACCCAGGCAATTTCTTCCTCAAGGTTGTAACATCCATGCAGTCAGGCCAAGACCTTGAACAGACACATTCACAGTCTGAAATGACAGCAAGGCCAGGGATAACCTGCCCTCTTTCCTGTGCATTTAAAGTGAATGTAGGAGCCATACAATCAAATAGCTTTAATATATCAGGTTTGATGCATTAGATGAAAAGTTATATTATAGTAAACACTGCTACTTCACTATATGTATGTCTATCTTAGACAGACACCATTACATAACCTTGGATGCCGTCAGTCAGTGTCTCCGGCGTCTGAAAAGCCTATTTATTTCCAGACACCCATACCTCACTGCTTGACTAAACTAATGAGATTACTGAGTATATTTTAAAGCTTGAATAATTAAAAACTCCTGGTGTAATCCCAAAGGCTGAGCCACTATTGACTTTTCTGCATTTCCAAATCAACAGAGATCACTGTGTACCCCGACTGCATAAACAGCAATTGATTGTGGGTAATATTGATCATGATGATCTTATAATGTGTACAGCAAATATGCTGTACATAAACACGCTCTATATTGCCCACTAGAGGAATGGATTGTATTTGCTACAGTTTTGCCAGATTAGATTTAACCACAAAAACTTAACAACAGTGCAAACAAATATAAACATCAAGGCACAATGCCTTGGTCTTGTTTGCCTTTTGTGTGTACTATGTGTGAGAAAGAGCATGTTTTGACCCTGTTGTGATGCAAAATGAGGTGAAAAAGCCTGAAGGCCAGGCAGAATCTCTCTCCACAGTGTGGGAGGACAGATAGACGCTCACTCGACAGCACTCTATGAACACCTAACCTGTTTATGCACACACAAACTGTGCCTTAGGACATGCATGAACATTACACTCCATGAAAAATGATCTGAAATGGAGTCCATTTCTATGCAATCTTACAGCAAGGCAAATATTCTTCTTCAGCTCACTACAGATTAGCATTTCACTCAGACTCACAGAGCTTAAGATGTTTAAACTCCTGGCACCTCATTAAGCACTGAAACAAAGCTAGCCTTACATGGATGTAAAATGCCTTGATGTCCTCATATGACACACAAGACTGCCTACTAAGAATATTTCTGAAAAAATTTAATTCAATTACATTAAATTAAATTGAATTAAATTAAATGTATTCATATTAATACCAAGAAATTTATAATTTTTGTGGTGGGGCCAGTGAAAATATTCTTAGAAAAAGATAAAATAAAATATTAAAAGACAAATATAAAATATATTTATACAAAATTTAAAATTAAATTTATACATATTAATAACAAAAATAAAAAAAAGTGTCATTTTTGTGGTGGGGCAAGTGAAAATATTCAAATAAAATAAAATAAAATAAATATTAAAAGACAAATATAAAATATATTTATAAAAAATTCAAAATTAAAATGTATACATATTAATACCAAAAAAAAAAAAAAAAAGTCTAATTTTTGTGGTGGGGCCAGTGAAAATATTAAAATAAAATAAAATAAAATAAAATAAATATTAAAAGACAATAAAATATTAAAAAACAAATATAAAATATATTTATTAAAAATTTAAAATTAAATGTATACATATTAATACCAAAAATAAAAAAGTCTAATTTTTGTGGTGGGACCAGTGAAAATATTCAAATAAAATAAAATAAAATAAAATAAAATAAAATAAATTTATACAAAATTTAAAATGAATAGTTTTTGTGGTGGAGCCAGAGAAAATATTGTCAGAGCAGGAAAAAAAAATCTTATCCTTATTATACAATGTCAAAAAAAAAAAAAAAAAAAACCACTGTCACTGGGCGGCACTCTTTCAAAAGGTACACATTTGTACCTTTTTTACCCCTAAAGTACCCTTTGAAAGGTACTGCCCCAGTGACAAGTTTTGCACCATTTTTTCTGAGAGTGTATTTATCTTAACCAAATCCATATTACTTATTTCTCAAACCCTTTCAATCAACACTGAGCAACAGAATCAGTTCCTTGGCAACACACACACACACACACACACACACACACACACACAAACTGCATTGAAAAGAAGTGAGAAATGTATAAAACTTGATCACAGACAAACAGAAAGACCTGTAAAGACAGATAACACATCGCCTAGGGAGCTTCTTAAATTACCTGTTGTTTGACCTTGTGTAACTTCATCATCTCTCCCCGGAGACCATTTCTCTCTTTATCTCTGTTTCTCACCCACTCGCTCTATAATGTCATTGATTCTGTAAACACAATCCTTCTCTCTGAGAGGACATCTGACTTTCACTAGCGACCATACAGTGAACCCTCAGATGCTGCAGTCCACTTCACTGGACTCACCTTTAAGAGCCTTTTCCCCTCACTGAGGCTGTGATGTTACATTAAAACCAGCATGACTGTGGTGACCTTATCCTATAATTCTATATGACTTCCTCTTTATACACCATTGTGTTTTTTATGATGACATAAATTGAAGTGACAGATGAAAGCGTACCTCTAGCATATCTTCAATTCAAGGTGAACCAGATTGATTAAAAAAAAAGAGTAAATAGAATATAGATATAAAAGACTTTTATTCAGATATTATTAATGTACATGATGAAGTCACATTCCATATTTTTTTCATAATATGGAAGTCAATGGGGACTAATTTGGTTACTGACATTCTTCAAAATCGGGATCATTTAATTACATACTAATATTATGCATTATTATGCATTGTAAATTATGCAAAATTACAGCATTTAAATGGTTCTCCTTTTCCTATGTTCTCCTTGCTGTCATATAGTGTCTCTCTCAGTGAATGGGACACAGATTTTACAAGTAAAATTTATATAATGAATAATATATGGGTCAAATAATGTCTTTTCTTCCTGTGGTGGAGACTACAATAATTTACTATGAATTAAATGGAAATCAAATTAAATAAAATTTATTGTGTAACCAAAATACCAATAATGCTCAGAAGAAGAAGAAAAAAAAAACTTAGCGCGTGACTTTTAATTATAAACAAGCCCGAAATACAACAGGACTCTTATTTTGAAATGTCTACACAATTGCGGGCTGATCCGTCAGATTCTTACAACCATCTAAAACATATTACATAAAGGCCATAAAGTAGACATTGTCATAATTCATTAACTTGAGTTCATTAGCAATCGTATGTCATACATCTGCGCTTTTCGTTGATTGAGAATCACTTTGAAGCAGTCTGAAGCGTTGTTGCGCGAGCTTGTAGAAGTGTAGCACGCGCAACAGCGCCGCCTTGTGACTTTGCAACATGCAGCGCTCTTTGTGAAATATCCACCGTGTCTCTGCAGCGCACGTGGCAGTTAGCGGGAGTAAACAGTTCTCGCACACAGAACGAGCAGGTATGAAACGCGTAGGGCGAGGGGAGATTTTCCACTAGTTAATGGATCGTGGATGGTTTCATTATCTTGGGCGGATACAAAAGTATAAGAGGATAAATATAATAAAAGCATAAATGTGTCTCCAAATATACTTGGGCGGCCGTTAATATACCTGGGTGGCCCACCCAAGTAAACTCTATGTGTGGGAAGCACTGTAGTGGACTTTAAAGTCCACTATATGGAGACATTGGAAAGGTCACGCATGAAGTAGGCGGAAGTAAAAACAAAACAATGTCAGATGATTTTGAAGTTGGAGGAGAAAATGAAATGGAGTTTTTTGCCCTACTGCGGTACTTTCGTCTACAGTCAAGCGTGACCTTTCCAACGTGATTATGTAATGTGTGGCGCATCACAGAGAAGTGCAACACGAGCATTTGTGGTTAAAAAGTATATACATTTTTATTATTTTTTTTTTAGAAAATGATCAATTGTTTCTCTAGATAAGACTCTTATTCCTCGTCTGGGATCGTGTAGAGCTCTTTGAAGCTGCACTGAAACTGACATTTGGACCTTCAACTCGTTGGTCCCTGCTGAAGTCCACCATATGGAGAAAAATCCTGGAATGAACTAATCCTTTAATTTACCTATACTTGAACTACTTAAACAAATCTGCTTTTTACCTTAAACTATACTGATAATAATATAGGAGGTACAATTGAAAGCCACATGATGAATCAGAGTTCATTGTACGTGGCCTTATCAAAGAAGTTACACAGGGTCACACACACAGACAAAACACCATCATGATCGCACAAATGTTCTCGACTCTCCCTCAATGCACCATATTGGGGAGAAAAAAAAATGTTTAGGATTGATTACATTTTGCTTTGGGTAGAACATTAAAAAAAAAAAAAAAAAAAACATTTTTTTCCCCCCTTTGTGATTAATTTATGCATCAGAGGGTGAAACAGAGGAAGCCAACATGAAACGATTAACCAAAGCCTGAATCTCTGATATTCAAACAAAACATTCAATGCACATTTCCTCTGAAAGTATTGTGCCTGTTTTGGCAAAACTAGAACTAGAACTTAAGATCACGGTTTCCTTAGGCAAGATTCAGTAGTACCACATGATTAAAAACAGACTGATGGTATCACTGGAGGATGCCATGAATAAATCTGACAACAGCAAAATACCAACACAAGTCAAATACATGCAAAATTGCTCTGTGATAGCGGATTGATATGAATTAATATTATATTTGCCTTTCAATTGTATGATTTACAGTACCGTTCAAATGTTTCGGGTCAAACCCCAACATTTGGGGTTTATTCTGCAAGGATGCATTCAGCTGATCAAAAGTGACAGTAAAGACTTTTATAATGTTACAAAATATTTATTTTTTGAATAAATGCAGTGTTTTTTTAAACTTTCTGGGAGGAAAAAAATGCATCAGTTTCCACTATGATATTAAGCAGCACAACTGTTTTCAACATTGATTGATAAATAATAATCATAAATGTTTCTTGAGCAGGAAATCATCATATTAGAATGATTTCTGAAGGATCATGTGACACTGAAGACTGGAGTAATGATGCTGAAAACTCAGCTTTGATCACAGGAATAAATTACATTTTAAAATATATTCAAATAGAAAACTGTGATTGTGGTGTGAAGTGTTTTGTTTGCAAGCTAAAAAAGGCAGAGTAATGCATAATCATGTCCTGTGGCCTTGAAGTTTGAGCAATTATAAAAAAAGTTTTGTGCGCTCCCTATAACTGAATGCATAAAGAATTGCATTTCTCCACAGACTAAACGGACATAAGAGGACAGAGCTAACAGGCAGATGCTCCGAGAGCATGACCTCTTCACACTGAAGTGAATCACTCATCATGTTAGCATTCAGAGAGCCTGTCATCTGCATCCCACATAAACACAGCCTCATCATTTCTCTCATACACACATGCTTCAGCGATAATGAGCCAGAGGGACAGTGTAACGAGAGGTGTGTGATCTCACTGAGCGATCTCACGGGTGTAATTACTGCAAACAGAACACACTGTACTGTACAATACAGAGAAAAACAGAGAGAGAGGGGGGAGGGTTTAAAACAAGACCTGCAGCAATACCATCAGAACCATATCCAAAGGGGAAAAATGATTTTAATTGTTCAAAAGAGGTGGAGAATTTTTCGCTTTTGGATATATAACCCCAGAATCATGGGAAAACCTTAGAAAATTTGGTGGTTAATGCAAATAAATGCTTTTTATATCATTACAAAAAAATTTGAAGACAACAATTCTCATTACTAAACCTAAGGACAGGTAACACTGAAATTTTTACTTTTATTCATTTTTTTTTTTTTTTAAATTATACTTTTATTCAGGAAGGACACAATAAATTGATCAAAAGTGACATTAAAGACTTTTAAAACATTTATTTTTAAAATAAATGCTGCTGTCTATTCATCAAGGGATCCTGAAAGTCTTATTTCCACAAAATCTGAAGCAGCACAACTGTTTTTAACATTGATAATGAAAATGTATCGGCGAGTACCAGAAAAAAAGTATCGGTACTTGTACTCGGTCCTTAAAAAAAATGGTATCGGTACATCCCTAGTCATCAGCATTGTAATTCTTCCAACGTTTTTTATAATTTCTTTTTTTTTTTTTTTAAATATAGGTACATTTATAACACTATACTTAGTACTCTTAGTTCTCTCATTCACCATTATGGGAGTTTACCCAACTATCACGACTTCTGCTTCTGAGAAACCCGGAAATGTGAAAAGGAACTGTTAGAATGATTTCTGAAGGATCATGTGACACTGAAGACTGGAGTAATGATGCTGAAAATTCAGCTTTGATCACATGAATAAATTACATATTAACATATATTAGAGTAGAACAGAAAACAATAGAAAACAATAGAGTAGAGTGCAATAGAAAACAGTTATTTTAAATTGTTCAGATGGGACGACCCCACCTTCAGATGAACTGAGAGCATCAGATCTAGTGAACTCAGTCGCTAACTGTCTGTGATGATGTACAAAACTACAGTGGCATTCTAGTGACCTTCATCTGGAGTCTAAATGAGAGGAAGTCAGGAGGGGAAAGAACAGAGCGTGACAGAAACTTGGCAGTAATAATGATAGAGAGAGAGTGTGTTTGAACAGAGAGAATAGGATCATATTAATGCAGACTACACCTGCTCATAACTCAGGTACTTATTAAGAAATATAAATGAAAGTCTCAAATGATGAGCCTTTGAGAGTATATGTGCACATTACGCCTGAAGAAGAGCCTAGTATCACCAGAGACAAAATTGTCGTGTGTGTGTGTGTGTGTGTGTGTGTGTGTGTGTGTGTGTGTACTATCAAGTGTACAGTTGCTGACTTTGCCTTTAAATTTGCTGTTGATGCATGAAACGTGTTGTACACACATCAACAGAGATTTTTTTTTGTTGTTGTTGTTTTTTTTTTTTACAAATAATACAGTGATCCAGAACACACTGACAGGACACATTTCACATCAAATACACATTCTGAAGCGCACACATACACATACAGAAATAAAAAACACAGGTTGGAAACATTGATTTTCAAACTATATCACTCACAACTAATCCCCATTCACCCAAAATAGAAAGTTAACACTTTCACTCCATCTGTTTTGAACAGTGGTATCTGGTCCGTACGGATTAACGATCCCTATACTTGACATCGCACATCCTGTGATGTGACTATTGCGAATGCGCACATCGCAATTTCAATGCTAAAACGATATATTGTGCAGTCCTAATTTAATGCTGTCAAATGATCATAAACAATTAATCGCATCCAAAAAAATAGTTTGTGTGTATATATATATTTTTTTTATTTTGGATGCGATTAATTGTGATTTTAATCATTTGACAGCACTAATATATATATATATATATATATATATATATATACACATACACATACACACACACACACTACCGTTCAAAAGTTTGGAATCGGTAAGATTTTTTATGTTTTTAAAAGAAGTTTCGTCTGCTCACCAATGCTGCATTTATTTAATTAAAAATACAGTAAAAACAGTAATATTGTGAAATATTTTTACAATTTAAAATAACTGTTTTCTGTTTGAATATATAGTGAAATGTAATTTATTCCTGTGATCAAAGCTGAATTTTCAGCATCATTACTCCAGTCTTCAGTGTCACATGATCCTTCAGAAATCATTCTAATATTCCAATTTGCTGCTCAAGAAACATTTCTGATTATTATCAGTGTTGAAAACAGTTGTGTACTTTTTTTTTTTTTTCAGGATTCCTTGATGAATAGAAAGTTCAAAAGAACAGCATTTATCTAAAAATACAAAGCTTTTGTAACATTATACACTACCGTTCAAAAGTTTGGGGTCAAAAAAATAATTTTTATTTTTATTTTTTTTAAAAGAAATTAATACTTTTATTCAGCAAGGGTGCATTAAATCGATCAAAAGTGACAATAAAGACATTTATAATGTTACAAAAGATTATATTTCAAATAAATGATGTTCTTTTGAACTTTCTATTCATCAAAGAATCCTGAAAAAAAAAAAAAATATTGTACACAAATATTTTGTACAGTTGTACACAATAAATGTTTCTTGAGCAGCAAATTGGAATATTAGAATGATTTCTGAAGGATCATGTGACACTGAAGACTGGAGTAATGATGCTGAACATTCAGCTGTGATCACATGAATAAATTACTTTCTAAAATATATTCAAACAGAAAACAGTTATTTTAAATTGTAATAATATTTCACAATATTACTGTTTTTACTGTATTTTTAATTAAATAAATGCAGCCTTAGTGAGCGGATGAAACTTTAGTATATACACACACTAAAAACTAAAAGTAAAAACTAAAATCAATCATTTCAAATGCTACATAACAGTGTTATTCAAATACTACATAAAAAATGTAAAAATTAAATTATTAGTGTTTTTAAGGATTAACCTTAAGTGAGCATTAGTTGACAGTAAACGTATTCATTGTATAATTTCTAGCTTGTTAAAAAATTAAAACAAAGAAAATTTTAAGATAAAGTATTTAATGCAAATATGCATATAAAATTATAAAATAAATATGCTAATGATGTATAATGTAATATGCTAGAAATCTATAATATAGTCAACAGCCATTTGATACGAGGCAGCAATGTTCAATACGTCCATATATTAATGTAATTATTCCACAACGTGATATAGTTAATTAGTCTA
This sequence comes from Ctenopharyngodon idella, assembly GCF_019924925.1. Classification (NCBI taxonomy): domain Eukaryota; kingdom Metazoa; phylum Chordata; class Actinopteri; order Cypriniformes; family Xenocyprididae; genus Ctenopharyngodon; species Ctenopharyngodon idella. The sequence goes on along the minus strand of NC_067237.1, from coordinate 16,558,677 downwards.
ACTCTAGGCTGTTTACAGTTGCCAAGCAACATAGCAGCTTTGCACATAGTAACACAGAGAGTGATCACAGGTGTGCATATAATGGGTTAGTAATGGCTTCAAACGTGGCTCTTCCAATCAGAATTTACATTATAAAAGTGTAATCTGAGGTCAGAGAGCAGGGCAACGTGTTTACACGCACAGATAATACCATCTGAAGCACGTAATGAGTGGATATAAGTATTTCCAGTTCGTATATTTACATGTTTAGTGGAGGAGATATCTGTAAGATAAGAGATCCAGATGTTTGCCTCCGCTTGCCACAAACACCTGCATTTGAATGAACAGACCACATACACATAACACTTATATCAAACACACACACACACACACACCTACGGGTGTATGCAGATGTACAGACACAGAATAACAAAGACATGTCCATGTTTGACAGACAGGAAAAGAGACGAGAGGAAAGAAAGAGAAAGAGTAAACGAGAGGAGAGTGGGTGAAACAGATTGTGCTGTCAAAGGGGATGGAAAGGGCTCAATGTGACGTTGCCACGGCAATGAAGAGTGGGACAGAATAAAGTAGCTCTGTGTGTGTGTGTGTGTGTGTGTGTGTGTGTGTGTGTGTGTGTGGGCGATACATATTTCCCCTCACTCCCTGCCTGACTCACAGCAGCATAAATACTGCAGGCGCTCTCAAAGGCAATGCTCTCATCTGTCCTCTGTCTTCCTCTTGTCCCTCAGGCTTGACAGCTACAGTCACTGTCTCACACACACACAAGCTGAGACATTTAATGGGACAGTAGGTTAAGTGTAGTACAAGCCTGATGAGACAGAGAGTCCTGTGCTTGACTGGAAGTGCTACACAGTGTCTACCTACATAAACAAGACCATTTACCTGAATTTGAGCGTTACTGGATGATGGGGCGACCAATGCACTGATATACCTGGGGATCTCTTGTGTTTTGGTCAAAAGGGGCTCTTTAATCTCATATTTTTATGGTTTCAAAAATCTGACTGAAAATCAGTGAGGTTGCGATAGTTACTGCATGTCGTTTATCAACGACGCAAATAACTTTACATCCATATAAATGTAATCATACATAATTAACCACATGTACTTAATACAGGGTTAGGGTTTGGTTTAGAGTTAGTTACATGTAATTATGCATAATTTATAGTTATTACTACATGTAACGTGTAACAAGGACACTAAAATAAAGTGTTACCAGAAATTAATACTTTTATTCAGCAAAGATGCATTAAAGGCACAATATGTAAGATTTTTGGATTAAAATATCCAAAAACCACTAGAACATATTTTGTTGACTTGTGTACTTACGTTATCCCAAATGTTTCCAAGAATGTTTAAATCCAGAGAAATAAGCAATTTTAACCAGGACACGGACCATGTCTGTGCGTCGCCTATCAATGACATCATACCCGCGTTACCCTCGGTTTTATTTTGTAGAAACCATGGAAACATCAAAGACGCTTTAATATATTATGTGTTTTATTAGACAGGTGAGCAACTGTCTAGCTCAACACAGTAAGGTCCAGATTTACTAAACGGGGCAAATTAGCGTGAGAGCGCAATTGCGCCGATGGGAGTGGCAAGTTTTGCTCGTGATCTACTGCTGACGCGCAAATTAAAGGACACAGACGCAGTCAAATCATTTACATAATGACCAACACAATCTAACAAGAGCAGTGCAAATTAGCGGTGGGACGCAAATAAGCAGAGCTGATGCTCTCATCAGGTGCGGGTCGACACAGGCGCAACTTGTTACATGTAATCTGACAAACACGTACACACGCATATATATATATATATATATATATATATATATATGCCAACATATATTGGCAAATGATAAGTTCGGAAAACATCTTCCTCTGGCATTCCAAAGAAATTAATACAAGTGGAAAATATTTTCTCCCTTCTACCACATGCGTCTCCTCCTAGCAGCAACAATTGCAGCCATGTCGCAAAATGGGATAAGACATGCATTTTTGGGTGTTAAATAATGCCGCCAATACCAGTAAATTGATGAGCGCAAGCATTAGTAAATCACTTTGTGTGATTCATTTAAGTACTCTCCTCCCATAAATTTTGCTTCTTAAAGAGAAACTCTAAAAATGCATATGCAATGAGATCAGCCGCAAAAACAACTCAGTCCACGCCTTTTCAGCGCTAATTTTACACTGCGTGTCTTTAGTAAATCCCGACAGTAGTTTTTTAATGCCAAAAGTGGGTTTGCGCTGGCGCAAGCTATTAGTGAATCTGACCCTAAGTCTTATTGTTTGAATCTCGTTTTCTTGATTTACAGTGAGTACCATGTTTTACCATGCCTAATATCGATCTAGCTTACTGCAGTGTGCAACAAGTGTCTCATAGTAGCCACCGAGCGAATGCTAGCATTATAACCACTTTAAACACACAAATGTATCTAATATGATATAAACAGCGCTGCTTTACCCCACATACACTTGACCAGAAGAAGCGGAAATGCTCATCTGTGGCATAATAAAAGCTCTGCTGCTCTCATTAGCAAATCGCTCCAGCGGCCTCGTTCCGCTCCAACAGCTTTCGGCCCCACCCTGCTTCATACTACAGTAATGTTAATCTATAATACATTAGCTCATCCATGAATATGATTTATTCCAGAGTCCCTTCTGATTCTTTTCCACCGGCTGTAGACGTGAAGACAACACCTCCCATGAATCCGCGAAATCAAGGCGTCATCAAGCTTGAATAAGCGGCCTCTAGTGGTGAAAACTACATATTGTGCCTTTAAATCAATCATTTATAAAAACATTTAAAATCCTACAAAATATTTCTATTTAAAGAAAATGCTGTTCTTTTAAAATTTCTATCAAAGAAAGTTTAATCTTAGAAAAAAAAAAAGTGTATCATGGGTTTCACAAAAGTATTAATTAATTTTTCAACGTTGATAATAATAATAATAATAATCGGAAATGTCTCGAGCATAAAATCAGCATATTAGAATGATTTCTGAAGGATCATGTGACACTGAAGACTTTACATTTGTCATTACATTTGAAAATAGTAATTAAAAATTGTAATACATTTTACATTATTACTGTTTTTACTGTACTTTTTGATCAAATAAATGCAGCCTTGATGAACAGAAGAGTCAGAAATATCTTACTGACCACAAAATTTTGAATGGTGGGATGGGTGAAAAACTGCATTTAAAATGCATCTGTAACTCTACAACTCTTTATAAATCAATGAGAATCAAATCACATTTGTGTTATATTTTGCTGTTGTAAATTATACAGGGACCCTGCCAAATTGGTACATTACAAAAGTGCAAATATAAACCCATTTAGTGCAATAAAAAGTAATTTCTAACAGCCTGATGAGATGCATTCCCAATTTAATTGTGAAAACTCAAATCACTAGTGTACACACAACCAAGTAAACCCTACCAAGTAAACCATGACTACTAAGAGTTATATCGCCCCCTGTTGGTGAACAGTTATAACTGCACTCTTTTATGAGTTCAAGTTTACTAACAGCAGTGTATGCTAACACACATCTACACACAGCATAACACACATCTACACACAGCCATCACCGCCCAAGTAGAAGAAAAGATACTGTTACCACCAAACCCTCCATCAGTATCCATCTGCTCACTAAGACACCTTCTAATGAGTCTCTATGAAGATTAATTGCTTTTTATAGATGTTGAAAAGGGGTTGGGGGGGTTCTAGCATCTGTCTCTCTCAGTTTGCTCAAACCAAAGTCTGTTTCACTTATAAACCATTGAATGCTGACGCCAGGTCTCTGAAGGATCTTTGCCTGAGGTGAACCTGTCATGGGTGTGTGAACATCTCAATTACCATGAGATGGTCAGACGGTTTGGTTAATAATTAAAACACACACCACACACATCATTGGTCTGACTGAGGTTTGAATGTCAAAACAGCGACAGAAAGCTTTAATAACTTTGCAATAGTAATGAGCTACAAAGCAGGTGACTGTGAATACCACAAACACAGAGATCTTTAACAGGGAAACTCTAGCCTCAATACGCATCCAGTCCTTGTTGAATTACATAACGTCTGTGCATCTGCTTTATTGTTTATGTGGCAGAGGTTATGTAAATAAGGGAAGGGACTATTCCATAAAGTCATGGAGTAGGAGAGAGAGTGTGAGAGAGAGGAAAGTCATAGAGAGAGACACACAGAGATACGTGATCTGAAACTGACGGCTGCATTATTGATCGTGTTTAAAACCCGATGCCATGATCACATTGCTGGCAGACATTCATACTAAGTAACATCTAGTTAGCATTGTTAGTGGACAAACACAGTGCTATCTAATCACGTTTAATAGTTCTTAATACAAGATCCTTCACAGTGCTTCATTCAGGCTAAACAGTGTGGATATAAGAGTGAATACTCATACACATACAGTACAATTCATTACTCCAGTCTTCAGTGTCACATGATCCTTCAGAAATCATTCTAATACACGCTGATTTGCTGCTCAAGGAACATTTATTATTGTTATTATTATTATTATTATTATCATGTTGAAAACAGTTGTGCTGCTTAATATTTGTTTGGAAACTACACTCTAAAAAATGCTGGGTTAAAAACAACCAAAGTTGGATTGAAAATGGACAAACCCAGCGATTGGGTTGTTTTAACTCAGTGATTGGGTTAAATGTTTGCCCAATAGTTTTAATTAACTCAACTACTACAGCTCCAGGTATCCACATACAGTGACGATGATTTTGTCCTCCATTGTGGTTTTGAATTTCTGCCTCCACTCGCTACGTCGTAATCACGTCACTACTAGAGCAAGCTCCTGATTGGTTAACGCGGCGCGAATATTCGCCAAAGTTCAGATTTTTCAACTCGCGCAATTCGCCCGAAACGCTCAATTCGCGCCGCAGGATGTCTATCGCGTCTTTGCATTGACTTAACATGTAAATCACTCGCGCTTAACCCTTAATTCACGTCTGGTGTGAACGCACCATAAAAAGGTTTTTCCCTTCACTAAAAACAAATAAATTAACACTTAATTTCAACATTTATTCTCCTTATCCAGTCCTATGCAAAGCATATAGGAACTAGAAATCCACTGCCCAATTTCTGAAGACAATTTCATTAAGTTACTACAACCTAATTTTTTAATTAATGCAGAAATTTGAGTTTAAATTACAGACGATATTAAGTTGATGTAACAACCAACATTATTATGTCAAGATAACTACAAAATAATGTTTGCAACTTAAAAGGTTTAATTAAAACAATAAATTAGAATTTTTAACTTGCAACCATGCATTTATTTAAGTTGGGGTAACAGGTCCCCTGAATTACTTTTTAGGGAAGACATTTGTTTGTGAATTGGACTACACTGGTTACACACTGATTGTGTGCAGCCTGCGAGGACAACTTTATAGATGTGTATTTTTTAGCATACAATTTTTTAATGTATAAATGTTACTTGATTTGTAAAAGCTACTAAATATATAAATTATATATTCTCTTATCTTACTTTAATGTTTAGAGTCAACTATATAGCTTTCTCATGCGGTATACAGAGGAAGTCATTAAGCTACATTCAAATCCAATGAATCCAACTTTCTAGAGGGGAATAAGCACTGCAGTCATTAAATATTCACTTGGATAGCTTCAAAACTCACTTGAATTTGTTTTAGATCATTAGGGGTGACATTATGGTGGCTTGCGAGGCAGTTTGAAATCAGTTCCCTTAAATGGTGCCTTCAAACGCTGCCAGTTAAGTAATTGACTGTCTGGGCAGCGAGGCAGCCGGACAGCTGCCTTCAGTTTCAAACACAACCTGTGGCTCTGTTTGCTTCAGCGGCCCAACATATAAACGTCTGGCCTAACCAATGGCATGAGTTTGGCCGTGACAATGGAAGAATGGCGGGGAGGGTTGGGGAAAAGTGTTTAGATTATTTTTACAATTCAGTTTGGTGCTGCTAGAGGCGCATACATTGCAGACCTCATCTTTTAAGGTGAAATATTTCATTAATCATTAATTATGACAAAGCACTGCTAATCAGTAGGGGTGTGATGAGATCTCGTGCTGCGAGATTAAAATGTGACGAGATTACTCGTCGAGGTGAAAAGCGGAGTGTGGCGGCAAAATTACGATAGAATATGCCACTGCTACATTTACATTATGCCTCCACTGTCATTTTGCTTTTTATAGAAATAAAAACCATTTAAATCAGCTGGATAACGGTCACTTCATCCAACACGAGCTGCATAGTCATATATAGTGCGGCACCAATCAGAGTTCACTGATCACGTGATGAAAGTAAGTGACGAGATGACTGACAAGACCATGGCGGAGGATTCGTTGCACAACTGAGCCTAAGCATCTGACAAATGTCTTATAATTTGCACTCAGCACCGCTTCTCCCTATTCACAGAGTACACGCAATCGCAAAAGCGAAAGTAAAACGCAAGTGATTTCAATACCCCGCATTTTGAAAGCGGCTCCCTGATGCGTGCAAATATCTACAAATATGAAAGCTATCTTAGGCTGGACTGTGTAGTTGTAACCATCTCTTAGCTCTGTATCATGCTTGAAGAAAAATTGGTCTCTTTTTGCACCTTAGGCTAAGAGAAAACTGTAATTCAGTTTTATTTATATTGTTTTTATTTCAATGATCAATTTGTGGAAAGGAGTTGAGTTAGGAGGTCAAAAGTTTTCATATGAAATCATAATGGAGAGAAGCCAGTCAGTTGAGTTTGTGGCAAAACTTTTTACAGTGCTTGAGTATTGTTGTCTTTTACTGCATATGATAATTCATACTCAGACAGTAGATTTGAAATGACATTCATTATAAGATGATTAGTTAAAACATGTCAAATGCACCTGCAGACAATTTTTATTTCGTCATTGAGGATTTCTTAAAAATACTGTGTAAAAATCTTGTCTCGTCTTGTGAGCTAACTGTCTCGTCACACCCCTACTAACCAGTCAAAACAAGAAGTGTGTTTTGATCTGTCTTGATTGAACGTGGTGGGACTGATACGGCTCTATCTACGTGACCCTGCCTCTCCCTTCAGGCCCGTATGAGACAGGGGTGCAGAGTGACGCAGTGTCACAGGTTTATCCCTTATCTAATTGCGAAGGCAATTAAGTATTTAATGGGGACACCTGGTGATCGTTCCTCAATCATTTATCAGCTTTCCAGGATGAATAAATGATCAGTGACTGGCACTTTCTTGGTGATTTCGAAACTGGCCCATTTAAAACTGTTTGTGTTGAGGTCATGGTAAAGAATCTTAAAGGAACGTGCAAGACCAGGAGGAAATTTAACCTGTGGAGGAGGCGGAGAGAGGTTATATAAGGCCATTTCTCTTGTTTCTGTGCGTGTGAATGCACACGGCAAAGGCATTATGAGGAAAGACACAGTAAGACAAATATAATCAAATCTTCAAACTCTAAAAGTGATAGAATAAGCCAAAGCATTGACACTGGAAAACAAAACAATTGAGAGTGGGTTTATTTGGTAGAGCCGATTTCTTAGAGAAAATAAAACCGGACAAGTTTACTTTATTTAATAACACAGTGTAGTAAAACTCAAAAAACAACATCCCACCATATATGTCTTCTAGACTGACCTGTCAGAACCATAACAACAACCCAATGCCCTGAGCAGAATTCAGAGTCATAATTAAATGAACAAAGAACGTGATGACAGAAAATAGATCGAATAGATCATGCCCCAAAGTTCTTTCCAGTCAATATTATGCAATGCATTCCCTCAGCTGACAAACAGATATTAATCACCAGCATTACTTGTCCATAAAAGTGTATAACAACACCACGCTGGTCCATAAATGTACAACATGTAGTAGATGTTATGGTTATGTCCTGTAAGTTTTTCCACAGGCTTCTGGACGTAAATCACTGCACTTGGCAGCCGCGAGGATTGTAAATGCTTCATTTTCTGTTAGTGTTGTGGATCTGAGATGCCTCGAAGTGCACTGTGACCTCCCTATGAAACTGTTTCCAGGCATTGACGTGCAATTTTTACAGTGCAACGGGATGAGGTCATTGGAATTACTGGATTTGAGGTCAGTTGTTAACAACGCTGACTGACAGGTCATGATGTTCCTGTGGCCTGGATGTAACCCTTGCTGTCACAAGCCACAAAATGAGAGATGGCCCTCATTTTTTTCTTTCCTTTCTATTAATTTATTCAAATATACATAAGAAATTCAATTCATACGTATTATAACTTGAATACACCTCTTGTATGATGAACATGTTTGTTAATTTCTGAATTAATGCCACACCAAAAAAATCAAAAAGATTAAAATGTCAGGGTGATGCAAATATACTGATATTGTAATGAAGATTCAAAAGAATTAAATTCTTGAAAATACAACCTGATTAAAGTAGTTTTGCATAATTATTTTTTTATTATTTCACAGCTTGTTAATATTTCTAACTTTTTATTTAAAATATTTTTGATTAAGATGTTCATACATGTATTGAAGGTTTAAGGAAAATGTTACATTTTACTTGATGGTTACACCAAAATAAATGTAAACGTTTCTATGAAACCAATATGAATACAAAGAGTACATTTTTTTGGCACATTAAGCTAGATTTTTTAAAATATTTTTTCTTTTCTTTATCATGGACACTTATATATCATTTAAAATGTGGTGCAACTACTAAAAAAAGTAGTGATATTAATAATTAATATTTGTTTTGAAAAAATAAAGATTAAAAACATTTGAAAGGTGTGAGGGAAAAAAAAAAATTTGTACTTGCTGGTTACACCACATGACACTTCAAATGTAAACTTTTTTATGAAACCAACATAAATACAAAGAGTACATTCAAACAACTTGTCAAATTTCTAAGCTTTATTTTTAAAAGATTTTTCCTTTTCTTTATCATGGACACTTGTATATCATTTAAAATGTCATATGGTGCAACTACTAAAAAAAGTATTGATATTTATGAATTAATAAATAATATTTGTTTTGAAAAAATAAAAATTAAAAACATTTGAAAGGTGTGAGGGGGGAAAAAAAATTTAATTTTTATTTCCTGGTTACACCACATGACACTTCAAATGTAAACTATTTTATGAAACCAACATGAATACAAAAGAGTACATTCAAAGAACTTGTCAAATTTCTAAGGTTTATTTTTAAAAGATTTTTCCTTTTCTTTATTGTGGACACTCTTATATGTCATGTAAAATGTCATATGGTGCAACTGCTAAAATGTAATGATATTTATGTATTAATAATTAATGATATTTGTTTTGAAAACAAAAAAATTAAAACCATTTTAAATAATAATAATAATAATAATAATAATAATAATAATAATAAAAAATTAACGTGCACATTCACGTGTATTCAAGGTGTAAGGAATTTTTTTATTATTAATTTTTACTTGATGGTTACACCATAAATGTAAATGTAAACATTTCTATGAAACCAATATGAATACAAAGAGTAAACTTTTTTTGGCACATTGAGCTACATTTTTAAAGGATTTTGCCTTTTCTTTATTGTGGACACTTATATATCATGTAAAATATCATATGGTGCAACTCCTAAAAACAATGATATTTATCTATTAATAATTAATGATATTTGGTTTGAAAAAATAAATAAATAAAACCATTAAAAAAAATTTAAATAATAATTAATGTGCACACTCACATGTACTCAAGGTGTAAGGAGTTACAATTAATTTTTACTTGCTGGTTATACACCACATGACACTTTAAATGTAAACTTTTCTTTAAAACCAACATGAATTTAAAGAATGCACTCTTTATTGTGGACACTCTTATGTGCCCATGCTTATTTGTGTGTAGTAGAAAGAGCTGAAAGAGAGAGATCAAGTTTTGATAAATGACCTTCATGTGGCTCAAAAGAGTGCAACAGACAGTTTAAAGTCCACTTATTGGTCCAACCAATACGTCCTCCAGCCCTGTTAAGACACCATATGTTATTTGAAAGTAGAGCAGCCCTGTTATGTCAGAGTCTTACTTGACAGCGACTCTGACCATATGTCCACTTTCAACCTAGAGTACCAACTTCAGTCTTTGAAGTCCAATACAAACCACCATGTTTTATCTATTTTCTGTTTGTCCGAAACACGTGTGTGACAAAACTGCTTCATGATGTCACTGGTTTTCCAGCACTGTGACCCATGGGGACCTCTTCCCCGAATACACCACAGAGAGAACATGCTGTGATGGACAGCCAAAACCACAAAGCAAATCACTAATAAATGAACAGACTAATAAAAGCTAGTGTAAATCCTTTGTTATTGGTCATCCAGCTAGCTCTAACACCACCCAGGTCAGCCAGGAACATTTTGATGTTTGACAGACTTCATGGACCACATTACAAAAACAGTTGTTCACGCAGATTTGTGCAATACCACATCAGGGGAATTCAGACCTTTTATATCGGACCATGCCAAACAAATCTCTAGAATGATCTACAGCAGGGCATGACATTAACTTTTTTTGCTCACCAGCCACGGTGGCTAGTGGTTTTCACTGCCCACAATTGTGATACATCAATACCATGGGGAAAAACTGCCATATATATATTTTTAAAGTCCCCCTGTGGTGAAAATCAAGTTTTTAATGTTGTTTATATGTCTATGTGGTGTTTTTAATATGCTTTAATACAAACCATGTGCAAATTCAGTCAACACCATTGCTAAGTATTTTCTCCTTAAAACTGCAGTGAACCAAAGACAAAAGCGAAATCACTGGTGTTTCTGACGTCACAAACTACCTTGTAACCAATCACGTCACTGTGTGATCGTCAACAAGTAGATCTCTGAGCTTGTGTGAGTGAGTGGAGGCGGAGCTAACTTGCATATTCATAGAACCACGTATACTAAATGAGGCAAGGGTGTAGAGTTACATACAAGCTATTTTGAAGAAATTAGGAAAACGTTTAAATGTCATTTTGCTGATCAAAGACGAGTTTTAAGGGATACAATTATTGATTACAAGGGGAATCTAATTTAACAGCCTGTATATTAGGCTGCTGTCACTTTAAGACCTGACGCACAGATCCATTATACTGTTACACATGCGTTTTCTTTCTCAACTCAAAGCATAACTAACTCTGTTTACATGAATACTCTCCAAGACCGGCATTTATTTTGACACACATTATTTTGTGTGTATTTGACTGTTTAAGCGCAATGAGCAGAGAAAACAAAAGTTATTATTGAGAGGCAGCTTTATGTGTGCACACTTTGGGTATGAGCACAAGATCTGCAGGAATGAGTAAAATAATGCGCAATTTGTGCAATCCCACGCCGAAATTCAAGCCCTGTAACACCAACAATATTCATTCAGAGCAAATGAAACAAGTGTGTGAGGGGAGGCGGGTCTGTGTATCAACTCTCTGTCGGAGAGGTGAGAGAGAGAATGCGCAGCTGATATTGCGTATCTCACCCTAAAAAATACTGGGTTGTTGTTTTAACCCAAATGCTGGGTTTAGCCCGCTGGGTAATTTTATTGGGTTATTTTTAATATTTTACCCAGGTGCTGTGTAGTTTTCCTGTATCTCAGCTGCTGGGTCATTTTTAATGTCAGTGAACTCTCTCACATACCTACCCAGCGCTGAGTAAATGTAACCCAATGTTGGGTAGTCTGTGCCAAACCTGTTAAAACTGGAACTTAACGGCCATTTTGTTTTCTGTTCTGAGAGAAAACTTCCTGAGGGGAAATTCCTGAATGAAATTAAGGTTTGTATTACATTGTTTTCCTATCAAATTATTACTGTACAAAGAGGAAAACGTCTGTGGTCTCACATTTTACCTTGTGTACGCTACAGTCTGTTTGGAACACTAGCCTTCTACAAACGCAGCATACACCAGATCTACACTCAAAGCGAACAATGCGCCAGCGCCACCATGGAAGTTTCACGGCCGTCAAACGAATGCGTGACCAGGGCTGAAATACGACGCGACATCACTGTCATATGTTATGGCAAGCCGATAATATGTAACAAAGTTGCTGTGCGCTCCACTGACTATAATAGGAGCGCTACTGATCTAGTGTGCTATCGTCGCAGCTGTGGTTTGACGGTTGAAACTCAAATGCCTGGCAGATGAGATGGCACAAGGTAATGCTGTTTTTTTAATGTAACTTTTCAAAAATGAAAATATAAGATTGCCATTTAATGAATTGGAAGAGCCTACTGATACCAGATTTCTTTCCACAGATTCCCATTGGCTGTTTCTGCTCCTGTCCCGTCCTAAAACATTTACTAAATGTTTTAGAGTATTTTATGATTGTAAAACACTGACTTGCCAATGAATAAAAAATATTGTATATGAATATTGTATATTTGTATTATTTAAAATAAAAATTAACATCAAATTGACTGACCCAGCACTGATTAAAAAACAACCCAGCAAATGGGTTAATGTATAAAACCCAGAAAAAGCTGGGTAAAAATAACCCAGCACGTGTTCTGCGCTGCGTTGCCAAATAACCCAAATTGGGTTGTTTTTAACCCAGCATTTTTTAGTGTCTGGGGAAAATGAGTATTGGAAGCGATATTTGAGCATCCATATGTATCAAAAACACTACATTGCACTCAGTTTATTGTTTCAGATGACTTTTTAAAAAACTACAATTGAAAAAAAAAAAAAAAAAGTATATTTTATATATAAAATTCAGCCTGCCAAAGTGACTGCATTACACACCACTGCTGAAATCCACCCGCATTTGGCAGGTGTTAATGCCCTGATCTACAGAAATGTTTGTAGTTTTTGGAGCAATTCTGTAACTTTATTTTGCACATCATAAGTTACTGTCTCCTAGGATGAATCTGTTTTGTTGCACCATTCTTCTTTTGTAAGTCACTTTGGATAAAAGCTTCCGCTAAATGAATAAATTACCAGTAGAAATCAGAGCTTTTGACTTGGGGCAACCAGTGTTCCTGATTTCCCTGTGGATGATCACAAAAAAAACGTGCAGAACAGTAATGAGCACAAATGAGAACAATGGAAACATCTTCCTCCTCCTCTGGTATCTGGCAACGTCACTCAGAAGAGAACACAATATATAACCACATGTGGGCGAAAAGAGGAATAGCACGTCACAGGAGTTTTAAAAGACACTTTCCTCCCACTCTCAGTACTTCTTTGCTTTTGATAAGTTCATTTACTAACAACTGTCAAAGAGATCTTTAAAATGAATTCAAAAGACAAGTAACAAGTATTCCGAACACAAACACATAATGAGAAAATCTATGAAATGGCATCAAATGAACGGATTTGGTGTGTATGTATACAGGTCTCTTTGCGCTTTACTCAGTGTGTACCTGTAGGCCATGCCAGTCCTGGCTCGGACAGAATCCTGTAATGAGAGTGTGTGTACGTTGAGGAACTCCTCCAGATGTTTTAGTTCTACCTGAGAGTTGGAACGCAGGCAGTTGAGAGGAGGATAAAGTTTCCCTCCGGCGTTCTGCTTGCCGCAGCGGCTCTGACCCCTCTCCTTCTGCCCACCCTTCTGCTTTGGAGTGGGGATATCAGGACAAGTGGCTTTGTACAAGTACATCTCTCTCAGTCACGTCCATACACTGTCCAAGCAGGCCCTCGGGAAACAAACTTCTCCCGTTTCTTCAGTATTTAGCCCTTTAGAAGATACCAAACAACCTGGACGTCCTCTTTAGTCAAGTTTCGCAGAATCCTGTTGCTCGCTAGTAAATATCCTCTAAATGAATTTGTCTCTCTGTTCACCGTCTTGTCAGTTACACATCTGACTGCAGTCGATCGACTCTTGGTTTCACTCTCTAATAAACACCATGGGAATCTGGGACATTTTCCCTGCCTGTATCTCTCCCTCCCTGCTCTCCCACCCTTTCCATCTCTGTCGCTCCACCTCTCTCTCCCTCCCTCACTCACTCTTTCATCCCCTACTATTTTCTTATCCTTCTTTCATGCCTCCACAGATACAGTAGACGTAGTCTACAGTCGACCTTTGACCCTCAGCTAGTGCTGGAACTACAACTATGACATCATGTCTGTTCTAGAGAATTGTGGGAATGAGATGAAGACTTTCTTTCCCATATCTAGATATATCAGCATGCTTGATCATTCCAGCCAGAATTCCAGGAGATGAGCCAACAAACACACACAGAGGAGCAGTAATCCATACGCACTCATGTCATACACATATCACAAATTCAGCAGACGTACACAGCGAAGCGTTGATAGATAGCTGTGTGCGTTCAGGATTAGAGGCGGTGGAAAACTGGTCACCTACAGAAGTGTAGTTGTCAGTTATGCTTTTAGTTAAGTTTATTTTTAGGTGACAGACAGAGTCCTATAAATAACCCAAATGAATTTTCACACTTGCAGGACTTTCCCAAGAGCACACAGAGTTCATCAATGAGAACAGATCACTTACTCTCTGCCTATCGCAACATAAACCCAGACGTGTAAAGCAGGATTAATCCTTGATTACCCTGAATATGTTTATTATTGTGCCATAATGACCGGCTGGGGTGCACAATATATCATATGTTGGCCAATTCTAGAGATTTTTTCATTTGCAAACTTTCAATGGCAAACTTAATATATTGCTGGGCATATATTAATATATTGCTAAAATCCACTAGGAGATGTGGAAAATGTCAGAAAAATAAACTGATGGCTCACTCGCAGTCACATGTTAGTGCAATGCTGGTATTTATTTACAGTGGGGTTGTCAAAAGTACTGACTTCAGTACCAAGTTGGTACTGAAATTTTATAAATGTGACGATACCAGCATTTCTCTCTAGTGCTTTGAGTGCTGTTGAGCGGATTCTTAAACACCTCTGATTGGCCACTGAGTTCACACACTCAACAGATATGCCTGTGATTGGCTACAATGATCAACACTTCATAATACACACAGGAGTGTTTTAAAGCAGGCATCTATCAGCAGATCCCTAATATATCCGCTGAAAGACGGATCTGCTGATAGACGCCTGCTTTCAAACACTCCCGTGTGTATCTGTGTAAGCACTCGCTAAAGAGTGTCAAATTCTATTTACAACATGTTTTTGAAGTGTTGATCATTATAGCCAATCACAGACATATCTGTTGAGCGTGTGAACACAATGGCCAATTTAGAGGTGTTTACTCAACAGCGCTCAAAATGCTAGGGGGAAATGCTGGCATTGTCACTTTTTTTTTTTTTGACAACCCTAATTTACAGTGCCAAAAAGAGAGTCTACATGTGACGATGTAAGTGCAAAATCCAAAAACACAGTCCCAAAAGTTCAAACCAAAATGGTTAATTAAAGATCACACAATATACACAAAGGGTATCCACACTATACCTGAAAAAAATTGCTCACTGCACCACAGTAGCTCGTTCACAGGCTTGTGAATAAACAAAGACTGGGCTGAGTTTAAGTTTAATTTTTTATGCTCTTCCCTCGCTAACTTCCCTCCGTCTCATTCACTCAGATGTACGTCATTGCTTATGTTGCAAGAGCGCCCACTACTGGCGGAACCCTAATGGGTTTAAATAAAACACACTAAGCCCTTGATCACTTGTAATCCACTATGGAGCTGATTTAATATTTACAGTTTTTTATGCACCATACTATAGGCCTGTATGTATGCTTCAGCTGTTGGAGAAAATTACACAAATGAAAATAATACAATAAACTATAACTATGTAAAAAAAAAAAAAAAACAGCCAGCTTAAGTATTATGTGGTTAAATGTCAAAATAACTCCAATATCATACACTAGAGCTTTGAAGGGTGGGGGAAAATTAAGTGCGATCTACTGTGACCAGTGTGACGTCACAATCATGTTGCATTGTGGTCTATGGATCTGCCTGAAGTGTACATATGAGTAGACTCACTCCCTCAGTCAAAATCGAGAGGTCAGGGGTCTGTCCAGATAAACTTCCCTCACCCACTTGATGAGGTTGAACACTTCAAAATGGCGGAGGGGATCCTCCTGAGGGGAAGTGTTTAAGGCCCCATTGTGATGTCATTGATAGGCGACGCACAAATTGCTTATTTGTCTGGATTTAAACATTCTTGGAAACATTTGGGATAATGTAAGTACACAAGTCAACAAAATATATAAACACTGTTCTAGTGGTTTTTGGATATTTTAATCCAAAAATCTTACATATTGTACCTTTAACCACCTTTCTCTTTCTTTACAGGCACTTTTTTTCCCCCCCAAAACAAACAATGGACTAGTATGCTTCCGACTGCATTGATGTCATATATAATAAATAATCGTAAATAATAAAATACAAAAATATATAATAATAAAGATACTTTTCCTACACACTAGCTGTTGTTTTTAATTGAAGAACACAGTTTTTGAAACTTCCATTAAATATATCAATCAACAATTAAACATAACAATACTCCCAGTTTCTGTTAATGAAAATGTTTGAAAACAAGCAGTTTTTAGTGTTTTCATTTTTAATTAATTTAGAAAAAAAAATAGCATAGGATTTTAATATTGGCCAATTATTGTTAATCGGCCATTACATTTGAAAAAAAAACAACAACACTATAATTCATAACCAATAATAATTTTACATTTGAGAAGACAACGCATGAAACTTGCTCTACAATGTAGAAAATAGACTTAAAATTATACAGCTTTATTATAATTTAATTATACAAACATCTGAGCACAGAATCCCAACAATCAGACTCAAGTATTCCAGAGAGCTGTGCAATAAATTATATATATCCAAGGAGACACCTAAGGCAACTCAGGACCCTCTTTTTGTAAGTTAGCCATTCATTGTCCCTGTTTAAGCTTCTATTTCCGCTCCATTTCTAAAGCACAAATGATCAGCGTCTGTGCTTAAGATGCATAGATGAGGGAGAGTTGTATCTAACAGACCTCACATAGTTATTTTCCATTAAAGATAATTATCTGCAATTGGATTAAATGATGAGAACACCCCTGGGAGGGTAATAATTTTAGGAGTGAAGGCCGCTGTTGGTGTCATATATGTCCTGCAACTCACAGCTCTTGCTGTTATTAAATCTGATCTGTGTGAGACTAATTATTACTGAACGCTTGCAGCTTATTAGCGCTTTAATGTTAACAGCGTGAGAAAAAAAAAACAAGAAAGAAATGTACGTTGTACTGCTCATGGATGCTGCCATAAACATAAAACTATTAATAAAAGACTAAAAATGGTCAGATCACTTTGGCAGAATTCCTCTGTAGTTTAAAAAAGGGAGACATTAAAAATGTTATTTGGTAAGCTATAGTCAGACATCTCGTCTACTCCGGCTCCAGGGTTTCTAGGTCACTGAAATCCAAACAAAAGATTAAAATAATTTATCAGCAGTGTTGGGTAGTAACTTGATTACATGTAATGTAATCTGGATTACTTAATCAGATTCCAAAAATGAAGTACTTGTAATTAGATTATATTACGTTTTAATAAACTGTATATAATACAGTTACTGTATTTATTGATTACATGTTATTCTCACAATGGCAGTAAATTATTCACAATTTACTGATTCCCCCTACTACTGCTTATTTATCTTTTTAAATTTTCTTTCTTAAAAACCCTACTGCTTATACATATTCAGGTCTTCCATGTTTGTGCGAGGATAGTCATTTGCATAAAACACGCACAAACCACCTCCATATATGGGCTTCCTGCACAACCTTTCCTTTACAGCTTTTGTCACTCTCAACAAACATATGATCTCTAAAGACTTTGTGAAGCGATATCCTCAAGCAATACCAAGTTCAAATGCAATAAACAACTTTTATACAGACTCATATATGCAGAGAAACCTTGCAGCAGAAATATCTATATATAAAATGCCACTGTAACACGAATATTCATCTTATCATCTTAACACAAAGGCTACCCAGAGTATGTGATGTTTGTGTTCAGCTGTTATTTTTTACCTAAATTTAGAATACATTATGGTACAAATGTCATCGGTGAATCATTTGTTCATGAAAACATTTGTACGCAGATTTCATGCACAAATTTTGCATATGCACAGTTAATGAAACCCACTGTGTCTAAAAATGTACTTTAAAAAGAATGTTTACTCAAGATATGTGCGTCATCCACTTAATAAAAACAAAACAAAAACTCGATTTTAAAGTGAGGCTATAATAACTGTCATTAAACTTTGCAGATCCAGTTTAATTTTCTCACTGCAAGCACTTAATTATCCTTATTGCCTTTTATTGATTTCTTACTGCAGGTATTAAAATTTAAGAATTAAGATCAGTAACAAAATGTCTCCTCTCATTTCACCCTTTACTGGAAAACTGAAAAATCTGTGAATAAATGAACGATTTATATTAAAAAGAAATTTTTCATTGACTAATGCACTATACCATGCCAAATATTTGCACTTTCACAAACCAGCCAGAAAAATAAAAAATGTGTATTTAATAAATTCAATAATGAATAATGACAACAACAAAAAAGTAAGCTAGGTATTTGGATTCATGTTTCAAAATAATACGTACTGCAATTTTTCATCAATGATTGCAAAGTAGTTCATTATAAATGCTTGTTGTCATTGTAATTATGAAGCTGTAGTAAATTAGCATGAAACATGAGAAGACTAAAAATACCATGCATCTCTCTGTCTGTCTTGTGTTCCGTCTCCGTCTTGAGAACTTTTTCAGCAGACAATTTTTCAGCTTTAAGAGAAATAGAATAAAAGGCGACTAGCATACAGCTGTGAGCCTCCGGCTTTCAACCCATTAGCCTTATCGACATGCTTCATTTTCTTAAAGACATAAAAAGCAAAATCAGCTCAAGGACAGGCTGCCAGAAGAGGTAAAAGAGAGAGATGTACACAATGTATGAAAGGATTTGGTGTGGAACACTCACAATGGCAAACGTCCCAAAAGAGAAACAGAAACAAAATTCCCCTCAAACACTCACAAAAATTCCAATTTTGGCTTGAAAGAAATTGATGAGAAATGTTTTGAAGTCATACTGAAATCTCTTACTTTTGATTGCAGACTTTAATATGGAGAAGTCTCAACTGGCTCTCACTGCCGTCTATGAGAAATAACTGGAATGTTAAAGTTAAAAAATAGTCATCAATAACTCAGCGAACATAAACAGAAGCTCAACCGTACTTGCTTGATGCGTGAAAACAATACTCATTGGATCTCGTGGAAGCTCAAACGTGCTGCGTAACACGAGAATGAACCTCACTGGTTCTAACACGTCAAGTGAACATGCTAGAGCTTCCATTTACCACAACTGTTGTGTGAGTTGATGAATGTTTATATGTGAATAAAAAGCTAAATTAAATCTGTTCATCATATAAATTGATCATCTCTCTTCAGAAAATCTGGACTAAACCGCTCAATTCATATGGATTAGTTTCTCTTTATGAACTTTTTGAAGCATCAAAATGGTAGTTGCACGGACTGTTAATGGAGGGACAGAAATCTCTCAGATTTCATTTAAAATATCTTCATTTTTGTTCTGAAAGTCTTACAAGTTTGGAATGACATGAAAGTGAGTAAATGAGACAATTTTCATTTTTGGGTGAACTAACCCTTTAAAGAGAACTCATCTCTGGTGGGAAATGTGTGATGTCAGTATGCACACAGGTGAGAATGTGGGTTATTCGTGGAGCTTGAGGATCAAACTGTAAGGATTGCGGTTGACTCTCGGGTTTCAACTTAACTCATTATCATTCAGAAAGTAAGACAGAAAGACGACATGCACTAAGAATAGAGATCATGTTTATACATACTTTCCTATAGAAGATCAAATTCTAATTCACACAAATATAAGACAGCTGAGAATAACTGCAGAGAAGATCAGGGGTCTTCAACCTTTTTCAGGTCAATGACCTCTTGGTTAGTAGAGAGACAGAACAGGGATGCCCTATTCCAAAAATGAGTGAAGACCCTGACCTATTTGTTTTTAAATTAACAAATGTCAGTCAGCAACAACCCACTGCAAGATTGCTTCCTCGTTATTAAAATAAATATACATTCAGGTTTTCACTACTTTTCTTGTGCATCACTCACACACAACAGCAATAAAAAGCCCTCTGTGTTTGTTTCCTTACAATATTAAGAAACACGTGGAAAGAGACAGATAAAGATCTCATACCTAAACAAAGAAAACTGCACTGTGAGACATCATATTCACCCTGCTGCCCTTCACTCTGCTTTCAGGACTCACCGGTAAGGCATGCCAGTCTCATAAGCAACACTATCTTCTCTGGCCCGGCCACACAGCTTCAAGTACCAGTTGGTCTCCATCTCCCTGATAAGAAACGCTCTCCTGGCCCGCAGCAGCGCCGCCTGCCGGTGATGAGCATGGCTATCACGATTGCTCTCTTGAGAGCTGCGATGCCCACGGTGCCCTGCCAGAGAAGCAGCTGACTGTCTGCGGTGCCTGGAGGGCTCATCGGGGCCCCCTCGACCCACCGAACTACTGCGAGCTGCAATCATGGCCGGCAGGGCCCCCTCCCCCCTATAGAGCCCGGAGGAGTCTGGGTACAATCACAATACAAAAAGATGAGTAGCTTCCTGTCTGAGACTCACTCACGGTCAGCTTTTCATCTCTTGGTTTTCTTTTCCTTCTCTTTCTGTGTGTGTGTGTGTGTGTGTGTGTGTGTGATCTTCTTCTCTGGCCTCTCTTATAACCTCCCTGCGTGCTGAGGATGAAACCAGATCTGGCTGAGCTCTTGGGTCCGGCTGTAGGGCTGGGCAGAGGGTTGGGTTGGGCATGGCAGAAGACAAAGTCACCAAGCTAGGCTTGGGTGTAAGTTAATGCTAGTTAATGTTATTGAAGATCATATGAAATCAAAATTGGAATTTAGTGGCTATTAGTCCATTTGACTGACTACGATGACACTATTGGATGAGCTGGACGATGGAATAACTGTTTTCTCCATATTTGATGATCTTTACACAGTTACTGAGTTTCTGATTTCACTTGAATAGAGACTGTTTACTGTTGTCTTTTTAGAGCTGCTTGACAGCAGAATTGAACTCTGTTCTGTTCTGTGACTAAATGAACATTTAGCAGGGAAAAGGTACAGTCTGTCCAAACTAATTTTATTTAGGGATGGAAATTTTGACAATAACCATTAAAATAATTAAATCATATATGTTACTTTCTCTTTATCTCAAATTAAAATGGTCAAAAATGAACAAATAATGCAGAAAAATGCTTGTGTTCCATGATGAAAAAACAAAAACAAATCTTACAGTCCCAAAAATCTTATGGATTTTATACGTTTTATTATATTTGTGCTTAACAATTTGTATTTAACAACTAGAAATAACGTTGGGTCCTTTGGCTATAATTTATCATTTTAAATATATTGGGTTATTTTACAAATAACATTATATAGTCACATTTATCAACTAATACTGATATGTTTGAAGTCAGTCTTTTTTCTTTTTTCATTTTTTTTTAAAGAAATTAACACTTATTTAGCAAGGATGCATTAAATTGATCAAACATGCTAGCAAAGACATTTATAATGTTACAAAATATTTCTATTTCAAATAAATGCTGTTCTTTCCATGAACTTTCTATTCATCAAAAAATCTTTAAAAAAAGTATCACGGTTTCCACAAAAATATTATGAAGCAGCAACATTGATAATAATCATAAATGTTTCTTGAGCATCAAATCATCATATTAGAATGATTTCTGAAGGATCATGTGACACTGAAGACTGGAGTAATGATGCTGAAAATTCAGATTTGCCACCACTGACATAAAGTGCATTTTAAAATGTATTAAAATAGAAAACAGAAATATTTTATAATTGTGAGCATAAAAGATGTCCTTCAAAAACATTTTTTTTTTAAAACTGACCAACTCGCATCCCAATAATACAACCCGCCTTTGATCAGCAATAGTAAGTAGCAAGTACGATGCGCAGCATAAGTGGACTATAGGGCTAGCGTGCCCTTCAATATGTCCCACAAGAATGTCCTGCTTCAACAGGAAATATGTCAACACAGACAGGAAAGAAAATTGCTATCATTAAGCCATTTCACAGGCTCTACTTGCACCCAGCAGGTCCCAACAATATCTCATAACTCCTCTCAGGGAGACTGCAGGTGCTCAGATGAAGCTCACTGATGCTTACACTCACCAAACAAACAGACAGTTAAGGCAACAATTCAAATGGTAATCTTTTTAAACATTGACTTTCTATATTTATCCTTTGGGTCTTTGCACCATTTCTATCATGTCACAAGACCAGCGGTTTTGCTGCTAAGATATAGGTTTGGTACTGTGATGAAGTAAGGATGAGCCTCGTAACACATGTCTAAGACTGCTGTAACTTGCAACCTATTCACTTTCACACAGACACACACACCTGAACATCTGCTTCCTATACAGAAAAAAATAAAATGTATCATTAGCATGTTTTTAAATGCTCAGTTTGAAGCAATTTTAGGCCCTTTGGGTGTTTTATGATCTGCCTAATCAATCCATGCTTACCTCAAGGGTCCAGCTGAGATTAATAAGGAAATCTTTCAGCAAATTACTTGCTTGCTTCCCCAGAAATTTGTCTTTCCCTGCCACCAAAATCAGCATGAAAATTAATCCTCCCTCTGATTGTCAGCAAAAAAAAAAAAGTTGTATGTTGTTAAAATTTCCTCTCAAGAACTTTAGAAGAGTATGAAACCTTATTTCATGCTTGAGTAGAGGAGTTTGAAAGCAACTTGAAAGTCTCTCACCTGAAGGTTACAGAAAAGGACGTCCCAAGACAGGCTCTCTTAATCAATTTCAGCAATGTGCATGCATACATGCCAATGGGTGAAAAACAGGAGTGATCGATGTTCTCTGAGTCCATCAAAGCTCCTGTCAGAAGTGTGCCAATGCTCAGATCAAATTCAAGCAGAAAAACACAAAAACTATAGCAAAAAAACGAGGTGATGAGATGTGAGCAAGTGCCTAGCACAAACCCGAATGTGCGCAAATATGATATTTACACACAATATTCACAATAAGCTCCAGTATCACCTTGCTTTATCACTTAGGAATTAATGGGTAATCAAATATGAATTTTAGAGTAACTCAATGCCGCTCTTTCAGATATTCTCCGCACCCCACAGGCCCTGATCTCACGGGTCACATTTCCAAAGATGAGTGCTATACTTAAGGCTTAATAATTGATACAGGTAACGTCTATCTGGTCTGGCTGATGATTGGGGTTAAGAGTATATGCCTGTGGGTTTTTGGTTTGGGCAAAGTGGTTTGAGAGATGGAAAGTGAGAGCTAGCAGAAGGAGAAGCTGAAGAAACCAGAACCCCGTCGAGTGGACCTTGGATGTGACGTGGAGAGGAAACCGGAGCACAAGTAGGTCAGCGTTTGGCCCTTTGACAAAGGTGAGAACGCTGTCATTCACGTCTGAAGCATATCGGACTCCTCTCACGCTACGGGTGAGTGTGAAACAATATGCTGAAAATGTAAAGCTAAAACACTCGTGCACAGGGATCGATTCTGGAATCGGATACTTAAAGGGTTAGTTCACCCAAAAATTTAAATTCTGTCAGTTACTCACCCTCATGTCGTTCCACACCCGTAAGACCTTCGATCATCTTTGGAACACAAATTAAGATATTGTTGATGAAATCCGATGGCTCATTGAGGTCTCCATTGACAGCAAGATAATTAACACTTTCAATACCCAGAAAGCTACTAAAGACATATTTAAAACAGTTCATGTGACTACAGTGGTTCTACCTTAATGTTATGAAGCAACGAGAATACTTTTTGTGTGTAAAAAAAAACCCCAAAATAACGACTTTATTCAACAATATCTAGTGATGGGCGATTTCAAAACACTGCTTCATGAAGCTTCGAACCTTTATGAATCTTTTGTTTCGAATCAGTGGTTCGGAGCGTGTATCAAACTGCCAAAGTCACGCCCCCCAGTGGTGAACCATTAAAATTTCAAAACACTTATGACATAACGAAGCCTTGCTTACTGTTACTTGCTTACAGTTTGACACACGCTTCAAACCACTGATTCGAAACAAAAGATTTGTAAAGCTTCGAAGCTTCATGAAGCAGTGTTTTGAAATCGCCCAAAAGGTGCGCACAGAAAGCCGCCTCTCATACTGTAGAACTGAGTTCACTTCCGCGTCTTTTTGCGCTTAAACAGACAAATGTTGCGTTCAAGTCCTCCTGGGAAGTTCGTATTTACCAGGTGGGAAGTTATGTTTATAACATCAGGTGCGTTCAAGTCACTGTTGTCAGAGCAAGATGGCGGTGGACCTTCTCCTTATTAACTACACAAAAATACAGCAAGTTTTTTAAACTCTACTTCCAAAAAATGAAGAACAAAGAATGTGCATCAGGTGTGTTTTGCTTTTTTAACATTTTTAATTAATCTATGAAGCCACTATAAACTTTATTGTTACATATTATATTGTTATATTACAATGCCATTATATTTTGTGCAGAGAATTAGCTTTTTTGTTGTAGATAAAAAAAAACTTGGAAATGTCACTGCTAAATACTTATAAATAAATATTGTGGTATTCCACCACGTTTCTCACAGACACGCCCCCAACTCGTAAAGATCGGGAATTAAAGAAAATTACGAGCTTTCCACTCATATTTACGACTTTGCGGTGCCGTTCATGTGCGATCAGCTTGTAAATAGGCTATTTTCGACATGACTTGAACGCACCAAAATACACACAAGAATATGTCAAAATATCCTCGTAAACACCGTTGGTTATGTCTTAAGTAAACATGGACAGTTGAGAAAGAAAACGCATGTGTAACACTATATTGGATCCGTGCAGCTCTTTAAGTGTCTATAATAACATTTAATCAAACAACAAAAGACAAAGAGAAAATTCACTCGCTGTTTTTGACTGAATAACTTTTGTAACTATATTTGTAATGTATATTTTATTTATAAAGTGCAGTGTAATTTACATTTGATTACGGTTTCTGTACCTGAATACCTGAAAATCTTAAAACACTGTTTATTTTAATCATATATTTTGTTCAGTTGTATTTATTTGTGTGTTTTTTAAGTGTTTACTTGTCTTTAATAATGCTTGAAATTTATAATATTTATTTAGGCTAGTTGTTTTTGCTATGGTATTTTTAAACCATAGGCAAAAGTTCCTTGTGTAAGTGTTCATTAGCCTGTAGATTTTTGTTCATGGTATTCAGCTACAATGAAAATAAAACTTAGAATAAACGAAAACGAAATTAGTGATCGATAAGTATCGGAATCGATAAGCAGAATCGGAATCTTTTAAATTCAAACAATACCCAACCCTACCCAGCAACACTCATATATATGGGGGCAGAGGTGAAAGTATTTGTGACCATTTGAGTTACTTGTTCCAGACAAAGTAACTAAACTCCTCCTCCACTGGTGACCATTACGTCTCTCCATACATCCATCAACCGAGGTTACGACCTCTGCACCCAGTATTGCAAAGCTAAAACTGCTACAGTTGCTGTGCCATTGCTCAAATGCTATCACAAAGCCTGTTACTATGACAGCAAACATAACATAGATCACAATTACACTCACACATGCAAACAAAACCCAAACAGACACACTGTAGACCAGCCCTGAAAATGTATATGGCCCTAGAGAAAAATCTACTACAGCTCCATTCACTTCCTCAATCACTTACACATCATTCTGGAAAATATATCTGTTACTTCTCATGAGGCTTTAAAAGTGGCCCTTGAAATAGAGAAATGAGATACGTGACTATGATTCTATCTCCCAGAGGAAGGGGTCTGAATTTACAGCCTCCTTAGAGAATCATGATTGGACAAATTGAGAATTTAGGAATCCTTTAATTCATGAGTTGTAATTCAAATTGAATCAACAATATCTTAAAGGTGACCTATATTTACAAGATGTAATATAAGTCTCTGGTGTCTGTGAAGTTTCAGCTCAAAATACCCCACAGATCATTTATTATAGCTTGTCAAATTTGCCCCTATTTGGGTGTGAGCAAAAACACGCCGTTTTTGTGTGTGTCCCTTTAAATGCAAATGAGCTGCTGCTCCCGGCCCCCTTTCCAGAAGAGGGCGGAGCTTTAACGGCTCACGCTTCAGGTTGCTCAACAACAACAAAGCTGGAGAATCTCACACAGCCAAAATGAGGATGGTCAGTAACGGTGTTCAGCCTTACATTGTTCAAACTGGCGTTGACACTGATGGAGAGACTCAGGAAGAAGCTACAACTGTTAGAATGAAACTGGACGTTTCTGAATGGTTAGTGGATAAATTTATGTAGTTGCTGTGGAGTTGATTCAACTCATCGACTAGCATGTGCCGTCATGTTAATCTTTTGTGCAAATCCAGCATTGAATTGACCCTCGTTTGTGAAGCAGTCCGGCGAAACTCTTCCTCTTCTCTAAAGCAGCCCAACATGGCCTCACCCCCTTTGTTGTGTTCTTGGGGGTGGAGTTTATGTAAATTTTAGGGTTTGTGATGTCACCAACTCGGGCAGAAGCTCGTTGTAGTCCCTACCAGCCGTTTGTTGTAGTCCTTAAAAAGTGATTTCTGTAAAATAAAATATCTCCCTTTGCATTGAACTTTGAGTGTCGTAACTTTGCAGACGTGGTTTATGCTCAAACAGCAACATTACACACTAACTAAAGTTAAAAAAGTGAAATCATAATCAAGGACCCCTTTAAAGGGGTCTAATGGCTAACGTCATTGTATAGGAAACAGTATCAACACCCACTCACTATTGCAGACGAGTAAGGCTGAATCCAAAATCGCATACTTCCATACTATACAGAAGGTGAAAAACAGTGTATGATAAAAGGAGTATGTCTGAATTCACAGTGCTCATAAAAAAGTAGGCAAAAAAGTACCCGGATGACCTACTACTTCAGACGAGATTCTGAGCTGCGCATTCGATGGACACTTTACTATCCCATGAGGCCATGGGAGAGGATTTGTGAATGGAAGTAAAGCGACACAACTGACGCTGGGAGGTCACATGATAATGACAACATGGCAAATGTAGTATGTCTGGATTACATTCATACTACACACATTCATTTGAATACTAACATACTTTTTTTAGCGGTCGCAAAAAATAAGAACCTACTCAAGAGAGTATGTGATTTCGGACACAGCATAAGTGTTTTGAAAACATTATCCATATAATAAAGATAAAGCATTATGAAATCATTCACTTATGGTTTGTGATACAGCTGTTGTCAGATCCAATACAGTTGCTGCTTCATCTTTCAACAAAAGTTTCTTCGCAAACTCTACATTACACTGTGCCTCATTTACAAAACAATCTGAAGTCAAATGCTCCGAACAAACATAAAATCCTCAGACACACTCCGGGACGCCATTAAAATAAACAATCCACTTATTTCCGACGCTGGGATCCTTCTGAAGTCTGAACAGAAGCACAAGCGAGCTGTTTAAACTGGACACGTCAAAGCGAACGTTTTATGGTCTCATATCCTGCTAAGTACTACATTAAAAGATGTTTTTATCCTGAGAGTAAAACTATGCATCGCTCAAACATTGTAATGAATGAGAGAGGAAATTAAGCAATGCTGAAAAGGATAGAAGGAATGAAAGATAATGAGTGAGCAATAACCTGAGCCATGATTATGAAAAAGATAAAGACTGAATCAGGAATCAGCTGTTATATCTTGACTGAAGTTTGAATAAAGTGATGCTAAATCGCAAATCTTTCAGATTGAAAATGGAAGTGTTGAAATCCATTTTCTTTCTATTTAACTTTCTGTCATTTATCTCTGGTCTGTCCCTGGACTCTGTTCTGAGATCAACACTTATGACAGTTTTCACTGTTTGGCATTGAAATGACTGGTCGTGTTCTCCTCTGTAACACACAGACACTGTGTGAGTGGGGGTCAAATAGGTTACGCAGTCTGATATAATTCATCAAGCCAAATAATATTGAGTCATAGCCAGGAGAGCTTCAAACATAATTGTCTTGGTCCTAAGGGCTCTCATTCAGCCGAGTGATTTTATTTCAGTTGTGAAGGGTGAAGATTAAAATGAACAAGGGGTTGGGGGGGATAATGGAATGATGACTGCCTCTTATCTAAAAGAGCCAAGGGAACAGTTTTTATCTCTAGTGGATATGCAGAGCAGAAAAAAACACAGCAGTTTCCAAAATTAGTGCACATGAGGAGGCATCAGAGATGGTACGGGAAGAGAGAAAGAGAAGGAGCAAGGAATAAGAAGTGTGTGCAAATGCCCAAAGCCCTGAATGGTAAACAGATTCTTCTCAGCCACTGTGTAGCAAAGCTTTCCTGACAATCTGGTGTCTAATTACTCCAGTATGCCATTCTAACCAGACAGAACAGCTGTTCGCAGGCTCCAGTACTTTCCACACACACTTTTAGATTCATTCTGCACCATTTCTCACCTTCACACAGGGTGCAAATCTAACAAGGATTTGGTGAGTAAATATAACAGTGTTACTTAGCAGTTGGCCATTAACTTTATTAATAACTGTATTAACATTATATGGGTTAATTCGTAAGAATGACTTGCTGATATAAATGAGTAATTAAAAAAAAATAAAATCAGTCTACTAAAGACAATACCTGTCATGACTTGAAACATTTCAGTCTTTTTAAATTTCTCAGATCTAGATATTGTTACTATGAGGTACAGTGAACAGGCCAGTTCTTCCTTATTTGGCAGCTATAAAACATAAGGTGCATCCCAATTTGTGTACTTGCTCACTATTCTATGCCGTTTTGTAGTATAAATAGTGCGAGTAGTGTGTTCACACTGAAAATTCCAAAAAGAAAAAGTCCACTTTAAGGGATTAGTTCACTTCAGAATTCAAATTTCCTGATAACTTACTCACCCCCATGTCATCCAAGATGTTTATGTCTTCCTTCAGTCGAAATGAAATTAAGGTTTTTGAGGAAAACATTCCAGGATTTTTCTCCATATAGTGGACTTCACTGGGGTTGAAGTCCCAAATTGTAGTTTCAGTGCAGCTTCAAAAGGTTCTACACGATCCCAGCCAAAGAATAAGTGTCTCATCTACCGAAAATGTATATACTTTTTAACCACAAATGCTCTTTTTTGCACTGCTCTGCGATGCGTCACGCATTACGTAATCACGTTGGAAAGATCACACGTGACGTAGGCGGAAGTACCGATCCAGTGTTTACAAAGCAAACGTGCAAAGACTAAGCCAAACGGCCTTTACAAAAAAGAAAAAAAAGGTAAAACAACGATGTCGGACGATTTTGAAGTTATTCAAAATATTTTGAGTTATTCACCCTACCGCCTACATCACGCGTGACCTTTCCAACGTGATTACGTAATGTGTGGCGCATCGCAGTTCAAGACGAGCATTTGTGGTTAAAAAGTATATAGTTTTTATTTTTTTTAGAAATTGACCGATGATTTCTCTAGATAAGACCCTTATTCCTCATCTGGGATCATGTAGAGCTCTTTGAAGCTGCACTGAAACTGACATTTGGACCTTCAACCCGTTGAACCCCAGTGAAGTCCACTATATGGAGAAAAATCCTGGAATGTTTTCCTCAAAAACCTAAATTTCTTTTCGACTGAAGAAAGAAAGACATGAACATCTTGGATGACATGGGGGTGAGTAAATTATCAGGAAATTTTAATTCTGAAGCGAACTAATCCTTTAAATCACCAGTATGACCTACAGGCTGAGTGAATAAGAGACAAGAAACTTCAACAGAGACATTTTAGGCATACTATGCATATGATTAAGAGCGAATGTGTACATATTTTAAATAAAAAATATTATTTGCAAATAGTTCATATAATCTACAATAAATTCTTATTTTACTGTTTTTCTTTATTTATTTTTGTATTTAAGAAATGGTTTCAGGATTGGTTTGCAAGTCAATATGTGATTCAAAAGCCGATGCTACAAGCTTACCAACTGACAGAATGTGCGTTTTACCCCTTTTTCCCTTTTCCATAATTTCCTTCCATTTATAATGTTGTCACTGTGTTCTACAGCTTCAGTAATCCAATATGATGTGTAACTGATTAACATGAAAGTCTTTGTTCTGTCAGTTTCTCTCAAAGAGAGAGAATGGAGTGAAATGACTGCCATCCAGCAGTCAAATCACATCACATCACTTCAGCAACAATGAGAGAAGAGCAAGTGACAGTGAATATCATTGGGCAGCTCCTCCTGCTGGACAAAGACAGACTCTTTTTAAACACTAATCTACCATGACAGCAGTTGAATGTAATTATCAGCTCTACTCATCTGTCTCGAAAGTATCTCAAAATGAAAAATGTCCACATGGCAACATTTCAGGAATGCTGCATAATGCTATAATGCATCTGAGCCTGATGCATCATAAAATGCTTGACTGGATGTCGCACTATGAGAGTTTGATCAACAATTTTAAATGTCTTCATTGCAGCAGATGTTAGATGTGATCATGATTCATCAAAAGGCTTTTTACTCACCTGTAGGGCAACTTTGAACTTCTGCGACATCTGTCAGGATCATCTGTCATATCTCGTACTGCCTCCATTTTATCTAGATATTTAACCCACCTGGAAAACATTAAAGAGGACATATCATGAAAATCTGATTTTAAGTGCTATAATCAGGTCTCCAGTGCATCTCCCAACCCAGAAAATGTGAAAAAGGTCAACCCAGTAACTTTGTTTTGGTAAGCCTTTCTCTGCAAGCATGTGAAAAAACGAGCCGCTCAGATTTCACTCCCCTAGTGACGTAGGAAGGGGATCTCATTATAATATTACCGCCCCTTAATCTGCACGTTTCCACCCACTGTGCCGTCATTTTGTTTTCGCAAGAGACAACGGTGTACCAGTTCTAACGCCATGGCAAACGTTCAAGCAAAGCATGCTAATTATTCTGTCGCTGGCTTCACAGACGAGCACTGAACACTATTTAGATTCTCGTTAGCTTAGATAGCCTGGAAGTTGACCTTCGATAGCTAAAAATGGATAGCTAAAGCTCCGCCCTCTTCTGGAAAGGGGGCCGGAAGCAGCAGCTCATTTGCATTTAAAGGGACACACACAAAAACGGCGTGTTTTTGCTCACACCCAAATAGGGGCAAATTTGACAAGCTATAATAAATGATCTGTGGGGTATTTTGAGCTGAAACTCAATATTATATTATATTACATCTTGTGAAAAGGGGCATTATAGGTCCCCTTTAAGATACAACACTTACTGACAAATAATGCAAATCTCTCAGAACCTCTCAGCAGTTCAACTGTGTTTCCAACAATCTGTTAATGATGATTATCTACTTAAAGTACTTGAGCTTGATGGATGGTTATTGAATTTATTTTTAACTGTCATTATAAAATAAAACAAAGATGCCCTTGAGAGGGTTATTTATTCATTAACATCAACTACAAAATAACATGCACATCTTAAGTTTTTTCATTTGTAAACTGTTCATCATATATAAATATTTGATTAGCCAACCATTAAACAAGTGTGAAAAGGATTTAAAAAGGCTGTTACCTCGGCTTCAGAAATAAAGAGTTTAGTGCATTGTGCAAAATCTGTTTTTTGAGACTTGTGATGTGTACAAAGAAACTGTTTAGCAAGCATGTTTTAAGATCCCCGACCACACACCTCAACCGTTTAGTTTTGACCTCCTTTGGGAGGGTTCAAATCCCCTACACACCACCCTTATACACCCCTACAAACTCATAACCTGTATTTTTGACTCTGAGTTCATATATCGCACGCACCTGCCTGCACAGTGTTCAGTAATCTGACAGGTTGGAGAAGAAACCCCGCAGATTCACCGTGAACTGAAGGGCAACCCCTGACATGAATCCCACCCTCCAAAATAGTAGCACGCACATGCATCCCAACACCTCCCATTGGATTGCATTCATTATTAATCTCACCCCTTTAATGAGTTGTTCACAAAGACATGATGAATTATTAAAATCATACCTTGACAGGCTGGTCGGTTTGCTTTTATCACTGCTCAGTGTTTTCAGTGGTCAGTCCAGTGTTGAATGACCATTTGGCCTTTCTGTCAAGACCATATTTAAGCATTTTGTTTACACCACAGCCAAAGTTACCCCCCCCACACACACACACACATACAGACTACAAAAGTCTTCCTCAGGCGCGCTGGGCTATTCCTTACTGAGGGTGTGTTGTTACACATCCAATTATAGAAAAATATCATCACTCCACAAGGCATCTAGAGTGGCATCAAGTGAGCTATGCACACCCATTCTCTCTGACACACCACTGTAAATATTGTTCATCCTTAGGATGCAACATTGGTCTTATTTAAGTAGATACCGAGGGATCCAAAAGTCAGACACTACTATGAAAATGCTTATATTTAGCTAATTTTATAATTTTATAAAGGTAAATAAAACTTATATTTGAGTCAAATGATTCATTGATATTTTTTCAGCATTCATAATTATATTGTATTCATATAGTATTTAAATTTATTTTTCTTTTCTTAAAATTTTTCAAAATGTTCAGTCAATTTTAGAAGACTTTTCATTCTGCTGTCTATGGCCCTCTAGCGGTTAAAAACAAAACTGCATGCATTTTGTGGAAGAACGTGTTTTGGTTGTGCTTCGGCTCTGCGTGACTGTGCGGATGAATATGATCCTCCACAAAAGATAATGCTTTACAATAAACTCTGTTTGAGAGCTACATATGGCAATTTATCTGTTCAATAACATAACTTTTTCACCTGTTGAGTAATAAAAACGCAATCATCTCCGCACCGCGTTTAATGTTACAACATTTCAAATACCTCAGTTCTCGCCATCTCCAAAAAGCCAAGCCAATGTCGATTCTTGTTTTATTACGAGCTCTGTCTCTCCTCTGTTCCGCGTTTTTTTAAAACGGGTGACTCTCCGGAGCAGAGGTTGGAGATTTAGCTGCTTCATGTCAACCTTTCTCGCTCGTTGTGACAACTAACCTCTGCCACTCCCACACCAGACAGCTTCAAAGTAACCAGAGCAGCTTTTCTTTATTTACGGATATGACGAGAGCGCACAGGCGAGTGACGTATGTACGCAATTTCCCGCGAAAACCATCCCGACAGGTCTAAAATATAAACACTTATAACAGGCTTACCATAGTGAATCAGAGTAAGACAAAAATACATTTTGGAAGAAGGATTGATGATGTATTGACTCATTATTTAAATTTTTATCATTTTGAACAAAGAAAAGTTATAGTGTAGCATCAGAGTTAACAGATATAAAATAATGATGATGATAATAATAATCACATATCACTAGTTCTATAGAGCATGAACTGTTAAAAGAGTCCGTGGGATGTTTTAATCACCAAATTACTGAAGAAGTCACACTGTGTATGGTAACTGAAAAAATTAGTATATTAAAACAGGATATTGGTAGTTCACTGCAACTTTATTTTATGAATAAGATAAAGACAAAGCAATACATAATTTATTAGTATTGTTTACGAGCGACACAGTGAAGACTTCAGCAGAGTCCTGTTCAAAATTAAGTGTAGCTCTAAACAGTTCACATTAGATGCAATTTGTGTTTGAATCCATGATGCCTCCCATATATATCTAAAACACACCCAGTCTAATCTAAATTTGAAAATTCATTTTCAAATTCAAAAATAAAGTAACAGCATAGTTTACAGAATGTTCACAAAAATATACTTCATTGTATGTTAGCAAAACTATTACAATAATTCTTTTATATAACAACTGAGAACAACTAGGACAGTTTAATTTGTGTCATCTCCAGTGCACAGAGATCTCAGTTTATGAACGTTCACTGCTTCCACCTGCTGGCAGACATCAGTATTACATTTACCTTTTTGTTTCCATGCTTTTAAGACTAAAATTTAGCTCTGAAAAGATTAGTTTTATTTTTTTAAGATGTAGTAAATGCATTTTTTTCCCCCATGTAATTTGAACAGCTAAGCTACACTAGTCATAAAAACATCCCTGAGTGCAAATGCATGCTCATATCATGGGGAATTTTTTTTTCCTGTTTTCCCTTTATTTGCCTTTTTTCCCTCTTTTATAGTGTATCTGTTGTGTAAAAAAAGGAATAAAATTTTCCCTGACCATTTGAAATATAATTAGTGTATATAGTATGAAAACTGTGACTCTCAAAATGTCTTCTCATTAACAGAATTCATGGATTCATTTATTATTAAATGTATGTATCATGTTTAACGTGGATTCATTTATTTATTATGAGTGTTGGACCTTTCTTCTAAAGTTTGATATTTTGACTTTGTTTGCTCCTCCTCTACAGTAGGTTGAGCCCACTTAAGTGCCTTGGAACGCGCAGATTTATTCACTGTGTTGACGTAATTTCCAATGAAACAGCTAGACACGACAGGATATATCTAGAAGCCCCTCCACTTTTCAAAATAGCCAATAGCGTTTCGTCTAGATCACAGCTCGGCCAGAGCTGTTAAGCTCGTAAAACCCAATTTTCCTCATAATCTCTAACCGTTTCTCCTCAATATTGCTTTAAAATATAGCATTGTTTGTAGAATTTAAATGTGTCCAAACGTTTTGTGGTCTATTCCGACTCACGCGTATGATCGCTCTGTGCTCTGGACCGGAGCAGACTGTGCTCGCGCTGCAGGGGTTCACGTGACACTAATGCGACAACGGACTTCAATCGCGTCAATGGAAAGCATATTTACACTGTCTGAATCATTCCCTATTCCTCTATATAGTGCACTATGTGCCATTCACCATATAGAAACTAGTAAATGTGTGAACAAATGACCAGCCGCAGCTTGTCTGTTTATAGCGTAGGAGGGGGCGGGACTTAAGATTCTAGAGAGCATTTGATTGGACAGAAGATTTGATGAGAAGCTTAAGTCCATGTCTGATGTCATGAAAATCAATGATCCATTTTAGTGGAAGTGAGAGACTGTACAGTTTTGAATGCTTATATCTCCTAAATGCGAATTTTGTCATTGTTTTGGAACACAGCAGCTTATTCATAACCTTAAGGCTTCAACATATTCATACTAAAAGCTAAAAAACCTTACATTTTGATTGCAGGGGGAATAATTTTATTGAAACTTAGTTTCCTCCCTAGCTTTATGATGTCAGATGAAAACATGTGAATGGGGCTGTTAAAAATGATATTGGACTTGACAGCAAACCCGCAGTCAGATATTAAAAGTGCAGCAAAGCACTGTACTTCATTTCACATGTAAACTTTCTGCAGTTTTAGGTACAACAGCAAATCAATAAATAGATAAAAACAGCCTGCTAGGGGTTAGAGATGGCGAAAAATGGTCATAAAAACTAAACTGTATTATATGTAGACATCATATAACATGGTAAGTACAATACAACCCCCTTAAAAGTCCTTTACTGTTATTCCTATTCTGTCTTAGATCTAAATTTATATATAAAATCCTGGAAAAAGTCCAATATCATAAGCCTTCTGGATTCAGAGTGACACAGTAGATCATTTTCGGGGAGTGGCTTCAGTCATCTAGAGACACGGTGGACACAGCGGTTGCATTGGCGGAGCTGCTGATGGTGGCGAGCGATGCAGAGCTTCCGTTGGCGGCTGCGTCACGTGATTTGGCTCGAGGAATCATCATCTCCTCTTTGTTCCTCTCCGGTTTGACGAGCAGCACGTAGCACTTGGGATGAAGACGCACGCGAGCAGGCCGAAGCTTGATGCCAAGATTGCGAAGATTTGTACCGCCACCATGAATTTCCCCCGCGTGCTCAGGTATGCGGGCACGAAGGAGATCCAAACGATGAAAAACACCAGCATGCCAAAGGTCACGCTCTTGCCCTCGTTGAAGTGGTCTTCCAGCTTTCGTGCCACAAAAGCAAAAGCGAAAGTCAGCAGAGCCAAAAGAATGTCGTAAGCGAAGATGGAGCAGATGAAGATGATGTTTCCGGTGTCGCACTCCAGGATGATCTTGATGTTCTGGGCGGCTGTGTTCTTTACAGGGTGTGGAGGCATCAGAATCAGCCACACGGTGCAAGCTACTGCTTGGATTAAGGTGCACACTATCATTATCGCCCTCTGGTGTCTGGGATGTATGGGGTCCACGTCATTCTTCTGAGGAATAGCCGGGGCGATGACGGCAGTGTCGGGACTTTGCTCAGCGGCCGCCGCCGCTGCTTTAGCTGCCTTGGTAGCATTTTTGACAGCTTTTACGGCTCTGGCTCTCAGCATGAGCAGAGCAGATTTGCCCATTAGTGAAGAGAGGCACAGAGCAAAGCCCACGGCCAACGCCACCTGGCTGGTCATGCACGACCACATCTGAGGCTCACCGAGGAACACAATGGAGCAGAGGAAGGTGATCACCAAACCCAGTAACAAGGAGAAGGTAAGCAGAGGGTCGTTGACTTTCACCAGAGGCGTGTTAAGGTGAATCAAGAAGATGACCGCGACTACAATCGTAGCCAGAGCCCCAAATGCAGCGATGGCGATCAGCGTGATCCCAAGAGGTTCGGTAAAGTCCAGGAACTCGATGGTCTTTGGCACACACTCGTCGTGATTGGCATTGGACCAATAGTCCTCGTCGCACTGGATACAGCCTCGTGCATCTGTTGGAAGAGTTGTTAAAATTGACTCAGTCAAAACTATTAAAAGGAACCACTCTGATTGAACAAAGATCCTTATTCCCATGACCTGTCGTGTTCGAGACCTCGCCATCTGCACAGGGGATGCAGTCGAAGCAACAGACCGGTTCTCCCTGCCGGATACCCATCCTGGTGCCCGGCTGGCAGCGTTCACTGCACACAGAGCGCGGCGTCTGTAACACGAGAGAAACAACAGTTTCTTCAGTTTATCTTCTATACGATTCCACATGCAATAATGAGAGTCAGACTTTAGGCGGTTGATTATCTTAACACACTGTACTGTACATAATGCATAGATAGATAAATATGAAATACTTATGAAATTTATAATACATTTTAAAATATGAAATGTTTTGATAGATAGATAGATAGATAGATAGATATGAATAACATGAAATTTATAAATATTAAAATATTAAATGTTTCAATAGATAGATAGATATGAAATACTTATGATATATAATAAATATTAATATATTAAATGTTTCGATAGATAGATATGAAATACTTATATAATAAATATTAAAATAGTATAATAATTATAATAATACTTATAAAATATATAATAAATATTAAATGTTTTGATAGATAGATAGATAGATATGAAATACTTATGAAATATATAATAAATATTAAAATATTACTTATAATAATTACATATAATACTTATAAATATATAATAAATATTTGATAGATAGACAGATACTGTAGATAGATAGATGTTTAAAAAGAAATCTAAAGCATTAAAAAATATACAAAAATATGGAAGTTTGTTTCTTCCACTTAATAAAAAAAATAAAAAAAGGTAATTGCGACCTTTTATCTCACAATTCTGACTTTTTTCTCACAATTGCGAGTTATAAATTGTGAGATATAAACTTGCAATTCTGAGAGAAAAAAAACAGTATTTTTTCACGCAATTCTGACTTTATAACTTTATAAAGTCAGAATTGTGAGATAAAAAGTTGCAATTTTATTTTTATTTAATGGCAGAAACAAGCTTCCATACAAAATAGAGATTAATTGCAATTAAATATTTTGACAGCCCTGTCATTATTATATAATCTATTTTACGATCATACTAAATTACATGCATGACATCCTCACCTCCAGAACATCATTGTTCCATATGATGGAGGCATTATTTATAGTCAACATCTCGTCGAGAGGTGCAGTGCTGTTATAGTAACCAATGTGTGTATATGTGATCTCTCCGTCTGAATCACTCTGCCAGTTTAAGATCTCATAAAAGCCGTCCACGTCACCATTATTGAAGTATATCTCCTCTCCGGTGTGAGGGACGGTGAATCTCAGGTTCTTCAGGTAGTACATGAGCTAAAGGCAGAACACATAGTTATAAATGAAACGATAAAACAAAAAGTACATCACGGTCTGTGTGTGTCATACCTGCCAAGGCTCAAATTTGTTAATGTCAGCACATGTGTCATTCTCAAATGGGCCACTGCCATCTTCACAGTGCTCAAGGTTATGTAGGGCATGTGCCACGGCATATACAGCCTTATACACGTTATACGTAATCCTTAACTGCGACACATCCGAGTATGTATTGTTCAACTTGTCTAGCATCTCTTCTCCAGTGCATCTCCTCATGCCTCTCAAAATTTGAGTGTAATTCAGAGAACAGTTAAAGACTATCCCCCAAAACTCTTCTGTAAGCGTGTCGTTATATGGAGTAATGCTCAGCAGGTGCTCTTTCAGGCCGGGTATCTCCGCACGCTTGACCGCAAACCCTATAGTGCCTCCCAGGACAGGCAGTATGTCGGGGTGACGGGAGATGGCGGCCGACGTGACCCAGGCCTCGCTGGCGATCCAGGTGCGGTTGGTGACGTTGTTACGCAGCAGTTCCCCCACTAGTGGGCTCAGATCCACGTCAGAGGAGAACACCACGATGATCTTAGCCGTGGAATCCAGCACTGCCTGCACGATGCGCTCGATGGCCTCTGGGTTGGAGACCTTGGGGAGGGTTTCGGAGAAGGATATGCACACTCCCGCCTCCTCCACCACCTCCTTGAACCTCTTGATTCCGTATTTCCCGTAATCGTCCTCGGCCGCGATGGTACCCACCCAGGTCCAGCCAAAATGGAGCACTAGTTTTGCCATTGCAACAGACTGGTGCTCATCGCTGGGGATGGTGCGGAGGAAGGTGGGGTACTGAAACCGGCTTTCAAGAACTGAGCATGAGGACGCGTAACTCATCTAGAGAAGTGGAAAGACAAATTCGGATCAGATGCATCTGTGGTTGGAATTCTTGCTAAAATGATTTCTAAAAGGTCATGAACATGAATTATCAAGTAGGTCAATGACAAATCATATTTTTAAATGTGTCAAGTTTTGAGAAATGTACTCTTTCTATTCATGCTGCTTTCACACAGTTTTGAAAAGCTTTTATACCATTTTCAAGAAAAGGTTAAATTTATGATGTCTAGTTTTCAATGATTAAGATGTTAATAGATTTGGACCAAAAAATGAGGGTCATGTCATTGCCTAAATACAGTGATAGTTGAAAGGTACTTGTGGGAAATAGTAGAGGCCAAGAATCCTGGCTGTGGCTATGGACAGATCCGAGCCTCCGGCTCCCACCAAAGCAGAGAGAGGCGGTCCGTCCCCACAGCGGTAGTTGGGCACGGCCTCGTCCTGCCCCGTCAGGAAGGTGAGCGTTCCCTCCACAGCTTTGGAAATGGTGAAACAGGAGTCGTAGATGACGTAGCCCAGCTCAGTTAGGGGTAGCAGGTCCGTTCTGTTGTTGATCTCATTCAAGGCAAACAGCATGGTCTGAGCCCAGCGGAAAGTACGGAAGTTAAAGCTGAGGGGGAATTCACATGTTAGAGTGGTGTTTCCCAGACATGATTCAAGACGGAATTATTATTTCAGCTTATTCAGTCAAGTTCATCTGTGACTGAAATGTTTAGATTTAATGTAAGTCTTCCACTATCCAGTTATAAAGTCAGAATTGTGAGATATAAACTCGCAATTGCAAGAAAGTCAGAATTTCGAGATATAAAGTTGCAATTGCGAGAAAAAAGTCCGAATTTCGAGAAAAAGTAAGAATTTGGAGATATAAAGTAGCAATTGCGAGAAAAAAGTCTCAATTGCGAGAAAAAGGTCAGAATTATGAGAAAAAATTCAGAATTTCGGGATATAAAGTTGCAATTGCGAGAAAAAGGTCAGAATTACGAGATATAAACTCGCAATTGTGAGAAAAAAGTCAGAATTACAAGAAAAAAAGTCAGAATTTCAAGAAAAGTCATAATTTCGAGATAAAGTCGCAATTGCAAGAAAAAAGTCAGAATAACGAGATATAAACTCGCAATTGCGAGAAAAAAGTCAGAATTACGAGAAAAAAGTCAGAATTTCGAGATATAAAGTCGCAATTGCGAGAAAAAGGTCAGAATTACGAGATATAAACTCGCAATTGCGAGAAAAAAGTCAGAATTACGAGAAAAAAGTCAGAATTTCAAGATATAAAGTCGCAATTGCGAGAAAAAAGTCAGAGTTGCGAGAAAAAGTCAGAATTTAAGATATAAAGTCGCAATTGTGAGAAAAAAGTCAGAATTTCAAGAAAAGTAAGAATTTGGAGATATAAAGTAGCAATTGCGAGAAAAAAGTCTCAATTGCAAGAAAAAGGTCAGAATTATGAGAAAAAAATTCAGAATTTCGGGATATAAAGTTGCAATTGCGAGAAAAAGGTCAGAATTACGAGATATAAACTCGCAATTGTGAGAAAAAAGTCAGAGTTGCGAGAAAAAGTCAGAATTTCAAGAAAAGTAAGAA
This sequence comes from Ctenopharyngodon idella, assembly GCF_019924925.1. Lineage (NCBI taxonomy): Eukaryota > Metazoa > Chordata > Actinopteri > Cypriniformes > Xenocyprididae > Ctenopharyngodon > Ctenopharyngodon idella. The sequence goes on along the minus strand of NC_067237.1, from coordinate 16,518,285 downwards.
TTTGGAGATATAAAGTAGCAATTACGAGATATAAACTCGCAATTGTGAGAAAAAAGTCAGAATTACGAGAAAAAAAGTCAGAATTTCGAGATATAAAGTCGCAATTGCGAGAAAAAGGTCAGAATTACAAGATATAAACTCGCAATTGCGAGAAAAAAGTCAGAGTTGCGAGAAAAAGTCAGAATTTAAGATATAAAGTCGCAATTGTGAGAAAAAAGTCAGAATTTCAAGAAAAAGTAAGAATTTGGAGATAAAAACTCGCAATTGCGAGAAAAAGGTCAGAATTATGAGAAAAAAAATCAGAATTTCGGGATATAGTCGCAATTGCAAGAAAAAAGTCAGAATTTCGAGATATAAAGTCACAATTGCGAGAAAAAGGTCAGAATTACAAGAAAAAAAGTCATAATTTCGAGAAAAGTCATAATTTCGAGATAACGTCGCAATTGCAAGAAAAAAGTCAGAATTACGAGAAAAAAAGTCAGAATTTCGAGATATAAAGTCGCAATTGTGAGAAAGAAAAGTTAGAATTATGAGATAAAAAGTCACAATTATCTTTTTGTTTTATTCAGCGGCAGAAGCTTCCATAGTTAGTAGAATGTCTAAAGTGAACCAAATAAAGTGTAACCACGTGTAATACCAACTGGTACCACTAGATGTCATTGTACCAGGCAGGTTGATTGGCGTTGTACAAGTTATTTTCCATTGATTATGGAATATAAAAGTGGTCTCGGGAGGACAAACTGTAATTATTCCTTAGACAACAGTTCAATTAATTTTGCGTGATCAATGATGATTTGAAATAATTAAGACAAATTAAGCGTTGGCAATTAAGCAATTAATCTTTTTTCTGTAATAATATACATTTATCAAATAACGACAAGCAATTAAAAAGTATGCACGTTTTGTTTAAGTGCACTTATGTGACAAATATCGACAGATCTAATGACAGTCTGAAAATAGGCAATCTCGAGGCTGTTTTCGCTTGTAAAAGGTCAAATCGAGTATCTTACCCCTCGCAATCCGAGGACTCTGGAGGGATCGTGGTGTTGCTGTCCGTCGAAACCAGGCGTTGATGAACTGGAAACATGCCACCGATAACCACCGTCTTCTTCACCACTTCTTTATAACCCCTCAGGTTGAACTTGGCCTTGAGTTTGCAGCTCCCCTCAGCATCGGTGGATGTGTAGAGGTAACAACTTACACACAAAACTAACAAAAGTCGTCCTTTGGATCTCAATCCGGTTAAATCCATTTTTAGAGAAAGAACATGTAAAAGACAGGCTGCTCTGATGTGTTTGTGTTGGAGAGGCTCAACAGACAGTATGAATTACCAACGCCTGAGCTGCCATGATCTCTCCTGAGATCTCTGAAGATTGCATAAGACAACCGATCAAAGCTGTGGATTCACTGCAGGGCAAAATGCCACCGAAAATTACAAATATGCCCAACTGTTTTGCTCTTCATCATACTGAATTTTAGGCCTATTTAGTAATGAGTTTAGACTGTAGAGAAATGTATAATCTTACATTATCTACAGCTACTTTATGTTAGCCTATTATTATTATATGTATTTTAGTTTTTAAGGTTACAGTGCGAATTCGTTTCAATTATTTGATCTTACATTCTAAAAAATGCTGGGTTAAAAACAACCCAAGTTGGGTTGGAAATGGACAAACTCAGTGATTGGGTTAAATGTTTGACCCAACTATTGTTTAAAAATGACTATATGGCTGACTTAAAATGAACCCAAAATATGTTGGAAATTAAAAATCAGACATAGTTATAGAGGCAACAATAATAATTTAAAGGTGAACATTTATTAATTAGCAATTTAATAAATGTTTATTGTTTAATTATTCATTAAACTTATTAATAAATGTTCATTTATTAAACATATTAATGCATTTTAATTTCCAACATATTTTAGGTTCATTTTAAGCGAGCAATACAGTCATTTTTAAACAATAGTTGGGTTAAATAAAACTACCCAGCACTTTGGTCAAACATTAAATATTGAAGTATTTGGCATACGCTACCTCTAAAAATTTTGAAGTCTACTTTTTTTCCTTTGGAAGAAATTAATAGCTTACTTTTATTTAGCAAAGATGTAATAAATTGATCAAAAATAACAATAAAGACATATAATGTTACAAAATTTTATTTTTCTAATAAATGCTGTTGTTTTGAACTTTCTATTCATCAAAAAATCCTGTAAAAAAAAAAAAATGCTGAATATTCAGCTTTGCCATCACAGGAATAAATTACATTTTAAAATATATTAAATATATTACAGTTATTTAAAATTGTAATGATATTTCACAGTATCGTTTTTGTTGTTGTTGTTGTTTATTACTGTGTTTGTGTATATTTAAAAAAATGCAACCTTGGCTTGATATACATAAGACACAGCTTTCAAAAAAATAAATAAATAAAATTAAATTATCTTACTGAGCCCAAACTTAGCAGTGCAAATGAACAAATTAGATAAAAAGTTGTGGGGAAAATGCCTTCATAAAGATTACATTTTTTATTTATATTTTTAGTCATTTTTAAGATCTTTTTCAGGAGCAAATAATTAATAAAATGATTGTTTAAAACATTATAGCCTAATAAAAATAATAAATCATGAAAAATTCTGATAATCACATTATGAATTATGTTTGTGTATTCTGTGAAGATACTCTAGATTATCTAGTCAAATGGACAAATATATGCAAAATATAGACAACTTGAATATATTTTGTTTGCTTTTGAACAGTATTTGGGAATGATGTTTGCTGCATTATTAATATTTTATGTAACTCTCTCGCACTCTTTAGACTTATTTGGCTCTCCAAGAACATCAAAGTGAAACAGTGAAAAAATAAGACTGAAAACAGTCTGGGACGGTTACTGTAGAGACGGATGAAGATGTGGGGCTTGATTTAATTGTGATCAGCATGCTTCAGCTTGTTCGGTGACAGCTCTGGAGCTTGAACCTCCCCTGCCGTTTAGCTCTGTAACAGGCTTCATACTGTATCCTTACTTTCCTCTGGGATCTTGCTGTTTGTGGATGTGCTTGTCACTACATGTCCTTCAATCAGCACAGCGACACACACCTGAACCCTCTTCCCAAGTGAAAGCGAGAAACACACACAAGCACACTGTAGTTCACAAACAAGAGCCTCACGTTACACAATATCTGCTCTTCACGCTTCAATGAAACATCAGTCCATAGTAGAAGGAATTAAAATTTCCTGATAATTTACTCACCCCCATGTCATCCAAGATGTTCATGTCTTTCTTTCTTCAGTCAAAAAAGAAATGAAGGTTTTTGAGGAAAACATTCCAGGATTTTTCTCCATATAGTGGACTTCACTGGGGTTCAACGGGTTGAAGGTCCAAATGTCAGTTTCAGTGCAGCTTCAAAGAGCTCTACACGATCCCAGACGAGGAATAAGAGTCTTATCTAGAGAAACCATCGGTCATTTTCTAAAAACAATAAAAATTATATACATTTTAACCACAAATGCTCGTCTTGCACTGCTCTGCGATGCGCCACGCATTACATAATCACGTTGGAAAACTTCAAAATCGTCCGACATCATTGTACCTTTTTTTGTAAAGGCCGTTTGGCTTAGTCTTTGCACGTTCACTTGTAAACACTGGATCTGTACTTCCACCTACGTCACGCGTGACCTTTCCAACGTGATTACGTAATGCGTGACGCATCGCAGAGCAGTGCAAGACGAGCATATGTGGTTAAAAAGTGTATATATATATATATATATACACTACTGGTCAAAAGTTTGTAAACATTACTATTTTTAATGTTTTTGAACGAAGTCTCATATGCTCATTAAGGCTGCATTTATTTCATAATAAATACAGAAAAAAACAATAATATTGTGAAATATTATTACAATTTAAAATTATGGTTTTCTATTTTAATATACTTTAAAATATAATTTATTTCTGTGATCAAAGCTGAATTTTCAGCATCATTACTGCAGTCTTCAGTGTCACATGATCCATCAGAAATCATTTTATTATCAACGTTGAAAACAGATACTTTTTTCAGGATTCATTGATGAATAAAAGGTTAAAATAGAACAGCATTTATTCAAAATATATATCTTTTCTAACAATACAAATCTTTATCACTTTTTATCAATTTAATACATCCGTGCTAAATAAAAGTATTAATTTCTTTCAAAAAAAAAGAAAAAAAAAATTACTGACCCCAAACTTTTGAACAGTAGTGTATATTGTTACAAAAGATTTCTATTTTAAATAAATGCTGATTTTTTTTTTTTACTTTTTATTCATCAAAGAATCCTGAAAAAGTATCACAGGTTATAAAATAATATTAAGCAGCACAACTGTTTCCAACATTGATAATAAATCATCATATTAGAATGATTTCTGAAGGATCATGTGACACTGAAGACTGGAGTAATGATGCTGAAAATTCAGCTTTGATCACAGGAATAAATTATATTTTAAAGTATATTAAAATAGAAAACCATAATTTTAAACTGTAATAATATTTCACAATATTATTGTTTTTTCTGTATTTATTATGAAATAAATGCAGCCTTAATGAGCATAAGAGACTTTGTTCAAAAACATGAGAAGCAGTAATGTTTCCAAACTTTTGACTGGTAGTGTATATATACAGGTGCTGGTCATATAATTAGAATATCATCAAAAAGTTCATTTTTTTATTATAAATTATTTTTAAAAATGAAACTTTCATGTATTCTAGATTCCCTACATGTAAAGTAAAACATTTCAAAAGTTTTTTTTTTAAATTTTGATGATTAGAGCGTACAGCTCATGAAAGTCCAAAATCCAGTATTTCAAAATATTAGAATATTTCCTAAAATCAATCAAAAAATGGATTTGCAAAACAGAAAAGTTAAAGTTCTTTAAAGTATGTTCTTTTGTGCACTCAATACTTGATCGGCAGGACATATTACAGCAAATGACTTGCTCCTAGCCCAAATTACTGCATCAGTGAAGTGTGGCATGGAAGTGATCAGCCTGTGGCACTGCTGAGGCACTATTGAGCCTTCAGATCATCTGTATATTGTTGGATCGACTGTTTCTCATCTTTCTCTTGAAAATATCCCATAGATTCAGGTCAGGCATATTGGCTGGCCAATAAAGCACAGTAATATCATGGTCAGCAAACCACTTGGAAGTGGTTTTTGCACTGTGGGCAGGTGCTAAAGTCCTGCTGGAAAAGGAAATCAGCATCTCCATAAAGCTTGTCAGCAGATGGAAGCATAAAGTGCTTCAAAATCTCCTGGAAGATGGCTGCATTGACTTTGCACTTGATAAAACACAATGGACCAACACCAGCAGACGTCACGCCCCCCCCAAATCATTATTGACTTCAGAAACTTCACACTAGACTTCAAGCAGTTTGGATTCTGTGCCTCTCCAGTCTTCCTTCAGACTCTGGGACCATGATTTCAACATGAAATGCAAAATTGACTTTTATCTGAAAAGAGGACTTTCGACCACTGTTCACTGTCCAGTTCTTTTTCTCCTTAGCCCAGGTAAGATGCTTCTGACATTGTCTCTGGTTCAGAAGTGGCTTGGTAGTCCTTTTCCTGAAGATGTCTGAGTGTGGTGACTCTTGATGTGCTGACTCCGGCTTCATTCTACTCATTGTGAAGCTCTCCCAAGTGTTTGAATCGGCTTTACTTGACAGTATTGTCAAGCTTGCGGTCATCCCTGTTGCTTGTGCACCTTTGCCTACCCAATTTCTTCCTTCCAGTCAACTTTGCATTTAATATGCTTTGATATTTCACTCTGTAAACAGCCACCCCATTCAGTAATGACCTTCTGTGACTTACTCTCTTTGTGGAGGGTGTCAATGATTGTCTCCTGGACCATTGCCAAGTCAGCAGTCTTCCCCATTAGTGTGGTTTCAAAAAACAAAAGATACCTGGATTTTATACTGTAGGGATGGTCATTTAATGAAACTCAAATGTAAATATTCTAATATTTTGAGATACTGGATTTTGGACTTTCATTAGCTGTACGCTCTAATCAACAAATTTACAAAAAAAAACTTTTGAAATGTTTTACTTTACATGTAGGGAATCTAGAATATATGAAAGTTTCATTTTTTAAAATAATTTACAATAAAAAAATGAACTTTTTCACGATATTCTAATTATATGACCAGCACCTGTATGTTTTTTTTAGAAAATGGCCGATTGTTTCTCTAGATAAAACCCTTATTCCTCTTCTGGGATCATGTTCAGCTGCACTGAAACTGACATTTGGACCTTCAACCCGTTGAACCACTATATGGGGAAAAATCCTGGCATGTTTTCCTCAAAACAAATATCTTTTCGACTGAAGAAAGAAAGACAAACATCTTGGATGACATGGGGGTGAGTAAATTATCAGGAAATCTTAATTCGGAAGTGATCTAATCCTTTAAATATAAACAGGGCCCAAATTTCCTAATAGATTTGAGCAATTGGCAAAGCAACAACATTAGATTAAATTACACTAGTGGCCCAAGTAGATGACTAAATATTTAACAGACATTTCTTTACTGTATAAAATGCTGAATATAAAAACCCCACAGATAAAAATTGACGCTGTGAGATTTTTTTCAACGAATTGCAATAAAAATACATGCAAAAACAGCTAAATAATGTATGTAAAATATCTTTGGATTAGATTTACAAAGCATATTGTAGTCTTCAATAGTGACTTTGTCCACTAGTGGGCGCATTTGCCCTCTTGATCTTGTGCTTAAACGTCTATATTGAGAGAAACAGCTAATTTGCCACATAAACAGCCAATAAATGACCACATTTACTTAATGCCAGAGAGGCCACAAATCTTCTTTTTTTTTTTTTGTGACCTGAAATAAAGCTAAAATAAAATATAAATAATAGATGAAAAACTTAAAAAGCCTTGGAAGCTATTCAAAATATTAATAAACACTGATCTGTGACTGATTTCTGGTTGCTGGGAACATGACAATGAATATTGGGTCATTTTGAAAAATGTTTGATTTTGTTAATAAAAGACAAACATTAATAGGTGATGAAAGCCAAAATATTAAATGCCATGGATGAATATTTACAGAGAAATCCACAAATTTCAGTGGATTTGGCGCCAGATTACAGGGGAGCAAAAATAATTTTAGAACGATGGCAGAATCATTATCTTTAAACATAAGTAATGTCTATTTGTAATGTGATTTACACCAAATGTATATTTTAGCAATTTTGAATTAGCTATACCAGCTTGCGAATCAAATGCAACTTAATCAAATAATGAAAGATCTTGTGATGAGAGAAATCTGAACACAGAGTTCTTTATTAAAGCTCAGTTTGCATTATACAAATATCAGTTTCAAACTGCATGCGGTGGCTTGGTCTGAGGCACAATACTAAGGTAAAACAGCATTGTTCTTGTTTAGACAAAAAAAAAAAAAAAAAAAAGAGGGGGGTCAACATAGAATTGCATAAATTAAACTGAATATCATGTAATATTGCAGTTTACCCACTAGGAATTTAAACTTGTTAGTTGTATTTTTAATAGACAAGTAAAATATACACATGATAAATGTGACACTGAGAAAAAGACATTAAGAGCAATTAAGACAAGGGAGTAAGTTCGTCTTGCATTGAGTTTTTTTTTGCTATCGTGACAACAGAAGGTTTTGAAATGAAATCCTTGAAGACAATAAATACCGAGCATGTAAATCATATCACAACAATTCTCTACATCATAAATTAGACGGAGGGCCGGACACCGATCTCCATTTGAGCCCAATCAAAGCCCCGTCTCTCTATACATACAAGATCACGCTTCTGTTAAAGGAGTGGAATATTAAAAACGAGGCCACACACACAGGAGGACTCCAGCGTTGACAGTAACTCATGGTCCAAATTCAATTAAGCCCAACTTGGCTCAAAAGGACTTGGCGTACTTTGCCCTCAGGTCGTGTCCTGTCAATCACCTGTTCTTCCTCCCTCTGTTAATCTCCTTTCATTTGCCTTCGGAAACACTATTGCTCTACCTAGCGCAAAAAATACCAAGGCCTTTATTGGTGAAAATAAGTACACTGTTGATCTTATGCGTTTATAAGACCAGCCCAGGCAAAATCATTTAAAATATTACGCTATGGAAGCTTGTTTCCGCCACTAAATAAAAAAGTGAAAAAGTTAATTGCGACTTTTTATCTCACAATTCTGACTTTTTTTCTCGCAATTGCGAGTTTTTTCTCAGAATTGCGAGATATAAAGTCAGAATTGCAATATATAAACTCAAATGCGAGTTATAAAGTCAGAATTGCGATATAAACTTGCAATTGCATCTTATAAAGTCAGAATTGCGAGTTATAAAGTCAGAATTGCAATATAAACTCACAATTCTGACTTTATACCATGCAATTGTGAGTTTATAACTCACAGTTGCGTCATATGAAGTCAGAATTGCAATATATAAACTCAAATGCGAGTTATAAAGTCAGAATTGCGAGTTATAAAGTCAGAATGGCAATATAAACTCACAATTTAGTTTTTTCTCAGAATTGCGACAAACTCGCAATTTCATCTTATAAAGTCAGAATTGCGATAAACTCACAATTCTGACTTTTTAAGACGCAATTGCAAGTTTATATCGCCATTCTGACTTTACAGCTCACAATTATGAGTTTATATCTTGCAATTCTGAGGAAAAAAAGTCAGAATTGTAAGATGAAAAGTCGCAATTACCTTTATTTTTTGTTTCATGTCGGAAACAAGCTTCCATACTTGTCACTATTCAAATATTAATAATCCTTTTCGTGAAATGAGAAAAAAAAATAATGCAGCATAAAATAAAGTCACATCCCTGAAAAAAACAAAGTAACCAAAAAAAGAAAACAGGCACAAATTTCAGGAAGCCTCCAGATTTAGGAGTCTCCTTCACAGCAAAACCTCTGTGATAAACCAACCCGTCCACAGCGCAAAGAGCGGCTGTCTGACCTCTTCTGTATTTGGCAAATAAACATTGATTGGTCACGGTTTTTAGACTACTGCTAGACTTCACCTGCCAGAGTTCAGGTAAGAAATCCAAACCGAAATCAACACTGCACAAACTGGGATAGTGAAAACAAGCTTTTAAAGGCAGAAAGCGGCAACACTTTATCCTTGAATCAGTGGACTTGCTTAAAAAACAAAGTTGTTTTGTTCGTGTCGTGCTGCACATGGACAGCTGACAACAGAAAGTATGGAGGAGTGACCTGTCACAATGCATTAAACACAGAGAGCTGATACAAAAAACTAATTCAATGTATCATCATTATTATTCTCAGTGAAGAGGACAATAACAACAATTATAATACCAATAATATTACAACCGACCCCAAATAAAGAGGCCGAACTGAAGTAGCGATGTCAGCTTAGCGCCAATCACAGTACAACCTGCCATTGTAGGGAATGTTCCGGTCTCAGTGGGACAATGACAGGGCGGCGTGCCTAAAGGGGGGGCGCGGGAGTGGAGAAAAGGGGTTTGGGGGGAATGTTACAGTACTGGGAAAGGGGGAGGTAGAAGAGGAGTCGACAAGGATAAATCAGAAGGTACAATAGTCCAATGCTCTACTCCCATTCGGTGGTTCCCGGTGGCTTGGACGTCAGGTCATACATCACCCTTGAGATGCCGGGGATTTTCTTGATCTCGTTGACCATTTTGAGAACCACCTGTGGTCAGAGGAGCACGAGTTAGTGATGGAAATGGAGGATTTACAAGGCTGGAAGCTAAGGATTTTTTCTACTGGCCCACACAACAAAAGTTATTGTCTTCATTGTTTTTGACCCATAACCTTAATAAATAAGGTTGTGACACCAAAAACTACTAGCCTAACTCATATAAATTTAAAATATTGTTAAAGACAAGAAAACTGTCAGTAATAGGAACAAATAATCAAATTGCGAGCAATAGCACAAATACAATAGAACAAACATACAAATAAAATAAGCACTGCTTTTCATGTTATTTAAGGTAAGTCTATCTGTATCTTAAAATGAATAATCAAATGTATAATAGCACTGCATAGTCTTCACTGTATAAATTAAATGGCTCACTGACAAATGTGGTTTTTTAAAGTGTAAAAAAACAAAACAATGGAGATGTAATTAATTTTGAAGTTTTATTAAGTGTTAACAATGATATTGTGGTTTTTATAATCAATTAACTCTGCTTGTCATTTTTTACAAGATGGACAAAATTTGTCACCAAAAAAGTCATTCGGTTTAACCAAAATTTTAGTTACCGAATGACTTTTGGTTATACCAAAAGTGCTAACAGGCTAATATATAGCTAGCTAGCTAACAAAAGGACACTCAAACATTTTATATTTAGTACAAGTTTTTAAAATATTACAACATTTTCGATGTTTTACAGCAGTTGTACCAAATGACCTGATGTTTCGGGACATGCGTATGAGCAAGTGAAAACATGAATTTTTCAAATAGTTAAAAGAGAGTTAGTTACTTTGCTTCATGACCATGTGGTCCTTTGCAGGTGTCTGAATGATGTCACATCCTGTCACATGATATTGACGCATGACTTGATCCAAAACGGTCCCTTTATATTGGTTACGCCGAATGACATCAATGAAGTTAATTTTTCCGGACATTCTTTCTCATTACAAAGCAACGACTTCTACACATAATTTTGATACCATTTTGCACTATGTTGATATATGATGTTATAAAATCATGTCAGAAATAAAAATATATACATTTATTACATTTTAAGATATTTTAATCTCAAATGAAATGGCTGTATTGGCCTTTGGACGGTTAAACCGAATGACCTTTTGACACTTTAAAATCTTTAAAATACCTTTACATGTAGCAAAATATAATTAAAACCTTTTGGATTCAATAAAAGAGATCTAGTTGTACTACCTTACATACTTTGGATGTCATATCTTTGATTTTTATTATTATTAGGCCTTTGGACAAAAAGACCCAAATATAGATTAATCCTTAAAAAAAAGTTACAAAAGTTATTCAGTTGAGCAGTGAGTGTTTTTTTTCTTCTTTGTCTTTTGTTGTTTGATTAACATTAAAACAAAGACAGCAACAGGTTTATTAGGCTGCTGTCACTTTAAGAGTTGCACGGATCCAATATACTTTTACACGTGTTTTATTTCTCAACTGTTTATGTTCACTTAAGACATAACAGATTATGTTTACTAGGATACTTGCCGAGACAGGTATTTTTTAATGTAATTTTGTGTGAATATGTCCGTTCAAGCGCAAGAAGACGTTAAAGAGAGCTCAATTCAGCATTCGCACAGTCTGAGAAGCTGCTTTCTGCGACTATTAAATTGAGCTCTCTTTCGCATCTTCTTGCACTTTAATATTTAAATTGGCAAGGCTTAATTACACATGCAAATGATAAACTTTCGTGATGCAGCACTGGCCTGATCAGGCCAGGGAGGGTTTATGTGTGGATGGAGGATCTGATCTCTCACCTCTTCAGGGATTTGGTTGTCTGGAGTAGCGGCGATGCCGGTCATGAAGTCGCTGGTGATGAAGGTTCTGATGACAACGGACCGTCTGCAGGACGGCTGCTTCTGCAGCGGATCACGATCAAAGTGCAGTGGGGTGAGGATGACTGGCATCTGGCTGATTTTACTTGAGTAGCCTGGATATAAAGCACAATATATAATGATAATGGTAGTATATATGAACAGTAATGTTTCTATGATAATATCATAAGTAATCTAGCACCAATAATCCATCTAGTCTAGTTGACACTCCAACATAGTAGGTGGCAGTATTGCAGTTTAATGCTGGTTGCAACCCATCATAAAACAGAAAAAAGACGATGAGGGTTTAAGGTTGAAGATATAGACGCTGCTATCATATGCTCTCGTTCGTCTTTAAGTGCTCGCTGAGCGTCAAAGGTTTCTACAGCATGTTTTCACAAGCATTTTAGCCAATCACAGACATATCTGTTGAGTGCATGAACACAATGGCCAATCAGAGGTGCTAGTCAGTTAGTTAGTCCGCTTAAAATCCCCATGAAATCAAAATAATGTTTTTTGGCTTTTAGTATTGCTTTTAGTTGATAGCCTTAGTGATTTTCAGAGATGCACCAGTCGATCGGCCATCAATCCGAATATTGATATATGTCTCTGAAGGGAACTGACTGTCTTCAGAAAACTTTTGATGGCTTTTTCTTTTCCTCTACCTCCGTATAATGCCTATTAAAGTAGTAATAATAAGCGCAGCACTATATGTTATGAAACGCAATGTTACTGTTGTTTCATAAGCGCCACCTACTGTCAGAGAGTGAATTTGCATTTTCAGTCTGCCGTTTGTTTTGTGTGTTAAGCTTTTGCTATTCTGGCTACAGATATAGTTATGGTTTGGTCTTTAATAGAGCAAATAAACAAATTTCCTTAAAAAAAATTGGCAACAGGTTATAATTTTGGTAAGGTTACCCTAATTATAACCATAACTATAAAGTTTTAAGAATCATTGGAATTCTATAAAAACAAGAAAGTCCACACCACAACTATCACAACACAGAGGAATAATGTCGTTGGAAACCCTTTCAAAATGGATTTTTTTTCCAGCTGATGAATGATTAAAACATTGACAGCCAATCAGAATCTAGGCAACTGTAAAGAGCCTGAGCATTTAAAGGGGCAGTTGACAAAACTGCAGCACACTTAGAATAAACAGACCATTAACGTCCGTTGGTGTGGATGCTGATATCATTAAAGTTATCTTTATAATTTTCATTCTTGGCATAAACAGGCCCACCCCAGTCACCAGGAAGTGCTGACCAACAGTTTGTTCTTTTTGTGCACAGATGTGGTTACAAACTGTCTCTGTGCCTCATTACGCTAACATTTTGTGTGTGATTATTTTGCTAAAAAAAAAAAAAAAAAAAGAATAGACAACAAAGTTAAAGATGAATTTGACTTATAGAATTATCCATTTATCTCTAGATACTATTGTTATTGTCAATTCTGGCCATTTGAACAGTTAAAATCATATAAACAACAGAAAACGAAGTCAACATTTGCTGTCTTTGACTGATATTGTCTAACCAGGCAGAGACGTAACTGTGGTGGAAGTGTTTACTCAGCTCTCGCAGTAGCCATAGCTGTGGTGGGACTGTTTACACATGTAAAGGTTATGACAATAATGGAGCAGACAGCGGAGACGGCCTGCTCTTACCGGACTCCCTTAAAATGGAGTGTGCTACAAAGTCAGCCTGTCTTAGCGTGCTCAGTACACCAGTGGTCAGGAAGGTGGGCGTGATGTCAGCGGGCGGCTCCTTTACGTGTGACCCAAAGACATAAACAACTCTGCAAAGGAAGAGATGAACAAGGGACACAAGGCACAGAATAAGACCTTTATTGAAACTGTAAGAAAACGTATTTCACACATGAATAATTTTGTCCCACTTACAATACCGTTCAAAAGTTTGGGAGATTTTTTTTTAATGTGTTAAGAAGTCTCTTATGCTCACCAAGAATGCATTTATTTGATCAAAAATACATAATGTTGTAAATCTGTAATTATTTTAAAATGTAATTAATTCCTGTGATCAAAGCTGAATTTACTCCAGTCTTCAGGGTCACATGATCCTTCAGAAATCATTCTAATATGCTGATTTGCTGCTCAAGAAACATTTGATTATTACAGTTGAAAATGGTTGTGCTTAATATTTTTGTGCAAACCATGATACATTTTTTTCAGGATTCTTTGATGAACAGAAATCTTTTGTAACATTATGAATGTCTTTTGATCAATTTAATGCATCCTTTCTAAATAAAAGTATTAATTTTAGTGCTGTCAAACGATTAATTGCATCCAAAATAAATAAAAGTTTGTGTTTACATAATGTGTGTGTACTGTGTATATTTATTATGTGTATATATATATATATATAACATTTTTATTATATAAATATTTTATATATAAATATAATTTATTTTTGTTAAATATATACATGCATGTGTGTATTTATATATGGATATACACAGTACACACACATTATGTAAACAAACTTTTATTTTGGATGCGATTAATCGTGATCAATCATTTGACAGCACTTGTATTTTTTATTTTTTTTAAACCACTGGTAAGAACCGGTGGCTTTTAGCATCAGTGACATCACACGTGATGCAATATGTCTAAACAAATAATTGTTTTCAGAGGGGACAATGAACAGTCAGTGAATAATCCCATAGGTTTTCACCACGGTTGGTGGGAAGAGAGCTGGAGCAAAGTGACAAACGGACGTGTCATTACCTGTTGATGGAGTGACAGATCCGAGGAATGAGTCTGGCCAGGAACATCAGTGAATCCCAGTGAGGGGCCTCTTTACTGCTCACCCCACAAACATAACTGTATGACCGGGAGTCACCCTGTACAGATGGATCATATGGAATATGAGTTAGAACATGTTCAGCCCTCCGGCATCAAATTCTCATTTTAAACATTAGTGCAGAATAAATACATCCTTGCTGTGGAGAAGACACCAACTGTTAAACTATTAACCGTTAACAACAACATGCATAAATACAGTGCACGGTATTTAAAACTCTCTGTCCCCCTCTGTGTCAGCATGTCCCAGCTTAGAGTCTGGAGACCATGGTAATTTTAGCACAGCCGTGGTATAGAAGTAGGCCGTCTGTAAGAGGAACACCCAGCCATGCATCATCAACCAATGTGGTGAGACGCAGTCTGGCTCTGTCTGGAAGTGATCCGTCTAATGGCTTCAACTCACAGAAGTAAACCAGCCTCCTCTAGCACTATGATTGAAAACCTGTTTATAAATACAAACATCATGAGACCTGCACATTGCAGCAGAGGAACTATCACTCTATATGCTGATATGATACAGACTGTCCTGCACTGACAGTACTGCTCTTTGACATTCTCTTCAGAACTATAAATAACATCAAAATGAAACAAAGAAACAGAGAGTGAATAAGCAACACTGTCTCTGTGTGTGTGTGAAATGATAGAGTGTTTTTGAAAGGCTAACCACAGAAACTTGGACACATTTTGGAGCTATGCAGCCAGACAGGTCGTTCTGTCTTCCAGACAGAAGAGTTTGTCATTTTGGAGACAATATAAATTTAACCTAAAACAAGTGAGCAGTCACACTAAACATTGATATTTTAGTAATAATCATGCACTAATATAGCATTTGGTAACACTTAAGTATAGGGAACACGTATTCACTATTATTAACTACAACTTTTGCCTCAATTAACTCCTAATTTACTGCTTATTAATAGTTAGTAAGCGTTTAAGTTTAGGTGTTGGGTAGGACTAAAGGATGTAGAATAAGGTCATGCAGAATAAGGCATTAATATGTGCTCTATAAGTGCTAATAAACAACCAATATACTAGTAATATGCAAGCTAATAAGCAACTAGTTAATATATCTTTATTACTTTCAGTTTTAGTCATTTTAGTTGAAAGGTAAGGGTTAAACTTGCTTATATATTATATATACACAGACCTTCCTAAGCCAAACTTAACATCAAAATAAGCAGAATACACGAGTGTTGTTTTGGCAAGTATCCTCATAAACACAGTCGGTTATGTCTTAAGTGAATGTAAACACTGAGAAAGAGCGCATGTGCAACAGTATATTGGATCCGTGCAGCTCTTAAAGTGACAGCAGCCTAATAAATCTACTGCAGTCATTATTGTTAAACAACAAAATGATTAGTCTATATTTAATGTATACAGCAGTGTTATTTTATATTTGATTACTTTATTCAATTTCTGTCGTAGGCTATTACTTATCTGAATAACCCTTTCCTGAAACACCTAAAGTGGTAAATCCACCTTTGTGGTAAATTCTCACCACTGCTGACCAGGAGCAACACACAAGCCTTGCCATTTCAGAGATACTCAGATCATAATTCCTGCTTATTTCTTTTGCATCCAACATGATGATTACGAGAACTGATTTTTTGCTTACCATCTAATCTACCCAGACCTTAATATGTGGCCTTGTAAGGAGATCTAGCTTCACCTGTGACTGGTCATAATATTTTAGCTCATCAGTGTAACACTTAATTCCTATGCAAACTGACATGCTACAAAAAGCCAGAGAATTTGCCTGCTGGCAGTTCAGAACACAATGAGCAATCCAGTCATTTATACAGATCAGTGATTAAGACTCAAGTCAAATAGTAACCTCATAAAAGCGGTTTAACTTTACATGGAAAGGGTCACCTCATGTCCTGCCGAATACTATTAACTTTATCTTAGTGACACTGTTATTGGAAACTTTTGCATGTGGAATAAATGAATCATGGCTGAAGTGCAATTCTATAATTCCATCTGTAATAGAAAACTTTTGCGTGACACTGCATCCACACCACTAGGTGTCAGTACCAGTGAAAGACATATTGGTCAACGGAACAAACAAAAATTATTGAGTGAATCATTCTTATGCTCACATTATGAATTATGTCTGAATGGTGCGTGAACGTGTTGGTGGATGACAAGGCTTACCTGTACACCGACAGTTTTGATTGGCAGCAGAAAGGCATTTAGTGAATGAAGGCTGGTGATCTGCATGAGTTTCTCTTCCTCCTCATCTGATATGCATGACTTCACTCTTTGAAGAAGCGTGTGAGGCTGAATGTATTGACATCAAAAGGATTAATATTTTATAGCATGCCATATATAATCCAAAAGAAGCTCTGAAAAGACTGTGTGCTTTCAAGTGTCCACTTTCAACTTAATCAGAAAACATACTTTTAAAGGTGCAGTAAATGATTTCTGAGAAATGGCTGAAATCAACTCCTAAACAAACAATTTTGTGAATATGTGCTAGATGTCTGTTCTGTGTGCGCGCTAAAAAAAAGATCAATCAACAGTAGGGGGGGCGTGTCCACTCATGATGGGTGAGGGGAGAGAGTGAGCCAATCAACAGTAGGGGGCATATCCACTCATGATGGGTGAGGGGAGAGAGTGAGCCAATCAACAGTAGGGGGCATGTCCACTCATGATGGGTGAGGAGAGTGAGCCAATCAACAGTAGGGGGCGTGTCCACTCATGGGTGAGGAGAGTGAGCCAATCAACAGTAGGGGGCGTGTCCACTCATGATGGGGGAGGAGAGAGAGTGAGCCAATCAACAGTAGGGGGCATGTCCACTCATGATGGGGGAGGAGAGTGTGCCAATCAACTGTAGGGGGCGTGTCCACTCATGATGGGTGGAGAGAGTGAGCCAATCAACAGTAGGGGGCGTATCCACTCATGATGGGGAGAAGAGAGAGAGTGAGCAAGAGGGAGATTTGAAGAAAGACTGTAGAAAGAGAGATGGCTGAGAGACATTACAAAAGAGAAAAGCTTAGAGGAATTTCACAGGCAAGAGCTTTAGTACCTGCATTAATATTAGAAAAGATTTCCAGCACTGGACTAGAAAGCGGGAAGGCATGAAAACAGATGCCGAAGTTGCTCTGTTTCTGCTCAATATGTGAATAACATCGGTTTTTGCTGTTTCACAGAACCAAAATATGCTGTTGTAAATCACAGCCAATTTATCCTTACATGTGAGAGCTATCTGATGCGCCAGCTGTTAGCTGTTGCATAGCGTATTCGTTATGTTGGGGTGGAGCAATGAAGGGAGGGGTGTGTTTATCGATTTCAGATATCAACAGTGTTTCTCAGAAATCGCTTACTGCACCTTTAAGTTGAAAAGATCAATTATGTATGGTCAGCGTCAATAATCGAGCCAACAAGAAGCAATGATAAACACACACACACCTTTTTGACACTGGCAGAGAAGTCTGTGATGATTTTCAGGACGTTGTTGGTCTCAGCGAAGTCTTTACAGACGTAAGGCTCATCAGCACAGATCACTCTAATGGCCAGACCTGGACCTGCAACACATTACACACAATTTCAGCAAAGCGCATTTCAGAAGTCATTAATCGTTACATGTACATCATACATTTAAAATGTACACTATCATTCAATATTTTAGGGGTCAGTAAGATTTTTGTTTTTGAGAAGTCTCGCAAAGCCTGCGTTTATTTGATCAAAAATACAGTAAAAACAGCAATATTGTGAAATATTATTTCAATTTTAAATAACCGTTTTCTATTGTAAAAATAGTGTAAAAGTTGTTAAAGGTATAAAAAAAAAAAAAAAGAAAGAAAAGAAATAGGAGTTTTAAAGGTTTCTGGTGGTCTTACCAGGGAAGGGGTGTCGGGAGACGATCTCTTCAGGGAGTCCCAGCTCTCGACCTAGTGCTCTGACTTCATCCTTATGGAAATCCTTCAGTGGTTCGATTACTTTACCCTGAAGGGCACAACGTTCAGAAGAATCAGCAAATAACAGTTATGAAGAAGGCATAATTTAGTGTCTCTAGCATGATGAAAAAGAGACTCCCTATTGCGTCACACAGCAGGGGCTCTGAATATATTGCAACCAACATTATAAAACCACTTTCCCTGCTCGAGTTGACCAATATTGACAAAAGAAACTGCATAAATGTGAAAATGTACAATAAAAAAAAAAATTCACATGCATCAGAGCTAAAGAATTATCATTACAACAAAAAGCAAAGGAATTTATGCATAGGCATTTTAGGCACATGGGGGGGGGGGTCTATGGCTCTAATGCTAAAACACTGTAAGGCAATTACTATACAAATTAACAACAGTTAGATTATCATCGCTGTCAGGCAGAAACCCCTCCATAATTCATCTGTTTTCCTTAAATCATTACTATTGGTCACCCTTTACATCTGTCTGCGGGTTTTGCAAATATTTAGTCAATGAAAAGTATTAAAAAGAGCTTGTGACCAAACCTCGTAACTCCACTGGATCCTCAAACTGTCAGTCAAACCTCAAAACTCCATCCCTCCTCTATCATGAATGAAATGTGACACGCAGTTGTGGAACGTTTCTGCTTGTTTACAATGCAATGTTTTCTTTCAGTTGCATGTTTTCTTTACTCAAGAAACACTATTATATAAAGGCTAATGTTTTATGTATTTAAGGAAAGGAGAAGAGTGTCTAGCATTTGTCGTCAAGTCATAGCCAATACGGTCTTAAATCGTTTATAACATTAGATTTTGGCCAAATGACACAAAAAGTTGAACGTCCACATAGCTACAGTAAATTTTATAACCTGTAAGTTGATGAAAACGTAATGCGATGCACTTACTGCGTTCTAATGACGGACAAAACACATATGCCTGACATTCACGGATACCTCTTAACTCCATTTGAGCTTGATTTAGGTAAAATGCTAATAATATGATACACGCAAGGACATGTTGCAGGCAAGACTCGCCATGTTGGCACCATTACTCAACACAAGTTTGGTTGATGTCAATATTTACCTCGTCTCTGAGTTTGCGGATGAGCTCTGTGTCGTTGTGGTGTGTTTTAATCATTTCTGCCTTGCCGCTAGCAAGGTGAGACGCACTCTCGATAAGGTCTGGCCTGAGCGTTCCTTGTGCCAAGAACACATCCTCTGGCTTCAGATTCATCTCTCCAATCACCTCATTCGCCACCTGAGAGAGACACAGACTCAAATTATAGTCCATCATCTGTTCACATTCTCAGCTCAATTCACAACTCAAGAGACTTTAATGCTCTATAATAGGTTTATTCTCTAGGCGAGGTCTTGTTTGATGTGTACACAAGACATTTTAGGCCAATCAATACTGAAGTCGACAGTTCTCCACACTAATATCATTACAGGATCATCTGATAATAATGATGACATCAATTCAGTTACTGGTGGGCAGATAGTCATCTATAAAACAGAGCTACACACTTTTACAAATGTATCCCCAATGATCTTCCGCTTCTCTTCTGGATTGGTGGTCATGTTGAGCGTTTTGCTGATGCGTTTCCTGGGTGTGCGGTCCTCTTCTGATATTGGCAGGGTCGTTGTGCCGTTGTAAAAGGTGTGTGCTGCGTTTACAACTGTGAAGCAGAGAGAGTGATATAGTTACAACATTGATGTGTGTTTCAGAAAAAGGACAAATTAAGGGATGCACCGATAATCGGTACCTTCGCTATTGGCCAATTTGATCTGTCAGTCAAAAGGGGGTGGAAAAACGTGTCAGAACGCAACTTGTACTGTGTGATAAAAATGTCTCATGTAGAATTTAGGGCTGTCGAAGTTAACGCAACAGCGACATTAAAGCAAGCTCTATTTGACCCAATGAATCACCCGTAGTTCAAGCCAGGGTTGCCAGGTCTGTAGGTCTTTTTACCAACATCAAACATTATTTGTAGTGCGCCTCCCATCCAATAATAAGAGTTTGTGCTTTGTTACTTTTGATAAGAAAGAAACAAAGTCTCAACTTTCAAATTATTTTCATTTTACCACGAAATTCAAACAATAAATGGCAATAAATTGACGCTCTTAAATGTGACTTGACGGATCGCTGTAGCGCCTCCGTTCAAACAGCAGTGCTAGTCTTTTCTCCCTCTTTAATACAAGTTATAGCATGAAAAAACATGCATGAACATCAGAAGGTATGTTGCCAGATACAGCACAGCATTGCATTTACCTCAGGAAAGTTAGTGTTCACAGTTATTTAGTTAGCTATAAAAAAAAACTCTAGAGAGGAGCTTATTTACGGTTAATAATATATGTATGTTTGAATAAATTTGTCTTAAAGATAAGCATTTATGAAAACTACTTATGTGAAAATGAGTTTTATACAAACATTTGTTTTTATTTGAGTCTAAGTATTATATCTGAAAACAAATAGCAGTTGAATATATTAGTTTGCGCTCAGTTGTTAATTTTAACCTCTATTATTATAGTAATGTACCAAATGAAAGGGTTCCCTGTATATTTTACTACAGCTGGGAGAGATTTTCTTCCTTTAAGAAAATCAAACTATAGGTATTGGCATATATTGTTCTGAATAATTGGTATCGGCAGAGAATATTTAGTATCGGTGCATCTCTAGTAAAAATTTAATTAAATTATTAAATAAACTTAATAAAAGCAATAAATAAATGAAAATAATGCATAAATAAACAATACATATATTAATTAATTAATTTATGCTAAACAATTTAAAGGATTAGTTCACTTCAGAATAAAGATTTCCTGATAATTTACTCACCCCCATGTCATCCAAAATGTCTTTCTTTCTTCATTCAAAAAGAAATTAAGGTTTTTGAGGAAAACATTCCCATTGCTAACTGTTGTCCACTATATGGAGAAAAATCATGGAATGTTTTCCTCAAAAACCTTCATTTCTTTTCGACTGAAAAAAAGAAAGACATAAACATCTTGGATGACACGGGGGCGAGTAAATTGTCAGGAAATTTTAATTCTGAAGTGAACTAATCCTTTAACTGACCCGAGTACCAAAAAAAACGTACCTTTGAGTTTGATGCCGAGTTTAGTCAATGCTTCCTCAACAGTCTGACTCTCTCTCTTTCTCATGAAGCCGTTGTCGATGTGAACAGCAATCACTTGCTCCTGATTTAGGGCTTTATTCAACAGGGCCGTGCACACAGTGGAATCCACACCGCCGCTCAATAACACCTGCACAGACACACACATCCTGATTTAGGACTCACTTTGGACTGTAACTGTAAACAAGACATCCAATAAACCCAAATGCTCAAATACACAGAATAAACAGTACACCAGAGATGACTTTAGGGGGAAAATTTGCTATAATATTATGCCCATTAATAGATTATAAATCCAATCCACTCTCTAGAGAGAAAATCTACTTTACAGAAGCTCAGGGAGGAAATCACCTTGCTTTAGGAAAGAGCACTAACTAATTGGCATTTTTAATTAGTTGCCCTCACACACACACACATTCTGCCCAAACACTGCCTGGAGCAACAGCAATTAATAGCGAATTAAACAAATTAGAGTATTATGGCACTAATCACATGTGCCTCAACCAAACAAAAAGGCCTTTAATAGATCGAGGAAGATCAATATTGCATTGAGCCCACAATAACCGTAACATCCCCCCACACACGCCAACCAATTAAATCTAAGCTTTTACTCAATACCAATCTGTTAATTATTATAATTAGAGAATGATTTCTCTCATTAAATGTGTGTAATTTGTGTGCCACTATAACAGTGTTATTTTAGTATTATTTATATACGATTATAGTATCTATGGCTGTGTTCAGACTGCAGGCAAATCTGATTTTTTTTTTATCAAATCAGATATTTTCAGGCTGATTATTAATTGCAAATAAGATGTGTGTCTATCTGCATGGGTGGTTTTGGAAATGACGTAGGCGTACCTACGTATGTGATGAGGCTTTCAAAACAGATGCAGGAAAAATGGAGGTGCATCATCCCTCTCTCCAAATAAGTGCCATGTCGAGTCGCGATATAATCACAATATATAACAGCCTCCTCACGTTAATCCGATTTGAGTAATCAGAGCATCCAGACTGAGACGCATCTGTAAAAATCTGATCGGAATCTAAATGTGGTTTGAATCAGATGTTTTTTTGCGGTCCAGACTTTCAAAAACCCATCTGGATAGGCAAAAAAAAATCTGATTTTTGCTGGCAGTCTGAACATATCCTCTTAGGGATGTCCCAGAAGCCAAATACGTTATTCGGAAAGGCATAGAAAATGAGTCAAGCATTCTACGGAGCCCCTAAAGGGACATGGTTGCTGCGTCAGTATGTGTTACATAGTGTTCAAATTTCTTATATTCGACAAATATCTCATCTAGTAAAATGTGCGGTCAGTAGCCCTGCTCCCTATACACAGAGTATGCGTGATCACGGATTCGAAAGCAAAAGTAAAAACGAGCGTGCATTCAAAAGTGATTTCAATACCCTGCAATATGATGGCAGCTCCCTGATACCTTTAAATTACATACAATATAATTACCCAACAATAGAATTATGAGAGAATGCAAAAGCATTGAAATATATTTTCTTTCCTCCCATCTCATATTTTGTACATCACCTTGTCCGTTGAATGCATAATTTCCTTTCCAAATAAGGTATTTAGCATCGGGCACATCCCTAGAAATGGCTTTTATTTTTATATTTTCAATCTAGTTTTAGAAATATGGTTATGTGCTTTTGTCATTTTTACTTTTTTTTTTGGGGGGGGGGGGGTCTATTTGTATAAGGGCTGCACGCTAAATCGTAATTAACATGAAATCACGCTTAAACCATTTGGCTTAGTGCGATTATGAAATCGCAAAGGCTGCGACTTTTTTTTTTTTATGCGCAGCTTGTCAGTGAAACACGGCTCTGTGATCACTAGTAAATACTGCTCCATCTGAGTTTGAGTCGCTTTTAACGTGCATTTGAAAAAGCAACACGCATCAAACATAAATATACTTTATCATCATGAAAATACCCGAGAAGGCTTGAAGAACTCAGATAAACCATAGATTGTTGTAGTCGTGTGTTTATTTGTCATGTTTAATCAATCAAAGCGTTTCAATCTTCTGTTTATTCAGCTACAGGGATACTAGTGTGATGCCCATAGGGATTTTCTGGAATGACGCATGTTATATCATACTTCTGCGGGGCATTTTTGGAGTTTCTGTGTGAGAGCGCCCTCTGGCTTTCAGATGGAGCAGCATTTACTAATGATCACAGAGCTGTGCTTCATTGAGAAGCTGCGCATTTAAAAAAATAAAAAATAAAGTCAAGTGCGATTTTATTTTGATTATTCGTGCAGCTCTATTTTCTAAATAGCTTTATTTTTGTTTTAGTCATTTTAATTCAAATTAAAGTTCTCTCAGTTAGTTGCCAAAGAAAGTTTTTTTTTTAAGTTCAAGCTTTTCATCTAATATTTATATTTTATTTCAGCTTTATTTTCAATGACCAAAAACTGATTTTTAATAACTTTAATCAACAAGTAATAGCACACTTCACCTGTAACTGATCAATGATTGTTTTAAAGGACAGGTTGAAGGGATTTACGTTACTTACCAGAACTTTGGATTTGTCCACCTTCTCTTTAATCTCCCTGATGCAAGACATCTGACGGTTCTGTACGGTAAAGTTACTGCTGCAGCCGGCAATCTCAAACAGGAAGTTGCGTAGCATGTCCATCCCCCTCTCAGTCAGATCAACCTCTGGATGAAACTGAGTGCCATAAAGTTTCTTCTGCTCATTAGCAATGCCTGAGACAGAGATGGACATAGGAAATGTCTTAAACCACAAACACTCACAGCAATAACAAACCCTTCAGCGCAAAGCACGTTCAGCAAAGCCATTTTAGGGTATGAAGCATGTCTAGGAAATCTACTTCAGGTCCCCCACCCACCTGCAATGATGTTTCCAGACTGCGCAACAATTTTGAATCCTTCAGCTACTTTGTCGACACTGTCGCCATGTGTCAGCAGAACAGGTTCCTCCTTTTGCAGCCCCCTTTGAAACACACAGAAAGTTTTCAGCACAAGATATTACAGTTCTATCCACTGTTTTCCTCACTTACGGTGACAAAACAAAAGCTAACTGACGTAATAGAGGGAGATATACCTGAAGAGAGAGCAGGAATTGTCCAACGCAATGTTAAAAACACCATCCTCCCTCACACTCTTCCTGTGCACCGTGCCTCCGAAGACTTTATTCATCATCTGGTGAGCACAAAAAAAAACAGTTAGTCTTTTGACATACTAAGTGTATTTATATGAGTTTGTAGAACTTATACACTACCGTTCAAAAAGAGAGGACACATTAAATTGATCAAACGTGACAAAAACATTCATAACGTAAACATAATATTCTATTTCATATAAATACTGTTCTTTTGAATTTTCTGTTGATCAAACAATCCTGAAAAAATTTATCAGTTTCCTCAAAAATATGAAGCAGCAACTGTTTCCAACATTGATAATAATCATAAATGTTCCTTGAGCAGCAAATCAGCATATTAGAATGATTTCTGAAGGATCATGTGACACTGAAGGCTGGAGTAATGATGCTGAAAAGAGCCATTTTAATAATAATAATAATAATAATAATAATAATAATAATTAGTTTCTCACCTGCATTCCATAGCAGATTCCGAGAACTGGTTTTCCGATGGTGAATATGGCTGGATCAAACCAGGGTGCATCTTCAGCATAAACAGAGTTTGGCCCTCCAGATATAATAATGGCCCTAACATTGGAGACAATAATTTGATATACGCATTATAAACCAATTTTTATTAACCAAAATATTATTACAAAAATATCAAGTAGCTGAGAAAGATGGAAAAAGTCTGTCTTTCTGTTGAATCATTGAGACTGGGAAAGTTCTAATGCAAAGGGCAGATAATGTGATCCACTTATCTCTCCAACTTGTGGGTTTTTCTGTCTGTCTATCAGCCTCATTCTGAGTCTCGGTGTTCAACGCTTCAGGAAAACATCAGCTTTGTTTCCTTTTTATGCTCTCACAGGTGGAATGCACAGCACTCTACGAACTCGCAATGTGTTCTCTCAAGGACAAACTAACAAAATATACGACTGTTTATCTTTCCCGACTGGTGTTTTACAAATTTGTAGAATAGTTTTAGGTTTTAAAAGAGCAGCAGCTGGATTATAAGAACTGTACAATAACAAAACACATTTGCGGTCTCCAACAATGCTTTTAACAACTTCTGAAAGAAGGAAATTGTCCTTATTTAAAGGGGTCATGACATGAGAAATCAAATTTGCCTTGAACTTTTGACATTATAAAAGGGTCTTTGTACCATTAAAACATCCTGCAAGTTTCATAGTTCACTTCAGAATTAAAATTTCCTGATAATTTACTCACCCCCATGTCATCCAAGATGTTTATGTCTTTCTTTCTTCAGTCGAAAAGAAATTAAGGTTTTTGAGGAAAACATTCCAGGATTTTTCTCCATATAGTGGACTTCACTGGGGTTCAACGGGTTGAAGGTTCAAATGTCAGTTTCAGTGCAGCTTCAAAGAGCTCTACATGATCCCAGACGAGAAATAAGAGTCTTATCTAGAGAAACCATCTGTCATTTTCTAAAAAATAAAAAATAAAAATGTATATACTTTTTAACCACATATGCTCGTCTTGCACTGCTCTGCGATGCGCCACGCATTACATAATCACGTTTAAAAGGTCACGCGTGATGTAGGCAGAAGTACAGCGGAAGGGCGAAAAACTCCATATAATTTTCTCCTCCAACATCAAAATCGTCTGACATCGTTGTTTTACCTTTTTTTTGTAAAGGCCGTTTGACTTTATCTTTGCACGTTTGGTTTGTAAACACTTGCTCGGTACTTCCGCCTACATCACGCGTGACCTTTCCAACATGATTACGTAATGTGTGGTGCATCGCAGAGCAGTGCAAGATGAGCATTTGTGGTTAAAAGGTACATAATTTTTTTTAGAAAATGGCCAACCGTTTCACTAGACAAGACCCTTATTCCTCGTCTGGGATCATGTAGAGCTCTTTGAAGCTGCACTGAAACTGACATTTGGACCTTCAACCCGTTGGTAACTGTTGAAGTCCACTATATGGAGAAAAATCCTGGAATGTTTTCCTCAAAAACGTAAATTTCCTTTCGACTGAAGAAAGAAAGACATAAACATCTTGGATGACATGGGGGGTGAGTAAATTATCAGGAAATTTTAATTCTGAAGTCAACTAACCCTTTAAAACATCCTCCTCATCAAGTTCCAAAAACGGCTTGTTTGGATATTGTGGGATTTGTGACGTCACACGGGAAAAATACATATGACCGCCTCTAGAGCAAGACATTGACGAATAATTATACATCATGGCATCATAGGCCCCGGCCACTGGCTTTCAGTCTCCTAACAGCGGACATTTGCCTACACTGGATGTGAGCATCACGCGGCGTCAAAAGCAAACAGAAGCCATTATAATCACTGATGCTGTCTACACTGATACAGTATACAGATGTTCGTTAGCCAATCATAACAGTGGCCATTTACTGACAAGCCTTAAAGGAGCCGCCCCTTAAAAACGGATCATTTCAGACAGAGAGTCAGAATGAGGGTTGAAAATAGCTAGAAACAGCTTCAAACTAACAAAATGTGCTACAAGCAATAAAGGTTAATAATTCTAATGCCTTCTGCTTTTAAAGGAAGAAGGCCTTTGATTCACAGTGTTAGTTCAGATACTAAAGCCTGTCAGTTACCATATCAAACATTTCTACTTTGCAATTCAATTAGCCTTCCCTTGCACTTTTTAACATGAGAACCACACAGCATCTACTGACAAGTCCTGGCACCGATGGGCTCACCTGAAACCCTGCTCTCTGATGGCGAAGGCTGGCGTCTCCAGAGGCAGAATCTCAGACTGGACAAACAGCTCTCGTACCCGCCTGTCAATCACTTTCCCATACTGTGCTCCAGCGTCTAGGATCACCACGGCACCCTCGTAAGAACATAAACCATCTTTAGGTTCTCCAACGATATCCAGCTGCAAATACACAATGAAGAACACGTGTTACATAATTCCCCATGTTAGGCAAGTAAAACGCCACTAATTAAATTTGTGATGCATTTAAAGGCACATGTTTGCATGTGACTGGAGACTACAGATGTGCGGCTTCTGATAAATGCAGTCACATGACTCTCAGGAAGATAATGTTCCATGCAATGCATATAACCATTACTGTCTGACCCTGTAGAGTGTGTGTGTGTGTGTGTGTGTGTGTGTGTGTGTGTGAGAGTGAGAGAGAGAGAATGAATGAATGCAGATATAAATTTTGAATGTAGTCATTCTTAAAAATCTGATATATTTATTGGCCAATATTAAAAAGTATAATTATGTCTATCTTATTAACCCTTAACTTTTTGAGCATAGACATGAAAATGCTTAAGTAGACAATCAGTGGATTATTGTTTCAAAAAAAGTAAAGTGTAAAAAAGTTTTTGAAAGTAAAACAAATGTAATGTACTAAACATTTTTTATTTTATACAAAATATATATTTTACACAAAATATATATTTTACTAAATTTTATGCTAAAACTGCTATAAAATCAAAGCCATATGTCTAACCAAGTTGCATTCCAAATTTGAAGTTGATATCACAAAAATTGAAGTTCTTATGAGATTTTGTTTGGGCGTAATACCAAAAATAGCCACCGGGTGACTCCCACATTACATTTAAATATTTTTTTTATGTGTACAAATTAATACATTTTTGTCACAATATCAGTTCTACAACAAAACAATCATCAAATATGGAACCTTGAGTCTCAGACCTTTCCGACGATATGCATTTTGTCAAGATTATAAAACATTTATCATAAAATAGTTAAAATAAATTTTGTAATATGAAACACAGCACTGCCTACTAGGGGGAGGAGCCCGCTAAAGCCCAAAGTATACTTCGCGTTTTACCTGTACTCGCGAGTCAGCGTACAATGCATGCGACGCGAATTTCGTCATCAGAAGAGTACGCGCGTACTATACGCACACCGCCGGATTTTTGTAACCGTACTTGTACATGCGCATTTAATTGTTTTTGCAGTAATTAGTTTATCCACAAGGTGGCAACCGTGCCCTGGGGGGTGTCGATTCACAAGGTAGTCAAAAAAAACCTGCAAAAA
This sequence comes from Ctenopharyngodon idella, assembly GCF_019924925.1. Taxonomy (NCBI): domain Eukaryota; kingdom Metazoa; phylum Chordata; class Actinopteri; order Cypriniformes; family Xenocyprididae; genus Ctenopharyngodon; species Ctenopharyngodon idella. The sequence goes on along the minus strand of NC_067237.1, from coordinate 16,489,750 downwards.
CAGAATAGACCAGAATGCATGCAAGTTACAGCGGCAATGAAGGCCTACACAGACGAGAGATCGTGCGAAGAGGTTAGAAAGTACCCTCATTTGTACGACTCTAGCATGAAAAAATACAAAGATGTTTACATGGGTTGTAACTCGTGGCGAGAGATTGCTCAAAACTGCGCATACGTCGAACGCCTGTGTACGCGTACGAGTCAAATGAAGTATATGGCTATACGGCTACGTAAAAAAAACGAAGTACACCCAGGGCTTAAAAGTTTTTAAAGTACAGTTTCTATGGTAACACAATGTTCAAAACAGTTTCACAGGATGAATTTTGAGTTAAGCTTTCGAATGATACCTAATTTATGATGATTGCTAAAATATGTGATACGAAAAAAAGGCAAAAAAAAAAAAAAAAAAAAAAAATCACGCATCAGCGCCACGCGTCCTGCTAGCAAGACGGTGACAGTTAAGGGGTTAAATATGGAATACATTTTCATACACGTATTTATATATAAAAAAATTTCAATCAAAAAATAAAATTGATAGCCTCCTCTTTAGATAACGTATTGCCGTTAACCACTAATATTTTTTTTCTAAAGTTGGTCTCTGAATATGGCGTCTATGGGTCAAAGACATTTAGATGTCGCATCAATAGAAATTTACAAAAGTGATTTTATATACATAGAAAACACATTAAATGTTTTTTAAAAACTTTTAAAGTTTCAAATAAGTTTTGGGAGAATAAAAAGTCAAAATGCAGGTGAATGTTCCATTATCATTCAGTTTAACACTTATATTTATGTAAAAATTGAAACAACATACTTATTCTGACCTGTACGTATTAAAATATATAAAAGAATAAGTGAGCATACTAAATTTTACTGCATTTTAAATGAGTAAAAACAATCTTGATGACAAATGGGCAAAACCTAGGATAGTGGCAAAGTTTAAGCATTAGTATTTAACATGGCATAAAAAGATATTTGTTGTAAATATCCCTGACAAGATTGTTACACTGAATAACTTTTCAGTGGGTGTCTTCTGTAAATCATGGTAAAAATGTATATTTAATTTTTGACCAGAAAAAAAAATAAATAAATAAACAAATTAAACAGGACTCATTCTGATGTATTGAAAAACAACAACAACAATTCAAAGCTGTATCACACTTATTGTTTTGATGCTTCAAAACCCTTTTTCGTCTTTGACCCATTTATATAGAATCAAAAAAAGATCAGACTGAGATAAAAACAGATAAGCCTTTATTTCAGAAAAAAACAGTGTACGTACTACATGCATCTCTTACTATAGTTTATAAGTACGAAACCCACGTGGTTTGTGAGCGCACGAAAACAGCACTTTAACTGACTCCGCAGCACTAACTGACTTAAAAGAGTATAAAATGCCGGTAAAATACAGTAAAAGTTATCTTAATAAACACACGAAAGAGTGCAGACATTAACTAGTACTCATTTAATATTTAAAGATTAAATAAATAGCAAACACGATGACCCATTCTCCAGTGTGAAAATGCACTGGCCCACCATTTACAGCTCATAATAGCATGTTAACACAGAAACAGCTCAACTTTTCAGTTTGTTTAAGTGTATAAGCGATAAATGTTTTGTAGCTGTATGAAACCCTAAGGTGTTTCACGGGTGGCTGTTCATTTCAGCCACAGCTCCGAAACCTCATTAGCAATGGGAGCTCAGCATGTCACATTGATCGTGGCTAACTAGCATTAGCCTGTGCGCTCGAGCCCGGCTAACTGAACGCAGGAGCTACTGTTTCTCACGGCTGCGCGCGTTGAGCCTCTGAGCTTCGCCCGGGGCATGTGATGTTCTCACTATATCACATCCAGCACCACGACATCAGCCAGGTGGAGTGCTGTAGGCAAGGGCCGATAATATAAATTCTCCATAAGGGCAAATACGCATTAATAAATGTACAACAGTCAGCCAAAGCAATCAACCCCGGGTCGCCGCGCGCTCTAAGTTTCCCAGCGCAGACAGGCCGCGTGTGAACGGGGAGAACAGAACACCGGCGGCGAGCACCGGTGATACGCACAAGGACGGGCTGAAGAGTTTGGGTTGTGTGCATGCTTAGGCCGGTTTACTGACCTTGCTATCCCCGTTACACAGTGCCATGAATGCGTGATGTGGAGTGGACACTCCTGTCTTGCAGTGTTTCGGTTGTGAGCGTGTTCCGCGGGTCCTCTCTCTCTCTCTCTCTCTCTTCCGTGTGATCGGTGACGGTGTCTCCCACTCTCTCTCCTGCTGGCCTCTTGCTTACTACTACAGCTCCGTATCTCCAGCCTGCTCGTGGTATGTGATTGCTGATAGGGGAGGAGTTTGACGTTAAGAGTCAGAGAAAAGTTTCAGTTGGCTGGTGGATATGGGGATCCTGACAACGATTCGTTTACTTTTGAAGAAGAACATTTTTTAAAAATATACTACACAAATAACTAGATTTCATTTGGACATATATAACAAATAATCAGTGTTGGGTGTTAATTAATTACTAAGTAATCTAATTACTGTAATTTGATTACTTTTCCCTTGAAAAGTAACGTAAAGGATTACTTTTAATTTAATTAGTTACTTCTGATGTAATTGCATTAAATACTATACAACAATTCTATATAAAAATGTTAAAATGTATGTTTTTAATGTAACGTTCTCCCTTTACACACTTTGGTCAGTTCAAGAATAATTTATGCAATTGTATATTGTTTATTTGAAAGAATTAAAAGAGCAGGTCCGTGTCTATTCACCATCTAAAAAATGCTGGGTTAAAAACAACCCAAGTTGGGTTGAAAATGGACAAATCCAGCGATTGGGTTGTTTTAACCCAGTGGTTGGGTTAAATGTTTGCCCAAAGTGCTGGGTAGTTTTATTTAACTCAACTATTGTTTAAAAATTACTATATGGCTGGCTTAAAATGAATCCAAAATAGGTTGGAAATTCAAAAATCAGAATTACTAGAGGCAACAATAATAATCAAAAGGTGAACATGTATTAGTAAGCAATTTAATACATGTTTATTGTTTAATCATTTATTAAACATTAATAAATATTAATTTCCAACATACTTTGGGTTTATTTTAAACAATAGTTGAGTTAAATAAAACTACCCAGCAGGTTGGTCAAACATTTAACCCAGCTGCTGGGTTAAAACAACCCAATTGCTGGATTTGTCCATTTTCAACCCAACTTGGGCTGTCTTTAACCCAGCATTTTTTTTAAAGTTTTGTTCATCTGGTCAAGGTTGATATGGGATTTAGAAAGTAATTAGTAATAAGTAATCCAATACTTTATAGAGGGAGTAATTAGTAATCTAATTACACTGTTGAAGATGTAATTAGTAGCTAGTAATTAATTATTTTTTTTAGAGTAACTTACCCAACACTGCAATTAATAAATATGTTTAATAAAATTCTTGCTGGTTGTGTTTACACAGATTTAAATGCATATATATATATATATATATATATATACACTAAATTTCTGATACCGATAGCCGATTATTTAGAGTGATATCTGCCGATAACAATACTGATAGTTTGGGGATTCTGCCTTTTATGCCTTCTTTTAAATTCATTATAATTAATAATTAATCATTATATTTTTAATTATTATATTTTGAAAGAAATGCAAATAAAAACTTTATTCTCTCCATTTCGTCCACTTGATTCAGAGTAACTGGTATCAGTTATAAACAAACACATTACTCAAATTATTATTAACACACATTAACTAAATTCTGAAGTTTAAATTAATATTTCTTAACTTTCTGAATGTTATTAATTCATATAATTACTATTAATATTGAACATCAAACTGATTTCTTAGCATTTTCTTTACACAAAGCACAAATTCAGTGCATTTTCCTGCCCTCTTTTGACTTACAGGATATATCGGCCCTGACTGTTTTAAAAAAAAAAAATGTGTATATATATATATATATATATTAGAGACGCGCCAATATATCGGCCCATAGTTGGTATCAGCCAATAAAAGCAAATTTTCACACTATCGGCTATTGGCTGATACCGATTATTGGCCGATATATCGGTTTATCTCTGATATATCAGAGATTATTGGCCGATATATCAGTTTATCTCTGATATATCAGAGATTATTGGCCGATATATCGGTTTATCTCTGATATATCAGAGATTATTGGCCGATATATCAGTTTATCTCTGAGATAAACCGATATATCGGCCAATAATCTGTATCAGCCAATAGCCGATAGTGTGAAAATTAGCTTTTATCGCCCGAATATATGTATATATATATATATATATATATATATATATATATAACTAAAAAATCTAAACAACTACACTTTACTCATCCTCATGTCCTTTCATAGGCCAGTTTTTTTTTTTTTTTTTCTTTTAAACTGGGGTCCGGGAAAAAACGTGTAAAAAGTAAAATAAGTAAATAAGAAAATGTATTAAAATAAAATAATATAAATCTGATTAAAATGAATGAATAATATATCTAGCAGTACAGTACTATAGACTTCAAACATCACATGAACAAACAGGAAAACAGGTCTCATTGCATCCGCTTGTCCCATTGACTTCCATAGTATTTTTTTTCCTACTATGGAAGTCAATGGCTACCGTCAACTGTTTGGTTTCCAACAGTCTTCAAAATATCTTCTTTTGTGTTCAATAGAAGAAAGAAACTCGTACAGGTTTGGAACAACTTGAGGGTGAGTTAATGATGAAAGAATTTTCATTTTTGAGTGAACTATCACTTTAAATGAGCAGCAAGAAAATGGCAAAAAGATTGAGTTAGTTTACTCTCACACGTCTGATCACATGTCTTTATTCAACATCCTCTGTCACATGCATTTAAACCGTTTTACTGATTCCATGCGGCTCCACATTCAGTCATTCATTATCTCTGATGTGTTCTTTCACTGTGAAAGCATAAAAAACACAGACAACACATTGCTTTGTATAGGATTTTATGGCTTTTAAAGATCAACATGTAGCCTAAGTATCATATAGCATAGTGTTTAGTTACATTATGTGAATATGTGTATCAGGTGCTAAGCATATTTTTCTTTCAGTTTTTCTCTCCCTTTATTTCTCAATTATGTCTGTTGACTCTAATTACACACTGCATCTGTGGCCTTGTGAGAATGGGACAGCTATTTCAGGCCATGGTCACATGTGTTTTAGTTTATGAGTTATGACTTTAGTTTGGGCTGGTGTTTAGAAAGTCATTAAATTTTAATATGAGCCAGTAATATGTTTTGAGAAGCACCGGGTGAAGACAGTGAGTTATGTATACAGTTTTGCCCACGCAAAAGTGATACCAATATAAATCTTTAATTCGAACATAAAAATCTCTTTGACTTTTTTTACTATGCATATTGAAAACTATAGACAATATTCAGCTCGTTATTTTTGAATTTACTTCATTACATTATTTTTAGTATAGGTTGTACAATAGTGAAGAGCTTCTTTGTATGGGTTGTTATTAAATTAACACTTTTATTATAATACATTGTAATATAGCCTTCCGTTTACACTTCCGTTCAAAAATGTGGGGTCAGTAAGATTTCTTTGAAAGAAATTAATACCTTTATTCAGCATGGATGCATAAAACTTGGCAGAAAGAACATTTTATACTCTTACAAAAGATTTCTATGCTTTTTTTTTTTTTTTTTTTTAAACTTTCTATTTCTCTTCATCAAATAATCCTGAAAAAAATGTACCATAGTTTCCAGAAAAATATTAAGTGGTAATAAAAAAAATATATAATATAATAAGAATTATTTCTTGACCAAATCTGAGTAATTGCTTCTGAAAATTCAGCTTTATCATCAGGAAAATATATTGAAATAGAAAACAGTTCATTTAAATTGTAATAATATTTCACAACATATCTTTTTCTCACAACTTTTTTGTGTTTGTGTATTAACATTATATATATATATATATATATATATATATATATATATATATATACAGTGGCAAGAAAAAGTATGTGAACCACTTGCAGAATCTGTGAAAATTTTAACAAAATAAGGGAGATCATACAAAATGCATGTTATTTTTTATTTAGTACTGTCCTGAGTGAGATATTTTACATAAAAGATGTTTACATATAATCCACAAGACAAAAAAAAATAGCTGAATTTATTAAAATTGTAATGATGGGTCGGCAGAGCGGGGATCCATTTGCAAGCTTTATTAAGAACAGTATTTACACAGGTAGACAGGGGCAGAGGCAGGAACATAAACAAGGACAGGCAATGGTCGAGGCAGGCGGCAGACAAACAGAATCAGGGTACAGGCAAGGATCAGGGCAGGCAGCAAACAATCACAGTCCAGGAAACAGGCAAAGATCAGGGCAGGCAGCAGAGAATCACAAAGAATAAACAATCCAACCGGAAACCAGGAAACAGTCCACAAGAAAACGCTTAGAAATGATCACAACAGCAAATCAAGACTTCGCCCTGAGGTGGTGTGTGTGTAAGTCCTTTATAGTCCAGGTGGTGTGCTAAGCTGTATGTGGCAACTGGTGATTGGTGTGGAGTGTGCATGTGATTGGCAAGGAGGATTATGGGAAATGGAGTCCAGGAACTGACAGGAACAGACAGTGATCGTGACAAAAATAACCCCGTTCATAAGTATGTGAACCATTGATTCTTAATACTGTGTGTGGTTACCTGGATGATCTACGACTGTTTTTTTGTTGTGTGATGGTTGTTCATGAGTCTCTTGTTTGTCCTGAGCAGTTAAACTGAGCTCTGTTCTCCAGGTCCTGCAGATTCTTCCGTTTTCCAGCATTTTTTGCATATTTGAACCCTTCACAGCAGTGACTGAATGATTTTGAGATCCGTCTTTTCACAGGGACTCAAACACAACTTTTAAAAAAGGTTCAAACATTCACTGATGCTCCAGAAAAAAACATGATGCATTAATAGATGGGGGGTGAAAACATTTGGAATTTGAAGATCAAGGTAAATTGTATTTTATTTATTTTCCAGGAAACATGCAAGTATCTTCTGTTGCTTCCGAAGGGCAGTACTAAATGAAAAAAAATGATATTCAAACGAAATAAGAAAAATTTGGACCTCTTCATCCTATTCAAAAGTTTTCACCCCCCGGCTCTTAATGCATTGTGTTTCCTTCTGGAGCATCAGTGAATGTTTGAACCTTTTTTAATAGTTGTGTTTGAGTCCTTCAGTTGTCCTCAGTGTGAAAAGACGGATCTCAAAATCATTCAGTCACTGCTGGAAAGGGTTCAAATATGCAAAAGATGGTGGAAAACTGAAGAATCTGCAGGACCTGGAGATTTTTTCTGAAGAACAGAGCTCAGTTTAACTGCTCAGGACAAACAAGAGACTCATGAACAACCATCACAAAACAAAAAAAACAGTCGTAGATCATCCAGGTAACCACACACAGTATTAAGAATCAATGGTTCACAAACTTTTGAACGGGGTCATTTTAATAAATTCAGCTATTTTTTGTCTTATGGATTATATGTAAACATATTTTATGTAAAATATCTTACTCAGGACAGTACTAAATAAAAAATAACATGCATTTTGTATGACCTCTCTTATTTTGTTAAAATTCTGCACATTTTCACAGATTCTGCAAGTGGTTCACATACTTTTTCTTGCCACTGTATATATATATATATATATATATATATATATATATAGTGTATGTGTGTGTGTGGGTCATAGATGAATAAGGTTTTGAAAAGTGTAAAAAAAAAACATAATGGAGACATAATTAATTTTTAAGTTTTATTAATTGAGTTTTATTAAGTGTTAACAATGAGATTATGTAGTTTTTATAATCAATTAACACTGCTTTTGTCATTTTTTGCAAGATGGACAAAATTTGTCACCAAAAAAGCCATTCGGTTTAGCCAAAATTTTAGTTTTACCGAATTACACTTTTGGTTATATCAAATGACGATATTTTCAAAAAATGCTAACAGGCTGATATCTAGCATATCTAGCATATCCACAGCTAGTAAAAGGACAATCAAACATTTTATATTTAGTACAAGTTTTTAAAATATTACAACATTTTCCATGTTTTACAGCGGTTGTACCGAATGACCTGATGTTTCGGGACATGCGTATGAGCAAGTGAAAACATGAATTTTTCAGATAGTTAAAAGAGAGTTAGTTACTTTGCTTCACGACCATGTGGTCCTTTGCAGGTGTCTGAATGATGTCACATGATATTGACACATGACTTGATCCAAAATGTTCCCTTTATATCGGTTACTCCGAATGACATCAATGAAATTCATTTTTCTGGTCATTCTTTCTCATAACAAAGCAACGACATCTACACATAATATCATGTTGCACTATGCTGATATATGATATTATAAAATCATGCCAGAATAAAAAATATATATACATTTATTACATTTTAAGATATTTTAACCACAAATGAAATGGCTGTATTATTGACGCGAATGACCTTTTGACACTTCAAAATCTTTAAAATACCTTTATATGTATCACGATTATACTGTACAGTATTAAACATTAATAACTCGTATTGTCAATCAACCACAGCAACTAGACAACGACACTACTATTTTTTTTTTTTTTTATAGCTTTATGTGTCAGAACAGAGTGAAATGTATGCATGGACAGATATTTCTTCTCTTTACACAAACTGAGTACATGATATGAAACCGTCCGGGCGGAACTAAAAACTGGCGCTGTAAGACACGTCAGCTGAAGTACTGCGGACACATTTAACTGACGCACCGCTCCGGCTTCCTTCTCATTTCAGCAGTCAGGTGTACTTTACGCGCTTCCCTGCGTCTTGTAAACACTAGGTATATTATACATTTTGCGTGCATGTGTTTGTCTCAGTAAAGTGCTGTTCATTTGAAGTCACAGAACAGTGTGTTTGTTCCGTCATTCGTTTTGTTCATTGATTCATTAATGTCTTGACTTGTCATGTGGTATGTCATCATAGTGCAAGGTAACCATGAATCAGTATATTTTCTGCTTCTTTACCATCTCATGCTCGATTTGAGTATTAAACTCACTTTTAATGAATACCTCGCACAGATAATGTCTCTGATCTGATGTTATTTGTTATGTTTATTCAGCTTTAAGAATCAGAACCAGCTGTTTTCTTCATCTTTTATGTGAAGTCAGAGAGGAATGAATATTTTCTTCATAGTCTTCAAATAAGATGCTATTCTGTTTAGTTGTTCCACAGACACCTTAATGCAGCTGTTTTCATTGCTTTTTGTTCACTCAGGTGTTTTGAAGACATATTTGGATTAATGCCTGGCAGATTAAGATGGAACTGTCTAAATCTATCACACACAAGAACGGGAGGCAGAGGAAGCCTATGGTGTCTAACTCGGATATGTGGGCGAGGGAGTCCAAGCTAGAAGTTGAGGATGATGAGGAGACTCTTCTTCCAAACTCAGGCAGGGTTGATGGACAAGCGAAAGTGTCTAATGGGATCAAAGGAGAACTAGGCAATGTGGCCCTGTTATTGTTCTTGTATGTTCTTCAGGGCATTCCTCTAGGCCTGGCCGGGAGCATCCCTCTCATCATGCAGAGTAAGAGCGTCAGCTACAAGGACCAGGCCTATTTCAGCTTTGTCTTCTGGCCCTTCAGTTTAAAGCTGTTGTGGGCTCCTCTGGTGGACTCGCTGTACCTGCAGCGGTTTGGCAGGAGGAAGTCGTGGCTAGTGCCCACTCAGTACCTGCTGGGGCTTTTTATGCTGTACCTGTCATTCACGGTGGACTCCATGCTTCAGACGGATGGACAGAGGGGGCCGGATGTGATCACTCTGACCGCGGTCTTCTTCATGCTGGCTTTCCTCGCAGCCACGCAGGATATTGCCGTTGACGGCTGGGCTTTGACTATGCTGTCCAGGGAGAATGTGGGTTATGCTTCCACGTGTAACTCTGTGGGTCAGACGGCGGGATACTTCCTGGGAAATGTTTTGTTTCTGGCTCTGGAGTCTGCTGATTTCTGCAACAAGTATCTGAGGTTTGAGCCACAGGAACAGGGCATTGTGACACTCTCAGGTATATTCAACGACTTATATTCATTATATGTATATATGTATGTGTGTGTTTGTATGTGTGTACTTGTTTTGACTATACTTGTGAGGGTCAAATGTCCTCACTTACATTGTGAAATACTTTAACAACCCCACTAGTGAGGACATTGACTGGTTCTCACTAGTTAAAAAGGTTTATAATCAGCCAAAGGAGGTTTTTATTTAAATCTAGTGATGGTTACATGTGTCTGTGATGGTACTGTAGGTTTAGGAGTAGGGCTTGAGTTAAGTGATAGAAAATATCATTGACCTGATATAAAATCAGTGGAAGTCTATGCATTGTCCTCACTAAGATAGCAAAACAAATCTGTGTGTGTGTTTGTATGTATTTGTGTGTATGTATGCATGCATGTTTGTATGGATGTGTGTTTTTGTGTGTGTATATCTATATATATATATATACACACACACACACACACACACACACACACACACACATATACATGAAGTAATAGACTGGAGTAATGATGCTGAAAATTCAGCTTTGATCACAGGAATAATATATATTTGAAAATATATTACAATAGAAACATTCAGAGCACACACTTTTGATGAGTAGTGTGTTTGTGATATATATGGTACCTTATCTTTTTTCAGTATTAAACAGGCCTAAATATATGAAATCATGTGACTAGACATGCAGGTTTACTGATACTTTGTACTTTGTTCTGCTCTGTCTCAGACTTCTTGTTCTTCTGGGGGACTGTGTTCATGGTGTCCACCACTCTGGTTGCTGTCCTGAAGAAGGAAAACAGCAAACACCTGCACACTAAGAAGAAGCCTAAAGAGGAGACGCAGGGTGTTATGGAGACTTACAAACTCTTGTTGTCCATCATTAAAATGCCCACTGTCTTTACCTTCTGTGCTCTTCTGCTCACTGCTAAGGTAAAGCCACTTAGTTCACTCTGGTCATCTTCCTGTTTTAATTGCTGTAACTTTGTAATTATATGCAAATTGATCTAATTCATCCCTCTTCGTCTCTTTCAGATTGGTTTCTCTGCAGCGGACGCCGTGACGGGGCTAAAGCTAATGGAAGCTGGGGTTCCTAAAGAGCAGCTGGCTCTGCTGGCAGTTCCCATGGTGCCTCTGCAGATCCTGCTGCCTCTGGTTATTAGTAAATACACAGCTGGTCCACGTCCACTCGATGTTTTCTACAAGGCCTTCCCATTCAGGTACAAACTGAATCCACACACATGCCTTGATTCTTGACTTTAAGAGCTGTGATTTACACAGGAACTGAGCAGCCTCATTAGAGGGAACACATGCAGTGTATAAAGTAATAGGATGCATGTGGCTTGTATTTTTCCAAGGCTGTTGATTGGTCTAGAGTACGCCCTGCTGGTCTGGTGGACCCCGAGTGTTCGGCAGGAGGAGGGATTTCCACTGTATTATTACGCTGTTGTGCTGCTGAGCTACGCTTTACATCAGGTGAGTTCAGATTATATATATATATATATAGTGTGTGTATTTATTTCATTAATATATAATGAAATAAATCACAAAATGAAATAATAATAATAATAAAATAAAAATAAAATAATAGAGAACCTATAATATAAGTGCTTTTTTAATGTGTATAAAAAATAACAATATATCAAGGAAAATCACACACACACATATTTACATCTATATATTTATGATTTTAAACATGTATTCGTAAATAAATGAATAAAATAAAATAAATGCTGTAGAAATATTGTTAATTGCTAGTTCATGTTAACTAATATAGTTAAATGTTAACAAATGAAACCTTATTGTAAAGTGTTACAATATAATTATATTATAATCATATAATATAACAATAACATAATAACTCGCAAATGAAATGATGATAAATATATTTACAAATAATAAATAGATAGATATATATATATATATATATATATATTTTAATATACAATAACATAATACATCACAAAATGAAATGATAAAGAGAACCTGTGTTTATATATATATATATATATATTACACACACATTATATTTTTATATACACATTTATATATGTATTTACATATGTATATAAATGTATTTATAATATAATCTTATAATATGTAAATAATATATAACAATAATATATAAAAAATAAATAAGATATCTTGAAAAATCACACGCATACACGTTTAAATGTATTTATATTTATAATAATATAATTATATAATATAACCATTATAATAACTCAAATGAAACTAATAAATAATAGATAATAAATATATAAAAATAAATAAATAAAAGTGTGTGTGTGTATATATATATATATATATATATATATATATATATGTATAATAATATAAATTGTAAACAATATAAAAATGCATCACAAATGAATCATATAATGTGTGTGTAATATACAAGTGTATTTATATTAATAGTAATAATAATAATAATAATAAAAAAAATAGAACTAAGTAAACTGCCATTTCATAATATAGTATTTAAATGATTAATTGACCGTTTAGAATTAAATCGGCACAGTTGGGGTTGGATTTTGTGCTTCTATTCATTGTAAAATGTCTTTCTCCTATAGGTGGCACTATACAGCATGTATGTTGCCTGCATGGCCTTCCATGCTAAGGTCAGTGACCCTGTGATAGGTGGCACCTACATGACCCTTCTGAACACTGTGACTAATCTAGGAGGGAACTGGCCCTCCACTCTCGCTCTGTGGCTGGTGGACCCTCTGACCTCTAAAGAGTGTCAGGGAGCCTCTGGGCAGACGTGCGGCTCTGTTGAAGAAGCAGAGGTAAGTGTTTTATTTCATCTTTTATTCCCCTAATATTTAACTGTGGCTACTTTTTAACCTGTTCTTATGTTGTCTTCAGCTCTGTGTCCGAGAGGGTGGCGCGTGTGTGACGGCATTGGACGGTTACTACGTGGAGTCTGTGGTGTGTGTTCTGATTGGTCTCTGCTGGTGGATCTTCTTCGGAAAGAAAATTAAGCGGTTACAAGAAGAGAGTCCCTCTTCGTGGCATTGCAGGGTTACCAAATAACAATCTCTATTGGACTCTTTTGTGTCTTGTTTTTAAGTTACTCCATGCCTTGGCCTCTCTTTCCCCCTCTGAGTAACTGCTTGTTTTTGTCACACTACAGCAGGCCTGTAGTCAGGCTTTAAACTCTTTAAGGACTAAAATAGTTGAATTATTAAATTATTATCAACATATCCGTTCCATTATCCCCAAAAACCAGAGCTTTGATTCAAAATTGAACATCTATACAGCTAGAGATACACGATACATGAGAGTAACAGCATGACATTCACTGATCAGTTGCCTATTTAATCAAGCATTTGTTTTACAAATACTTGAGGTCCTGTGCCTTGCACATTTCTGTTTTAGTATGATACAGGTTTTTTTCTAAAAAACAAAACTTGAGTGTTCTGATATCATACATGAATGATGAAGCAGTTGCTACATTCACATTTCAGCTTGTGTTTTTTTTTCCTCAAAAAGAATTGATTCTAATTGAGCACTGACATCAACTATCACGTGATTGTGAATGAAACTGGTTGTAGTACTACTGAAATTGGTTACAGAGATGAAAATGTTTATATTAAGTTCATTGTGTTCTCTTATGTTTATAAATCACTGACTTTAGCAAGGCCAGGAAAAAAAATATAGATAGAGACTTTACGTTTTCTCATCTTATTTTTAATTATTTTTTTTTTTTTTTTCAGTGTATTTTTATGGCCAGTGGTTTTAATGCAGTTTGAAAGTGTGTGACTTAACTTTCTGTTCATGAAGCCAACTATTTTTTGTTACTTTTCAAAATCCATGGCAACAAAGTTAATCATTAGATTTTCTGTAAATTATTTAGGGTACGTTTACACGACAACAATGTACTAAAAACAGGAGTTTTCCCTTGCGTTTTTCACGTAAGTTACGGACGACATTATAAAAACGATCTTCGTTCACATGGATCCGCGAAAACGACCAAAAACGCTGCTTCATTTCAGTAAACTGAATTTACGCTTCACTAGGAATAACTGTCAATTTTACAATGTCTTATTTCAGAAAAGTAACCATTCTTTATGGCGAATTTGGCCGGAAAAAGTGAGCTACGAAAGACCCTTCGAAACGAGAAACAGCACTTATACGCATGCGCAAGACGTCACAGTTTCCACAGATTCGCGGTTTTGTAGTTTACACAAAGACGACAACGTTATCATTTAAAATAAAAACATGCACTTTGAAACCAGTTTTCAAATGTTTGGTTTTCAGGCCACCAAAACGCCGCTGTCGTGTAAATGAATGGTGAAAACACATAAAAAGTTTCCCGATTTTAGTTGAAAACGGTGTCGTGTAAATGCACCCTTAGATTTCAGCTGTGGAGCGGAAATCAGAATAAAATCTGTTTTTGTTTGACGTGGATAATTATACAATCACCAGCACTTTTATTATAAGTTGGTTCTCAATGAACAGGGAAAAATTATAAAGATCGTTCACCCAAAAATGACAATTCTGTCATTAATTCGCTCATCTTCGTGTTATTTCAAACCTGCCAGTCTGACTAGGATCATCTTATGGTGTTCCACGGAAATAGAAAGCCAAAAGTTTGAAACAACATGGTCTGAATGACAAAATTTTCACTTTTGAGTAAACTATCCCTTTAAAATACTGCACTGTACTGCTATACATTTGTTTTTGTAACGCTCATTAAATATTCTTTCATTTTTTTTTTGTCATATAATGGGGAGAGAGGTTTGAGGAGAGGGTAGTTGGACTTGTAAATACTTGTAACTGTTCCACTTTTTTTTATCAACATTCCCAAAGTATGTAAAATAAATAAATAAATAAATACAACTCAATAAAGGCATATCTTATATACAAATAAGTAAAATGAAGATTTGATCCAGTTAAGCTTTTTATAAAAATGTTCTGTATGTATGTAAATCTAAAAACGCTTCTATCTATTTTGGCCTAGCTGCTACCCTTTAATAGTGGGCGGGGCTTTATTTTGTAGTTCTTCCTCTATAAACAACATGCCGTCTGGTTCAGATACTGCAGACGTGAACGAGGATGATAAACCCTCCAAAAATGTCATTGCGCTTGTATCACAGTTCGCTGACGATAACTTAACTATTGTCCGGGTAAGTAGCATATTTGAACAATACATGTCATGTGATTTCATTTTAATAGTTTAGAGATATGACTGCCCAAATATCGAGATACTGAGTTTGTGAACTACAACTACAAGCTATATATGCCAGCTGCTAATGCAGGACACAATGTTATATTAATTGAGTTATCTTGTGATTTGCATGTATTTAATTCCGTGCTCCCTAACAGAACATTAGCACATGTCTTGGTCTCGCGGGTCTTCTGATCATAGCGAGGAGCATCAGACTGGTAAATACACAAACGCTTTTCTTTCGCAGTTCCTGACAGTCTAGATGTCTCTGTGTGCTTGAGTAAAGTGTTACTAATGCTTTCTGGTTTTGTATTTGAATTACAGATCACAGAGACAAGTTTTAGCCTATATATCATGACCAGGCTTGCTAAGTCTGTAGTTTTCCCTCGGAATTGATCTACTTTTAAACCCCCCCTCCTTGACAATTCTTACTATTTATGGAACATTACAGTGTTTATTATAAATGCACGTCTTTTCTTATTATTCATATTTAATTAAAATAACTTCCTCTCCCACTTGCTCTTGTTAAAGGGTTAGTTCACCCAAAAATTAAATTTCTGTCATTAATTACTCGCCCTCATGTCGTTCCACACCCGTAAGACCTTCGTTCATCTTCAGAACACAAATTAAGATATTTTTGATGAAATCGAAGAGGTTTATGACTCGTCCATAGACGGCAATATAAACAACACTTTCAAAGTCCAGAAAGGTACTAAAGACATCGTTAAAACAGTCGCTGGGACTGCAGTGGTTCAACCTTAATTTTATGAAGCGACGAGAATATTGCGCAAAAACAAAACAAGAATAACGACGTATCATCTTCTCTTCTGTGTCGTTGTTTACGTCCAGCGCTTCCCGGTTCTGTCAGAACGGCAACTCATTATTGGCCGGCTCCTGCGTCAGCATCACACGCATGCATCGTGCTGCTCACATGATCAGCTTTGGCCAATACTGAGCCGGCATTCAGATGTAAACACGGAAGCATTCACTGTGCTTAATGCGTCACCTGCATAAGGATAATGACAGGGAAGAGAAGAGATTGTTGAATAAAGTTGTTATTTTTGCTTTGTTTTTGCGCACAAAAAGTATTCTCGTCTCTTCATAACATTAAGAACCACTGCAGTCACATGACTATTTTAACGATGTCTTTAGTACCTTTCTGGAACTTGAAAGTGTTGTTTATATTGCTCTCTGTAAACGAGTCATAAACCTCTTGGATTTCATCAAAAATATCTTAATTTGTGTTCTGAAGATGAATGAAGGTCTTACGGGTGTGGAACGACATGAGGGTGAGTAATAAATGACAGAATTTTCATTTTTGGGTGAACTAACCCATTAAGTTTATAGTGCTTCATGGGAGTGGGCGGAGCTAAGAAGCTGTTTTGGCGCATGTTGCTTTTTTTCCCCGACTCTCTGATTGGTGTAATTTTCTGTACAGCATCATGGGTAATGCAGTTTTCACCAGGAATTCCACTGTTAAACACGATTATTTTACATGATTATTCATGCTTAGATTACTGTAACTCATTGTATCTGGGATTGCACGCCTCCAGATGGTACAAAATGCAGCTGCAAGGTTGTTGACCGGGACAAAGAAATATGATCATGTCACCCCAATTTTAGCTTCGCTTCACTGGCTCCCGATCCATTTTAGAATTCAGTTTAAAATTCTGTTTTTAAAGCTCTTAATGATCAAGCCCCATTTTATCTTAAAGATCTTCTTTTACCTTTGTCATCCTCTAGACTTTTAAGATCTTCAGACAGGGCTCTATTATCTATTCCTCGCTCCCGTCTAAAAACTAAGGGAGATAGAGTTTTTTCTGTTGCCGCCCCCTGTCTATGGATCCAATTGCCTTTGTACATCCGCCTTGCACCTTCGATTACCATTTTTAAATCAAAATTGAAAACATATCTCTACTCCCTAGCATTTTAATATTTAAATTTTATTTTCCTTCTGTTTATTGTCTGTTTTGTTTGTTTTTTTGCTCTGTTTTAATTTCATTTTATGTTTCCTCACTCTGTTCAGCACTTTGGATAGCTCTGCAATGTATAAATGTGCTTTATAAATAAAATTTACTTACTTACTTACATTATTTTTAAAATGAGCTCAAATAATGCGGCTTGACCGCTTCAGCAGAAGCAAATACCATTGATTAACAACCTTGTAGTTCACAGTAGAGCTGGTTTATAAGTTATCGTTCAAAATCAATTTCCCCATGGAGAAAATGAATGGAGTTTTTACTTCCTGAACCAGACTATTGCACTGTTTGTGGCTACCTTGAGATTTTCCCATGGGTTTTTATAATGGTGTTTTTCAATTTATGAGTAAACAAGTTGATGACATTTGGACGTTTTGTTCTACAACCCATAGGAAAATCTCAAGGGAACCAGTGGAGAATTAGTCTTCCGGGTTTTGACTTAATCCCTCCACCACTTTATCGCAAACCACAACGATCCAACGAACCAATCAATTCCTGGTGAATTCCTGAATTTTTTCCTTGTCCAAGAAGCTGTTTCTTCCTTATGAAAACAGACTTGGCAATCCTGCTCATGACAACTGATGTACTGTTATCTGTCAGGTAGTTCGGACATTATTTTTTTAATATAAAAGAAACAGTTAGTTGTTAAACATGCTTTCTGCCAGTGTGATGATGTAGTTATGACATTCACCAGCAGAGGCTCCCAATGCCCTGGAATTATATCAATGTTTTTTTTCTGTATTTGCTCTGCAGATGACAAAATTTGGCTCTGCCACTGATATTCCAGCTCGGTTCATTGAGAGAAACGTCAGCATCAGAGGAAGACTGACAAATATCACAGAAAAAGGGCTTGAAGTGGAACACATTCCAATTTATGTCCCTTTGTTCAGTCGTCTTTTTACTAAGCGTAAGGAACCACATGACCCCCCCATGCAGTCCTTCAGGAAGACCCCCTCACTCACTTTAATTAAATGTCCTATCAGTAGGCCTGCACATTTATTTTACAGCTGTCACAGGGACCACTGCGTTCATCTGAACAGCTGCTCTCAATTTTGACTCAATCTTTAAAAGCCCATTCTTCTTAGAAACACTTTTCATAATTGTGTATTTCCTGCTGTGTCAGAAAATGTAGAGAAGTTTTGTCTTTTCTCTTGCTGTTGTAGTGATTTGTCTTTGAACTTGAATCGAAGCCCTTTCAATTATTAGTCTGTTAACTTCAGTCAATGAAGCATATAAAAGATTCTTCTCTCCCGTCGTCCAAATGTTGCAAAATGCAAATTCATCTCGTTTCAGAACTGAATCAAATTGCTGCTGGGTTATTAACATTTGCACATTCACAAGATCGTGTTTCAGTCTTTTCGAATTAACCTCTGTAAACCAGTTAGTGAAGGGAGGCAGTCAGTGTAATTCTATTACGGACCAGCCATGCCTTCAAAATGAGTTTTAGACGTGATCTAGATGTGCTTTTTCTCACACTACACCAGTCACAGATCAACTCCCTGAAGTTTAGATAAGGGGATCATATCTGTCAATGTCACTGTGATTCACAGATGGCCGTGTTAAGCTTGACCTCGCGGTGCTTGTGCCATATGGACGTGTCTAGCTTTCTCCCGTATACCACAGAGACTGATACTCATATCAGGAAAGCAGGTCTTGGGTGAAGGGTGAGGCCATGTTGTTGCCACACCGTCATTTTACGGCGGATTTGCACAAAAGATTAACATGACGGCACATGCTAGTCAATAAGTTGAATCAACTCCACAGCAACTACATAAATTTATCCACTTTATCAGAAACGTCCAGTTTCATTCTAAAAGTTGTAACTTCTTCCTGAGTCTCTCCATCAGTGTCGACTCCGGTTTGAACAATGTAAGGCTGAACACCGTTACTGACAATCCTCATTTTGGCTGCGTGAGATTTTCCAGCTTTGTTGTTGTTGAGCAACCGAAGCGCGAGCTGTTAAAGCTCCGCCCTCTTCTGGAAAGGGGTCCGGGAGCAGTAGCTCATTTGCATTTAAAGGGACACACACAAAAACGGCGTGTTTTTGCTCAGCTATAAATTTGACAAGCTATAATAAATGATCTGTGGGGTATTTTGAGCTGAAACTTCACAGACACATTCTGGGGACACCAGAGACTTATATTACATCTTGTGAAAAGAGGCATAATAGTTCCTCTTTAGAAGGTTCACTGCTTTATAGTGGCTCCGTAAACTATTTTCCCATCGTAAAAGCACTTTGAAATGGAGTCTTGTTGATAGAGCGGTTTGTTGGCTAGAGGTGACAACTCCTCCTGACTTCAGCAGGTCAGTCCGTGACCCTCCTGGATGTTCGTCTGGCCGGAGTGGAGATGACCTCAGAAGGGCACGACTGGATCGTTCAACAGCTGAAACCTGCTGAGACGGTGTGGCTCCGACTGATCGCTCGACAGAACGGGACCCTCCACTGCCTAGTGTCAGTTAACAGGGTAAGTGAGATTTACCAGATTAGCACGGAGTCAGATGTCACTGTGAAAGTTGTTAGCTTGACAAATGAGAGGCTTTAATGCCTGGGAAAAAAAGACACTTCAGTGGTTTTCAGTCTTTTCAACTCCAAGTCCCACAACAATATTCAAAGACCCCATGATTTTTCCAGTTGTTTGTGATTTAGTAGATCGTTTTTTTATTTTTTTATTTTAAAGCTTGGCATAATTTGGAAAAAATGGAATATTACTGGAATATTGTTTATTATAAAAATGGCCGTAGAGTTATACGATTTAACAATGATAAAATTAGACTATCTTACATATTCAGTTTATTTAAGGACAGTGGGAGAAAAGAAAACAAGCTGTTGAAGGGGTGAGTTAAAACAAGAAGTACTTTGATTTGTAGTTGTTTTAGCCTATTTTAATGCTTTTGGTCTTATTTTAAATCATTTTGAGTCATCTTGAGGCCACAGACTTTATATACAGAAAGACGGTGCACTCATATATTACTATGAATAGGAAAAATTGCAACACGCAATATGGTGGAAAAAGTCCCGCCTACTAAATAAACGAGCCAATCGCTGATTGGTAAAGTCATTGCATCACTGCAGCTGCCGTTAGATGCTCCGGTTGATGTAGAAACAGTCATGGTGATATTTTTAGGGGATTTTATAGTACTAAATTATATGTATGCAGTAGTTATAATCAATTTATTACGTGTTACCCATTTTTTGAGCATAGATATAAATGAATGAATCTTGAATGCTTTGGTGCACAAACCTAAGTTTGGTTTGGAGCAAAGACTGAAGTTTTTCTCCTTTTAGATTATTACTGAAGTGAAAAAAGTAAAAAAGTGAACTTTAAAAAGTTACAGAACTTTAAGGTTATTGTTATGAAAAATGCACAAAAATACTATTTTCAATTTTTATATGAAATATTTTCCAAAACATGTTTTGCTCTAAAACTGCGAGAAAATCAAATCCATAAATCTAAACAAGTTTGTGTTCCAAATTTGAGCTTGATATCTGAAAAAATGAGCTTTCAGTAAGATTTTGTTTGGGCGCAGTACCAAACGCTTCCACTAGATGAAATTCGTTTTACATTCATTTCCAATGCGGTCAGTTTTGACCATGAGGAGTACAAGTGTGACTTTTTTCAGGTCCATTTAACCTTTTCGAATCATGTCCATGATTTATTTTTGTGTTCACATAGCAAGTGCCAAAATCTTTACCAAGTTTCTTTGTATCATGCAATTCTGACTTTGTATCATGCAATTCCAACTTTATAACTCGCAATTCTGACTTTATATCACGTAATTTTGACTTTATAACTCACAATTCCGACTTTGTCACGCAATTGTGAATTTATATCACGCAACTCCGACTTTGTATCACGCAATTCCGACTTTATAACTCGCAATTACCAAGCTTCTTTTTTTTTTTTGTCAAAAATGACCGAAGAGCAACTGGGAGTTAAAAATCTATTAATAAACACAACTAGAAAAACCATGGAAAAATGAATAACTAACTGATGAAAACGTGGGGGAATCCTGTCATAAAATACATGATGTATTAAAAATGAATTATAAAGTGTCACAGTTGTTAGTTATTAGTCATACTGTGCTTAAAACACATTATCAAACCCACTTCATCACATTGTTTTTCTTTCTAGGGCTCACTCTTTAACACTTGTGTGAATGAGGAACTTTTGAGGCATGGTTTGGCAAGGACTTCTCCTCTTGTGGGTCTGGATCCTCACTCTCGCATCTACTGGAGTCTCTATAAGCGATTACTGAGGGCCGAGAGCAGAGCAGAGAAGAAAGGGAAAGGCCTGTGGAAGGAGGAGAGTCGCTGGGAGAGAGTTACTGATGTCTTGAGGAACAATATGCTGGTCAGCTCAGTTAAGAAACTCTTCAAATGGACATCTGGGACTAAAGAGAAGTGAAATATTCCAAAAAGGTTGGTTATAGACTGTGAAAAAGTTGTTTGGTTTGATGTATTTTATACAATATTTATCCTAAATGTGATAAGGGAAGCAGCACGATTAAACTTTCATGTGAGAAATTTCCATGTGTTATTATTACTTTGTGTCTCTTCACGCAACATGAAGACAGAAGTTCTTAACACCGTCCGTGTTGAATAATCCATCACATTATTCATGCTGTCTCACACTCGTACTGTTGTACCCCATCGTCATATTCCTGACAACCGGAAAGCCTTTGTACTCTTCCCTCCTCCCATAAATCCATCTCGGTTTTCTCTTTCCCTGGGGAGACGGGGGAGTGCTTTGTCACGATGACATGGCAGTGGGGGTCTACCGATGCCCCCATGGAGACAATGAGGAGGAGGGATCCCCATTACTATAGAAACATGAGGGGTGCCACCTTCTCAGGGTCCTAAAGGCCTTCAGACTTGGAGACGGGAAAAGAAGGCTATAAGAGGAAAATAAGGTGCTTGAATGAAGAAATTGTCTAATTTTTGGGTTTTAAAAAACAATGGATAATTAGTAATTTTATCGATTTATCTGCACTGACACTATTGGATGAGAGCAAAATTTGAGCTGGATGTTGACACCGACTTTGCAACATCGACACTGTTATTGAACTGAATTAAAACATCATTGAGCTGAATAATGACACTTTCCTTGTGTAGAGCTAATTTGCATCTAAAATCAAATTTGTTTCATAATCCATTAATTTTACAACATTAACACTGTTATTTTCCTGTTTTTTTAACGTGAAGCTGCTTTGAAACCATCTATTATATAATACGAAGCTTGTTTCTGCCATGAAATAAAAATAAAAAAGGTAATTGCAACTTTTTATCTCACAATTCCGACTTTTTTTTCTCACAATCGCAAGTTTGTCTCACAATTCTGACTTTTTCTCAGAATTGCAAGTTATATAGTCGGAATTGTGAGTTATAAAGTCAGAATTGTGAGTCAAAGTCGGAATTGCGTATTATAAAGTGGGGATTGTGAATAAACTCGCAATTGCGTGTTATAATGTCCAATTGTGAGGGGGAAAAAATGGCATTTTTTGTCAGAATTGCGAATTATAAAGTCAGGATTGCGAGTTATAAAGTCGTAATTGCAAGTTATAAAGTCAGAATTGTGTGATATAAAGTCAGAATTGCGTATTATAAAGTGGGGATTGTGAATAAACTCGCAATTGCGTGTTATAATGTCCAATTGTGAGGGGGAAAAATGGCATTTTTTCTCAGAATTGCAAATTATAAAGTCAGGATTGCGAGTTATAAAGTCGTAATTGCATGTTTTAAAGTCAGAATTGGGTGATATAAAGTCGGAATTGCGAGTCATAAAGTCGGAATTGCGAGTCATGAAGTCGGAATTGCATATTATAAAGTTGGGATTGTGAATAAATTCGCAATTGCATGTTATAATGTCCAATTGTGAGGGGGAAAAAATGGCATTTTTTCTCAGAATTGCAAATTATAAAGTCAGGATTGCGAGTTATAAAGTCGTAATTGCATGTTTTAAAGTCAGAATTGGGTGATATAAAGTCGGAATTGCGAGTCATAAAGTCGGAATTGCGAGTCAAAGTCGGAATTGCGTGTTTTAAAGTCAGAATTGTGAATAAACTCCCAATTGCGTGTTATAATGTCCAGTTGTGAAACTGATGTTTTTTCTCAGAATTATGAGTTTATAAATGAGTTTATAAGACGGAAATCTGACTTCATATATACTGACTATATATACATTCAAGTACCTTTTATAAACCATGCTTTAGAACCATGCTTTAGAAAAAAAAAAAAATACTGATATGCATCTTAAGACAAAACAATCGCAGTGATATTTTAAGATATTAATATCAGTGCAAGTTGCTTTCAGTTAAAACAGCTCAAACATGCATTTCAGTCTGAGACTAGCTTAAGCCTTATCTGTGAAACCGAGGGATTATATTCAAGAAGCCAACAAGATTTTTATAGTGAATATATTAGTGTTGCACGTACAAAAAGTGTCCTTTATGTTGTATTACTGTTGTCTCAAAATGGTTTCATTTTCTCTACCAAACGAAAAAGATGAGCAAACAAATAACATCTGGTAGAGAAGATGTAGTCTCAGACTGGTTAGACTCTAACTAACCTCTAATGGCCCTCCTGGTGGTTTGCTCAACAGTGAGAGCGCAGGTCCTCTGGTAGAGGTTTTGTTTTCGCCTCAGCTCTCAATGGCAATAGTCTATCTGTTCTAATGGGCACATGGGGGAGGAAGTGACCTGCCCCCTCCTTTCGGTCTTTTTTGTGCAAATGTCCCTTGTGACTGTGGCAGAGATGCTGGACTCTAATTGGACGACGGTTTGAATTGTAAGGTGCACTGGGTCTGAGTCTAGCAGACTTTGAACTGGGACTCAGCGCATGGGCGGTTACACAGAAGAACCTGTGGAAACTGTGGAAGGACCGATGGATGAGAGATGTGTGACAGGAAAATATGCCCTTTGTGTTCATGTGGGAGAGAGAACAAAACTCCTCTCCTCATTGTATCAAATTCTAAGCTTGGAATTTTGAGCTCCTCAACTGATTTTACTTCTCTCTCATTTGAGGTAATGTTATAATAAACAGAAATGAAAATTTCTTTAATAATATCATAAAATAATGTTTTAACACATTCATTTATCTACGTTATTATAAGTTTATATTATTTATATTGCTCAAAAAAAATACAGCAAGCTTTTTTTATTTATTTTATCTATTTTTTCAGTGTTATATATTATTGTAACAAGTACTCATTTATAGTGATAATTATTATTTTATTTATTTAAATTTTTTTCGCAATAACTTCACTTTTAAAACACTTTTTCAAAGTACACGTGTAATTTCTCAATGTTGAAGTTTTGGTGTTGAAATACAATCGCTTTCAGGAACAAATTATTATTTCTGCTGCTAACTATATATTATGCTAGCTGAGCGAACGAAAAAATTAAGATTATTAACTGTGGGATGATTTTGGCGGCTATTTTATGTTGCTTCCGGTCGGTTGTTGACAGTCCGTTCCTGAAAGTCCGCACCTGTTTTTGCGGCTGCTCTGCTCGACTCCGGTCAGTCCGGAGCTTTTGAATGAGAGCGGAGACTTACAGTTAAACAGTAAACACTGCTTTACATGGGAAGGGGAACCCTGGAGACGCGTGTGTAGAGGAAAATACATACACAATGTTTTGCCTACATGGAAAGAGTCAAGGTTGACGTTGTAACCAAAGCGGAATTATAAGCAAACTTTTGATTCAGAGGAACTGAAGTAAGTGATTTGTCTCCGTTCTTTGTTGAGAGCAGGTGCACGTTTGAACGGTACCAGGCGAAGAAGTTTCACTTTTCTATCTTTCTTTCACTGATATTATTTTAACAGTGTCATTGAACGACTTAAGTTGCTGTAATTGTCTCTTAACTAGGCTTGAGTTTTTATATATATGGTCACACTTTAGTTTAGGGTCCAATTCTCACTATTAACTACGACTTTTGCCTCAATAATCTCCTAATTACTGCTTATTAATAGTTAGTAAGGTAGTTTTTAATTTTAGGTATTAAGGGATGTAGAATATGGTGCAGAATAAGGCATTGATATGTGTTTTATAAGTACTAATAAACAGCTAATAGTATGCATATGCTAATAAACAACTAGTTAATAGTGAGAATCGGACCCTAAAAACTAAAGTGTTAACCATTTATTAGTCACATAGTCTACATGGTCTATAATTTGGCAGATAGTTGAAATGACATGATATTATAAGTGCATTACATATCCATAGGGTGGCATAAAAAAGTAAATGGGTCAATGATGTGAGGGGTAATTTTTTGTCCATAGGCCTTAATAATAATAAAACACCAAGATATGACATACAAAGTATGTAAGGTAGTACAGCTAAGTCTCATTTTTATTGAATCCAAAAGGTTTTAATTATATTTTGCTACATATAAAGGTATTTTAAAGATTTTCATTCGGTTTAACCGTCCAAAGGCCAATACATTTGTGATTAAAATATCTTAAAATGTATATATTTTTTATTCTGGCATGATTTTATATCATCATATATCAACATGCAAAATGGTATTAGAATTATGCCTAGAAGTCGTTGCTTTGTAATGAGAAAGAATGTCCGGAAACACGAATTTCATTGATGTCATTCGGAGTAACCAATATAAAGGGACCATTTTGGTTCAAGTCATGTGGTCAATATCATGTGACAGGATGTGACATCATTCAGACACCTGCAAAGGACCACATGGTCGTGAAGCAAAGTAACAATTTGAAAAATTCATGTTTTTCACATGTTTTTCACATGTTTTCGCTCATACGCATGTCCCGAAACATCAGGTCATTCGGTACAACCGCTATAAAACATGGAAAATGTTGTAATATTTTAAAAACTTGTACTAAATTTAAAATGTTTGATTGTTCTTTTGTTAGCTAGCTAGATATTAGCCTGTCATTTGGTATAACCAAAAGTGTCATTCGGTAAAACCGAAATTTTGGTTAAACCGAATGACTTTTTCGTCTGCAAGCTTTGAAATGGAGCCCAATATAAAAGCTCAAAGACAAGATCATGACACACTTGAGGTTCAACCCATAACCCATTTATCACTTTAATAACTAGCGTTTTACCTCAAAAAGCAAATAGATTTATCATATATTCACAACAAACTGTCATACTACCTTCATGTTTGCATGGCCTGTGTTTGGCTTTACAAGACGCCCCCACATAGAGAATCACATTCTAGCGAAATAAATGTCAGACACACACTTGGTAAAGGTTAGGCTTTGCAACCAAGACAGTCTTGTATTTGTCACTGCGAAAGAGACACTGCATATTTCTGTGTATTGGAACGTGTGTGGTAAAATGACTCCAGTGTTTTCCAAGCACAGCGTATCGGGTGTAGCGTGGGGCGGCAAACAAGCTTCTGTGGGGAAGCGGAGACTAGATTAATTATTTAGCCTTTATTCTCCGGGAACAGAAGACAAGACATGTTAACTGTATTCTTTGTGTTCTCAGTATGGCTTCGGTGAAGTTAGTCCTCAGAAGCCTTGAAACAGATCCCAGTGTCTGTCACTATAGTTCTGGGTCATAGTAAATGTGCCTGCCACTCCTACTGTATAGATCAGCCAGAGTTTTAGTGCATTCATTAAGCTTTTTAAGTCCACTTTCAACTTCGAAAACAACCTTTCTTAAAGCCAGGCAGATCAGCCAAAAATGTTAGGTCCAGCTTTAAACAGGCACTCCCTATAATGACCTTCAGAAGAGTTTATATGTCACCTATTTTCTGTCTATGCATACTTAAAGTAAAGGTGCATTCACACAGTGTTGGAATTACCGTAATCACTTGATTCCAATGTAAAAAGTGCTCACGTCAGCAGCAAAATGTAGTTCTGTCATGACAGCTCTGGGAGTGTTTGGCATGGTAATGGATATGACAGTGTTGATATGTTTGGTCTTGGTGGAATTGATCTGCTACGCTGCTGCTGCTGTTATTGCTGCTGCTGCAGAGCAAGTACGGGACTTATACTGCCAATACATACATGACATGCTGCTGCTGTACAATATATAGGGCCCTATGAAATCCATTTTATTTTTTCCCAAATTCCGTTTTTTTTTTTTTTTGGACTCCATTTTAATGGTTAAATTAAATTTTAGTAATCAAAAAGCATGTCTAATTAATTGAAATAACGAAACTTATCCAATTTACCAACAATTTATTAAAAGTTTAACAAAAAATGAAATCTTTTAGGGCCCTATGATATACGTTGTATTCTTTCCCCTGAAATTCTGTTTTATTTTTACAAAATTCTGTTTTCTGTTTGAACTTTTCTGGATTCCATTTTAATGGATTAATTACATTTTAATAATCAAAAAAGCATGTCTAATTAATTGAATTCTTAAAAACAACAACGTTTCTTAATTAAAAAAAAAGTATTTTTATTAATTTTTTTTTTTTTTTTCAGAAATTCTGTTCCGTATTTTCATTTTTCCGGCAATCAAATGAACGGATAACATTTAATTTATCTTTTAATCATGAAATTAAACTTTTGTGTTTAAACAATGTGCTGCACAACAGAGCTTTACTGTTAAAATTAAAACATGGATTATTCTTTAATTAGAGATTATTCTTTAAAAAGATAGTTTTAATAATTTATTATTAAATTAATTTATCTAAATTCTACTGTGCAACGCTAATATGTTTCTGTCAAGTTAAATCGAACTTTTATTTTGACGGGTTGCTGAGAGCTTTATGCCGAGAGTTTATGACGATAGTTTTTCAAACGAAGCGGTTAAATGCTGATGAAGTGACTTTCAGAGCGGCTCTGGAGATGAATTTCGTGCGTTCGTTTCCTCATATAGTGAGGCGAAAGAGGATGAAAACACTGCGAGCGTCGCACGTGCTTCAGTGTGTGTGCGTACGTGCATGTGCGCGCGGTAAATGAAACCGCGCTTCCACGTCATTCATTTCAGAGGCACACAGACATGCAGGATTCATATTTAAATAGTCTATTTGCGGTTTAATATTCACAGACACTAGTCTATATCGCAATTTGATTTAAGTGTACTGACCTGCTTTTTATTCATTCATCAAAAATTTGACAAATTCCGTAACATTCCACGTTATATACTAAATTCTGTTTTTATGACTGGATTCCGCGATTCCGTTCGCGTTTTCTTCATCTTGGAAATCATAGGGCCCTAAATATAGCATACATGAATAACCTGTAGGAGATCTATACAGGTGGAGGGTTTCTGAAAGCACGCTGCAACTGCTACAGCAAATGCAGACCAGTATTTGAAGGTTGAGCAGCGAGCTCATTGGCTACTGACACAACAGGAACCAATCAGCTGTGCCCTATAGAGAATGATGTGATTGCAAGCCAATTGAGTTAAAGGGTTAGTTCACCCAAAAATGAAATTTCTGTCATTAATTACTCACCCTCATGTCGTCCCAAACCCATAAGACCTTTGTTCATCTTCGGAAGATATTTTTGATGAAATCCAAGGGTTTACGTGCCTATGTGTGGTTCAGAAACCTTGGATTTCATTAAAAATACCATAATTTGTGTTCTAAAGATGAACGAAGGTCTTACTGTTTTGGAACGACATGAGGGTGAGTAATTAATGGCAGAAATTTCAATTTTGGGTGAACTAACCCTTTAAGGACTAGCCTGTGCCATCTAGAGTTTCATGACAGAACTACTGTATTTAAGCAGTTATTTCATAAGATTTTGGATGAATAATTCTTATTGTTAATGTCTTAATAATGCAAGAATAATCTGAAAATAAACCAAAAGCACACAATACAGTTTAATGTAGATATCACAATAACTAATGTCCACTAAATCAACAGTAAGTTTTTTTAAGGCATTTGCATAATGACTGTTGCAGTTTGTTGTATTGTGGTTTTGCCTATTGATGACTCGAATTACACAGATTCGTTTTGGTGTTGATAACATTGCCATAGAAATGCATAATTCCAAGTCAGAGGACATGAACAGCTCAGAGTAGAATGTTCCGATATTTGCACTGCGTAAATGTAAGAATTTATCGAAATTAAATTATAACATGCATATAATGAAATGTCACACTGACAATAAGTACTTTTTTTGCATGGAAAACATCAAGCATGTTAACCATTTTACATTTTCTGTTGCTTTTTTTTTTGTTGAAAATTAGCATTTCTTTCAGGTGGGCTTATATGGTACAGGTTGCACATGAAGTGTTTGAATGAATATAGCCAATTATTTCTATGCTTTTATGTGATATTTTACTTTGGTGAATATATTTTATCTCTGCACATCTTTTAATGCATGTAGTAAGTAGCCTATGTTGTGTTCTCCAAAAATTTGTCAGTCAGTCATAACAAAGTCCTTCTCAGTTCTAGCTGTATTGTTAATAAAGAGTGATTCTAATCATGTAGAAGACTTTATGGGAATTCAATGCATAATAGATGGTGTCGTGGGAGGATGTAAGTGGGTGAGTGGTTCAGCAAAATGGGCACTGAATACAAAAGCTTGAAGAGATCTACGTAGCAACATTGTGATGGTCTCAAAGATGACCGATTCGGACAACAGCACTATCTGTTGGAAATGTGTTTGTGAGTGAAACAAACTTTCAGATAGCGATGATGATGCAGAAACATAAGTCAGCAGTTTAGCTTGATTGATCTGGAGAGTGAGAATGGCTGTCCTCTCTTTCTGCAAGATAAGGGAGGGGTGTGAAGAGGGGAAAAGTGGCTTGCTTTACAGTCAGAAGGGGTGAGGGGTCACGGGGTTAGACCCTACCCCCACTGTTAAATCTATTTTAAGTGCTGTCACCCCAATCCCCTGTGCTTAAACCCTCTTATACTCACTGATTTATTAATGACCTTTCTTTCCTCTTTTATAATTACTCACAAGAATCACAATGGATGCAGACTTAAAGGGTCATGAACTGCTTTTCTTTTTGTTATAATGTTCTTTGAGGTCCACTAGCAAGATTTTTACAACAAAAACATCCTAATTTAGAAGTAATAAGCTATTTTCTATCCTGTTTCAGTCATGAATGCATAAACTAACTTTTCTGCATCAGAAACAGATAACATGTTCTGTAGCGTAGCGATGTTTCTGAGGTGGAAGAAGACTGTTTTTGTAACATATGAAATATGATTTTTGAAGGACAAGTTGCTGTCTAATATAACACCCAGGTCTTTAACTGTATGTAACAGTACATCCTTCTAAATGCAGAGATTGTAGTCTAAGAGATTCTGTGTACAGGTTTTTAGTCCAATAATTCATACCTCAGTCTTATCTGAATGTAACAGAAGAAAATTACAGGTCATCCAGTATTTTATATCTTTAACACACTCTGCCAGCTTGGATAATGTGGAGATTTCTTCTGGTCGTGTTGAAATATATAACTGAGTATCATCAGCATAACAGTGGAAACTTATTCCATGTTTTCTTATAATATTACCAAGTGGCAGCCGAGCATATATATTGAAAACAACAGAGGGCCTAACGCAGATCCTTGCGGCACTCCATAATGTACTGACGTTATCTTAAAATTTTAAATGGTAACAGTCTGATAGGTACAATATAAACCACCTTAATGTCTGTCCCTGAATACCAGTGTAATTTTGTAGTCTATCTAAGAGTATTTTATGATCTATAGCGTCGAACGCAGCACTAAGATCAAGTAAAACTAGTATTAAGAAATTCAAGCGATACATGTTTGAGTCTGATCCCGGAAAGATACAAAGATACTCCAGTCTGTGACAGCATAGTTATTAATAATCTTTATTTATATTTATTCCTTATGTATTTGTTAATATATATAACTATTACATTTTATTAATGTTGAAATGAAGACGTTGCATTACATAGTTGAATCATTTGCCTATTGTGAAACATTTATGCATATTACATATGCTTTATAAGTCTTGGTTGTGGCAAATTAAGTTTAAGTAATTGGAGTTACCACAGTTAAAGTTGACAAATGATAACTTATGGTGTTTTGTGTAAACAAATACATTTGCTGCAATGCAGGGTTCAATGCTATTTTGAATTAGTACTAAGTAGTTGCTGTATTTTTATGGTGGGGGCATCAGCTGATAGATGATCTGTTGAGAGACCAATCATTACTGTCTGCTTTAGTTGAGAACATCTGTCAGAGCTGAAATCAGCCTACTGCTATATACATGGGAAACTTATGTCTGTTCCTTCATGGACTTTGGATTGAAATAAATGCCTTTAAAAGGCCAGTGACACCTGATGAATAAGATGATGGTGAGCTGATTGTTTGTTTATATTGTGTGGGTGGCATTAGTCTATTTATAAACAATTAATCTTCCACAGAATATATATACATTTTTTAATTGCTATCAGGAGGTCAAGAGAGTTTCAAACAGTAACATTTCCTTCCCTAACTTAAAATATCTAGTCGTGTCTGTGATACAAGTAATGTGAAATGTGTTTTGACTGGAACTGACATCGGTGACGACAGTGTGAAAAGAACAGCAATCCGTCAACTTTGAAAGTGGGCAGCATAACATGCAGGCGAGTGTTTTAAAAGTAACTTTAGGAGAGGTAAATATAATTAATTGTGCATAATTTCTTACTTGACAAGATAAACACAATTGATGACTAAAGGGGCGTTTACACTGTGATTTACAGTGGCAAACCAATTGAAAGTCATTTGTTTTAAATGAGAGCTTGCAGCTGGAGGGGACATTAGTGACAAAGGCTGATGGTAATGCAACAAAGTTTAGCAGACTAAATTTATGCAAATGTGCAGCGACACAATGTGATTATTAACGTGATCCATCGCTTGATACGGTTAATGCAATTGAGTAGAAACACCTACTAGCAACCAACACTATAGCAGCTTGCCAAACATCAAGCGACTTAATTGTTTCCATCCACCTTTTTTTATGCGCATTTTGACATATTGCATAAAAAAATGCTGGGTAAAAATGCCAAGATGCACATATAAATTCTAAAAATGCACATTAAAAATGTATGCTCTCAATTGAGGCGGATACAATTTTTAACCTATAAGAATACATGTGCATAAAGAACGGTGGAAAAACATAAATCCCTCAATGCCTCAGGTGACTATGCCTCAAAGGAGGATGTGATTGGATAACTGGACTAACCAGCGGACCAATTGCATTACAGCATCTCAGATGCTGGTTTGATCATTCTGAAACGCCTGAGCCAAAGTCTGTCATCAGAATGATTTGGTTTAATTCCCTCCAGAAGCGTCTCACATGATTGCGTTTCCAAACGCCAACATTCGAACGCGTTTATTGCGTTTCGTCTGCCGCTCTGAGACACAAGTCATTTATGATGGAGGATAAAAGAGCCACAGTTTCTTTCTCGATTGCAGCAACTTCCATTTTTATTACAGATATTTTGCACCAGTTTCCCTGGAAATGATGATTTTGTTCTCTTGAACACATGGGATAGAAACGCTGCTTTATTTGCAGATGTTTTATTCGATATTCCAATTTTAATTCCAAAGTTAAATTCGCAACTTTGGATGGAAACATAGCTAGTGTGAACACCCCTAAAACCTTCAATGATTTGTGTTGTTTTTTTACAAAGAACTATGACCACATCCCACTCAGTGAGCCTTGTTACTGAAATGAGTCCATCCTCGATTTGCTTCTGCAACAGAAGCTAGAGAAGCAGGACTTGCATAATCCAGGAAGGTTATATTTTTCCACTTCCTAATAATGGAACCAGATTGTATTCCTCGGGGTCAGATGGGACTTTCTTATGACAGTACAAACAGCATGGTTTATTGAAAAGCCAAGTGCTCACATTACCACACTCTGACACTATAATCATTCTCAATTTTCTCCCTCTGTGTGGATAATGCCTGCTGAAAGGGGCTGCTAGCCTCTATTCCCATAGCTAATGTGCCTCATAGTCACAGGAATAAATTCCTCAGGCACATGTGACAGCTTTTGATTACCCTCACATTTATATTCCAGCTACTCTGACAGTAAGCGACAAATCACAAGATGAGAGAAACCAGGAAAGCTGAATGGAGCGAGGGGTTTTATCCTCACACTCACGGTGGGCAGTTTTTCAAACAGGTCTCCTGGAACATATATGGGTTGCATTTAGAGCATGTTTTATTCGTCTTTGAGATTCAAAACTCAATTCATGGCTGTGTGGTTCAATTCAGACATTCTCTCTGATTTTGAGAAGCTACTCTTTCCTTTAAAGGGGACCTATAATGCCCCTTTCACATGATGTAATATATGTCTCTGGTGTCCCCAGAATGTGTCTGTGAAGTTTCAGCTCAAAATACCCCACAGATCATTTATTATAGCTTGTCAAATTTGCCTCTATTTGGGTGTGAGCAAAAACACTGCGGTTTTGTGTGTGTCCCTTTAAATGCAAATGAGCTGCTGCTCCCGGCCCCCTTTCCAGAAGAGGGCGGAGCTTTAACAGCTCACGCTTTGGTTGCTCATCAATAACAAAGCTGGAGAATCTCACGCAGCCAAAATGACGATTGTCAGTAACGGTGTTCAGCCTTACATTGACCCTCATTTGTGAAGCAGTCCGGCGTAAAATGACGGCATGACAACAACACTCTACTACAACAACTCTTCCTCTTCTCTAAAGCAGCCCAACATGGCCTCACCCCCTTTGTTGTGTGTTCTCGGGGGCGGGTTTTATGTAAATTTTGGGGTTTGTGATGTCACTAACCCGGGAAGAAGCTCACTGTAGTCCCTACCAGCCGTTTGTTGTAGTCCTTAAAAAGTGTTTTCTGTAAAAGAAAATATCTCCCTTTGCATTGACTTCTGCAGATTGTATTTACGCTTCAAAATTCATAAAAGTTGTGTTCATTTGTGAAGATTACCATGATGAACAAAATGTGTAAGAATCATAAGCTTTTGTTAGTCACAGACCTTATTTTCTGCAATAATCCAAAAGTCAATGAAAAAATCCTAATGGGTTTTTGTCGAGGGATCTAGGGTGATGCTAACTTCCAGGTTAGCCTCTTAAAATATGTCATCCCTGCACCAATCTATTAAGTCATATACATCTGGGATGGCTGGAAGATAATACATTTTTATTTCGGGGTGGAATACCCCTTTAACATACCTCCCATGGAGTCTCTTCTCTTGCTAATCTATCTGTACAATATTGTACATTTTAAACTAACCATATTTCATTTACATCTCCCTTCCATTACCTCTGTTAGGTCTTTTTCCAGCAGCACCTGTTGCGTGTTCGTCTGCTGGTGATTTATGGGAACATCCTGAGGGAGAATGTTCCGGAAAAAGCGAGACCCCCGTCGACTCCTGCTGTAGTGTCTGATTTCAGCTTGTTTCAGGAAATTAGTGCAGACTGAGGTCACAGGGTCAAACGCATAGACTTTGTGGGGGGCTCTAGTTTGAGTGGATGGTTTCTGTTACGATATGTTCCACAGGCCTTTTATTCCACCTCTGAATTATGGGTAGCAAAGTGTGTATTGTATTATATTTTATCTGTGTGAGCGGTAATTCATCTTTAGGTTCAAACTGGCAGTTTTAGTGGTCTGATCATAAATTATTCATAACAAAATGACATTGTCATCCTAACCGAAATGAGTTTCTCGGATGTAATGTCTGGTTTGGAAAGAGAGGGGGATAAAGTAGCACTTTTTTATATATATAATATACTTTCTGATGAAGGCATTGAAGTTGACGTCAGTTTTTACAGAAATAAAGTCAAGTCTATGTTTGTATATGATGAGTAAGGATTGCACTTTTCTTGTAAAGTTTGAGATTTTTATTTACATTTAATTTTTTCCACATTTTCTTAAATTATATTTTTTATTTAATGTATTTATTCATTTAATTACTTTATTATTCATTCAATTTAACTTTATCATTTATTCTTTTGTATGTGGCCTTTTCTCTTTATTATATAGGTAGAATAGTTGAGAACTGACAGGAAAGTAAAGGTTGAGAGAGAGGAAACCTGGATCCTCACAGGCTAATAGCTCTGTGCCACAGCTCTGGCTAAATTTGACCTTATTTAGTCTAATCCAAGTCGATTTCCTATTTTAATTGGAAGCTAGGATGTCCATTGCTAAAGCTAGGGGTGTGCGATAGGACGATTTTAGATTGTGAACAAGTTAATTTTTTTTTGCATGCGTTTTAAAGCCTTGCCAGTTAGGGTTAGGGATACCCTAACTTATATTCACAGTCTGTTCTGACATAAACTTTTCTGAGCATGTACATAATGTGAGTACTGAACTAAGTTCTCTTTCACATCTTATTGCATTTAAACTGTCAAATTCACCCGAGGTTTACATAAACACAGTCGATTATTAAACTCTTTAATGAATGGCTGCTTCCGAAATAGCATACTCCCCTACTATATAGTAGGTGGAAAACAGTATGTGACAAAAAAAAGTATGTCCGAATTCACAGTACTCATAAAAGAGTCGTCAAAAAGTACCCGGATGACCTACTAATTCCGGCGAGATTCTGAAGTGTGCATATGATGGACATTTTACTATCCCATGAGGCCACGGGAGAGGATTTGTGAATGCCGGTGAAGAGACGCAACTGGTAGGTCACGTGACAGTAACAACATGGCAAATGTAGTACGTCTGGTTTACATTCATACTAAATACACTCATACTATATAGAACATACTGTTTTAGTGTTAGTTAAGTAATTACTTATTCAAAATAAGTACCTACTCAAGAGAGTATGTGATTTCGGACGCAGCCAATGTAAACAGTTCGGATGCGTTTCACTATATTAGATCCGTGTGTAACGGACGTAGGCCAGTAAGAGCTGTGCGTGTAAACCTCACTCCCCTGATCTCAAGAGGCGCTCTAGCAACTTGCGCTAGAGACTGTGGTCTCTTTATTGCTTTATTCCACCTCTGAATTATGGGTGGCAAAGTGCATATTGTTTTACATTTTGTCTGTGTGAGCGGCAATTCATCTTTAGGTTCAAACTGGCAGATACTACAAGCCTGGCAATAAACTCTCATTATTAAATGCTATACAGCCAACACTACATCTCAGAGTTTTGCATGTTTATCAGATGCTATAAATGGTTTGCATGCTGCTAAATATATTCTGATGGCTTGAGAAAGACACTAGCTGTTCTTTCATTTATTAAAGATTAAAATGAGCAGTTTAACCTGAAAGGTTCAGATAATGTATGGATGGTCGCACTCATTTTGACCACATTTTTCTGACTTTTTAAGTTATTTTTAAAAAAAAAAATTCATGTTAGAGAGCCAGACTCCCATGCCGGCGGACCTGGGTTCGAGTCCCGCTTAGAGCGGGCGGTTCGAACAGGAGGGGTTACATGTGCATTTGGTCTTAAAGTGACAGCAGCCTAATAAACCTGCTGCCGTCTGTGTCATTAATGATAATCAAACAACAAAACACAGAGAAAATCTCTCACTGCTCTTGACTGAATAAACTTCAGTGTATATTTAATTCATACAGTAAAGTTTATGTAGTTTTATTTTTTACATTTGTTAATCTCAGTTTCTTCTTGAATGCTACTGTTAAATTCACCTACTGTGGCTGAAAAAATTAAAGCACTGTTTATTTCATTTGTACCAAATATTGTATTTGTCCTATTATTTGTAATTCGCATTTTTAATAACAAAGATAACATCATAAGATTTTGGTCTAAATGATCTGTCATTCTTTTTTCTTTTGTAAGCCAAAATTTTTAAAATAAGGAAATTAGTTTGGTTGTACTGCTCGGAGACTTGCAAAATAGTCTTAAAAACCAACATGAAATTGTGATAATATTGTGGATCCTGTCTGGAAAAAATAAAATAAATAAAAAATGTGATATGATATTTTTTGCCATATCACCCACCCCTACCTACAGCCGTCGTATTGAGCATTACAATGTCTCCCATTCATTTTTTTCTTTTTCTTTTGAGTGATCCATCTGTTCCCCCTTAAAACATCTCTGATTTATGAGTGAAGACCACATTAGGACAGAATAATTATATCCTTAAGGTGAGAAGTCCTCATTGTTTTGCAAGTAATTAGAAGTCTTCTACTTTAAATTAATTTTATTAAAATTCTTGAAGATTAGAGAGGTGATATATCACCTCTCTTATCGTTTCATACCTTTAATGCATTCTGTATTTATAATTGTAGTGGTTTTGTATTAAACTATCTCAGGGCACCTTCAGTCCTTTGGATCCCTTTATACCCAACACACATACACACTCCTTTTCATTCTCTCTTTCTATTTCTCCCTCTCATCTCTTTCTCCACAATCTCTTGTAATCCCATCAGTACAATCAGTGTTGTAACTGTAGGACTGCACCTGTCATTTCCAATCAGAGCGTTTGTGTCTGACGAGATGTGAGACTCGTGTGTGATCAGGCTTCACACTGAACACCAACCTCTAGCTGTCATGGGTCAAAACATTTACAATCATATGAGTATCATATCATCATGCGTATTTTAATAAACCATACTGTATATATAATAACACTATTCTCCATTACAGATATTCCACTCTCTATCCTTCCTGGATCCCATCATGAGTTACAGGAAGATGGACAAGCATGGAAGTCCTCAGTATTGCCGTCATTTTCTGACTGACAACAGCATCTTCCACGGTAGGTTTATGCCTGTATGATGGATATATTGTAGATGGATATATATATATAGGATACAATTAGCTCTTTTCCAAATCTTAAAAAATGTGAAAGTTAGTCTTTGATTGCTTGGCCGTCAAATGCAACTGGGACGGGTATACACAAGGTGGTGCTGTCTCTCACGCCATGAGGATAATAAAGCATCTGGGAATTGCCACCTACGGTACAGAAAGGAAAGGAAATCCATCCTCCTTGACTTGATGGCATTTGTTTAAATGGGACTGTGTCCCCAAGGCCACATCACTGAACACAAAACTGACAGCTTGACAGAAATATTACTACAGTACCTTCTACAAATAGCTACAGATGGTTTGAAAAATGAAGGAATTTGTCCAGAGTGCTTACATACAGATTGGAGAGACAGGAGGAGAGGAGGGAATATTGACAGATGTGCTACGAGCCTGGCAATAAACTCTCATTATTAAATGCTGTACAGCTAACATAACGCTACACCTCAGATCTTTGCATGTTTATCAGATGCTTTAAATGGTTTGCATGCGGCTGAATATTCTGATGGCTTGAGAAAGACACTAGATGTTCTTCCATTTAAAAAAGATCAAAATGAGCTTCATTGCAGTTTAACCGAGAAAGTTCAGATGTATGGATTTGTCCCAAATGTTTTGACCACATTGTTCTGTGACTTTTCGAGTCATTTCATTTTTTAAAATCATATTATACAATCTTAGTATTACCAACCCCAAACTTTTGAATGGTTGTGTAGATTTTTCTCTGGTCTATACTGAACAATTTCTTTGGTTAAGTGTGATCTCTATAAAATGATTCTTAAAAATACTTGTCCATTCACAAACAACAGGAAAATCATGGAAATTAGTTGGTCAAAAAGTGTAAAAAATGCTGTCTTTCTGAGTAACACACAATTGTTACTTTAAGGAGCTGTTTCTTCCTTATATAACCCTTAGAAGTTGCTTTTGTGGGTCTGTCTCAATTCATATATTACTAAATCATATTTTTGACTTAACGGTACACTATGTAACTTTTGGCCCTCTAGCGGTTAAAAAGCAAAACTGCAAGGATTTTGCGGAAGAACATTGTTTTGGTTGTGTTTTGGCTCTGTGTGATTGTGCGGATGAATATGGTTCTTTCTCATAACTGAAAAGAGAGAGATTATCCTACTGCTCATAAAACATTCACTACTAGACTTAAGAGATATAAACAGTTTAGATGGAAAGGATCTCACAAACTAACTAGCTGAAATTACTGTAGCTTTACCCATTAATAGTCACGGTACTTCCTTGAAAATAAATTCCAGCACAGCGTTACAACAACCATAATGAAACGACCCTTCACAAAATATTTTTGAACAAAAAAGGCGTGCCTTTAAAGGGATAGTTCACCCAAAAATGAAAATTTTATGTTTATCTGCTTACCCCCAGGGCATCCAAGATGTAGGTGACTTTGTTTCTTCAGTAGAACACAAGTGATGATTTTTAACTCCAACCGTTGCAGTCTGTCAGTCGTATAATGCTTGTCAATGGGAACTCCATCTATAAGAGTCAAAAAAACATGCACAGACAAATCCAAATTAAACCCTGCGGCTCGTGACGACACATTGATGTGCTAAGACACGAAGCGATTGGTTTGTGTGAGAAACCGAACAGTATTTATATCATTTTTTACCTCTAAAACACCACTATGTCTAACTGCCTTGCCCATCCGGTTGGTGAGGTCTGAAAACACGTTCTGATGACGGAAGTGATGTCTCGCGCTTATACTTCAATGAGTGAGACATCACTTCTGTTGTCAGAGCGGGTTCAGACCTCACCAACCGGATGTGCAAGACAGTTGGACATAGTGGTGTATTAGAGGTAAAAAAAAATATATAAATACTGTTTGGTTTCTCGCACAAACCGATCGTTTCATGTCTTAGGACATCAATGTGTCGTCACGAGCCGCAGGGTTTAATTTGGATTTGTCTGTGCATGTTTTTTTGACTCTTATAGATGGAGTTCCCATTGACAAGCATTATACGACTGGCAGACGGCAACAGGTTGGAGTTAAAAATCATCATTTGTGTTCTACTGAAGAAACAAAGTCACCTACATCTTGGATGCCCTGGGGGTAAGCAGATAAACATCAAATTTTCATTTTTGGGTGAACTATCCGTTTAATAAAACCAGTCCAGATGTTATGAAGCAAATTTTTTAGGTTACCTGACAAAACCTTTTTATACTGCAATTTTAAAGGGGACCTATTATGCCCCTTTTCACAAGATGTAATATAAGTCTCTGGTGTCCCCAGAATGTGTCATTTGAAGTTTCAGCTCAAAATACCCCACAGATCATTTATTATAGCTTGTCAAATTTGCCCCTATTTGGGTGTGAGCAAAAATACGCCGTTTTTGTGTGTGTCCCTTTAAATGCAAATGAGCTGCTGCTCCCGGTCCGCTTTCCAGAAGAGGGCGGAGCTTTAACAGCTCGCGCTTTGGTTGCTCAACAACAACAAAGCTGGAGAATCTCACGCAGCCAAAATGAGGATTGTCAGTAACTGTGTTCAGCCTTACATTGTTCAAACCGGAGACGGACACTGATGGAGAGACTCAGGAAGAAGTTACAACTTTTAGAATGAAACTGGACGTTTCTGAATGTTTAGTGGATAAATTTATGTATTTGCTGTGGAGTTGATTCAACTCATTGACTAGCATGTGCCGTCATGTTAATCTTTTGTGCAAATCCAGTGTTGAATTGACCCTCGTTTGTGAAGCAGTCCGACGTAAAATGACGGCATGTCAACAACACTCTACTACAACAACTCTTCCCATTTGTTGCATGTTCAATTGAAACAAGTGTTATGCATAAAATATTTTGCTGATAGAAGGTACATCAGATGATTGAGTTTATATATTGGTTGGGTTTGATTTAGCTATAATCTCTCTGTGTATGTACAATCACCAGCATTTACTCTACAGTGACCCCTTTCGAGATCATTATAATCTGCATTAATGCTTAAGTAGACCTACTATACCCATATTCCAGTGTCATATATTGATAAGTCAAGATGCAGTTGATTGGTGGCATGGCGACGTGTTTATTCCTCTGAGAGAGGGGGGATTGTTGTCTAGTAGCTGGGCAGTTGATGCATGATGTTCATCAGCCCTGTGAACCGCAGACCGCCTGTCTGTCTGACTCTGTTTTGTCTGGCTCTTCTACTGTGGCTTGCTGGGCTGCACTGCTGCAGTAATTTACTCTCATTCTTTAAACGTTTCCGCTGCTCCCGCAGCCAGAGATAGATCAACCTGCCTGGAAAATAGAAAAAGCAAGAGATTTCATTTAATAAAACCTGTGGTTGCTTCCCAATTCCACAGGTCCTTCTTTATATTGCACTGGTTTCCAATTTCTCAAACTGTGTCTCACTCATTTCATTGTCATTTGCTTGCTCATTTGTCTCAGATGGCTAGCACAATGATGATGGAGCAGGAGATAGGAATGAAAGGGAAAAATAAGGAGTAAAGATGAAGTGAGAATCGAGTTTAAGTGGATCATTGGAAAATGCTTAGAGGTATTATGTGAATCAGGTTGTGTATAATAAAACCGAGAGCTGCTTGTGTCGTGTGTCAGTGTATAAATTGATTGTATGATAGATTAGTGCTTAGATTCTCCCAGTAATGCTTCGCCAGCGCAATTTGATAGCGCTCACACCTCAAGCACATTTTCTTGCCACACAATACATGAATAGAGCAGGGCGGGAAGCCTAACATTGTCCTGACACAACAGATTCCTCAGACGATATTGATCGGATCAGCTTCATTCCAAACCACTTTACAGCTCTGGGAACATCTGCATCACTCTACATCTTTGGTTATTTTACACTGTTTTTCAGTGAGCAGCAATGCTCTATTTTACATTTAGCACCTTAAAGGCAGTAACACACACACACACACACACAGACTGGAGATGAGCAGCATATTCAGCTTATTTACATGCTGTGAATATGAAACCCTCCAAGGAATCAACGATGAGATCCAGACTTGCTTATATTTTATAAGGCTTTATTTCTGTCTGTCACTGATGTGGCGTGATGGATGAGTGTGACGGAGGCTTCACAGTGATGTGCTCGCTAATTGAAACTCTCTGAGTGAGCATGTTCAACTTGGTACTAAGCATATTTTAAGTTGCTCCTATCATGCTTTTTTGAATATTTCCTTTCATGAAGTGTGTAATATAGCTGTTTGTGAAGGAAAAATGTCTGAAAAGTGCACAACATAAAAAGTTATTGTGTCCTAAAAGAAAGAATCGATTCTGAACTGTTGAAATGAGTCATCAGCAATTCTAGTCTCACTTCCGTAACGTCTACATAGGTAAATTTGCATAATGCCTGCCTAATGTCTACTTTGCCCCGCCCTCAACCACTGTAGGTGTACTTAAAAAGCAACATGAGCAACATATAATGTTGTCAATATGTCGAGAAGACGCTGTGCTGCAAATCCACATTGCATAAGGATGAGGACTCGTGCTGTAATTGATATGGTAAAACCATTGTTACTGTTCGTATCACTGTGTACCAAGTGTTGAGGAAGAGCTGAGATTCCGATATGATAATGGCATTTCATTTCTGACACACGCTGTAAGCGGTAGACCAATCACAACAGACTGGGCCATCTGACCAATCAGAGCAGAGCAGGCTCTGATAAAGGCGGGGTTTAGATAGAGTGAGTCCTTTATCGAACTGTTTCAGACACTGTGAGAAAACAGCTGATGTGCAATGTATATTATGAGAAAATTTAAGTGTTCTTTGGTATTGGATGCATGTAAACCTGTTGTAGGAGACTCCAAAACAAAATTAGCATTTAAACATTTCAAATACCACAATTGGGGCAATTTAACAGCCATTTTAGGATAGAGGTGATGGCAGCATGTAAGCAGATGTAAACATTTCAATAGAATAAATTACAATCAAAATCATTGATAGTCTTAGAGATATTACGCCAAATTTAATAACTGTAAAAAAGAGAAGTTAAAAGAATAGAAAAAACAG
Source organism: Ctenopharyngodon idella (assembly GCF_019924925.1). Lineage (NCBI taxonomy): Eukaryota > Metazoa > Chordata > Actinopteri > Cypriniformes > Xenocyprididae > Ctenopharyngodon > Ctenopharyngodon idella. Next base: position 16,446,970 of record NC_067237.1, on the reverse strand, counting down.
AAAAACATTCGGCCATTATTTACACACCTTTATGTTGTTCCAAACCACTTTGACTTTCTTTCTTCTGTTGAACAAAAAAGGAGAGATTTTGCAGAATGTTCACGCTGCTTGTTTCATTCAGCAAAAACATAAAGTGATTGTGGCTGTCACACTTTTGTATTGTCAAATATAAATCACATTGAATCAGGTTTGACATCAGTAACCAAATACATACACTAAAGTTCAAAAGTTTAAATTCAGCAAGGATGCATTAAATTGATCAAAAGTGACAAAATAAGACTGAATAACGCACTGTAATCCCTAATGCTCAAAATACTTAATTGGTTTGAGTAGGACAAACTTAAATTTAACAAATTAGTTCAGTTAAATTAACTGTTATGAGTATTTAGAACTTGCTTTTTCTTTTGAGTTTACAGCACTGACATATTTTAAATAAACTGAACTGTTTTATTGTTTTGAGTTGTATAAACTAATTTCTTTTAATTTAGACTAACTTAAGTTTAACTGAAACTGGGCTGGGATTTCTATTTCCCAGCATGCTTTGCCCATGGAATTTGAAAGGGAGAGTAAATGCTAAAATTAAGTGTTATATAATGTTTTTTTTTTTTTTGTGCAAAATTAATGGATAAGGGAGATTTAGTAGTGATTAATGTTTTGTTATGCTAATTTAGAAGAGTTTAATGTGGGTTTTTAGAGAGTTACCATCATGGTGACAAGTGGCGCATGCTGCTTGGTTTGAGAGCAGGTAAGTTACATGTTTTAAGTTGCTGTACACATTCAGTAAGTGCTAAACCATACTATTGTTAACATGTTAACAAATTAGCAAGTTGCCATTTTCTGAATTTTATTATTAGGGTTTACAGTAAAGTAAATAACTCATTTGATTTGAAAGACCTCAAAATAAAAAAGTTAACTAACTAAATCTTTTATGTTAATTGGTATCAAAGTGTATGAGTTAGCTAACTCAATACTTCAAATTAGGAGCAATTATCATGCATGAGTACTGCAAACTTAAAACTTGATAGTTCTGCTTACTTAAAATTTGGAACATCATAACTCAAAAAAAATTGATGTAACTGATTACCTCAAATTTTTTGAGTTAGCCCAACTTATTCGGGTTTACAGTTCATTCTATTTCAAATAAATGCTTTTCTTTTGAACTTTATATTCATAACTGTAAAAAAAAAAAAAATGCCAGGAATTTACAGGATCGAAGAGTATTATTTTACAATAAATTACTGTCATCAGAAATTTACTGTGAAATCAATGCATGCTGGCTCTTTTTCTTACAAATTACTGTGAATCAAAAGTAGAATGATGCTAACATCATAGTAATTTGCTCTTGTTTTTATGTGAATTCACACTCTAAACATATAACCTGTAAGAAATGTAATTGTTCACCGTAATGGTGATCAGTGTTCCTTGTATATTCATATTAAAATTTCTGATCTAGCCAAGTCAGAAGTGTGACAAACGAAAACAGTTTGTGGTAAATGTGTAATGTAGGCCATTTTGTGCATACATGGAGAATAAAGTAATCCATTGCTGAAAATCTGTTAACACTTCACATGTCTCAACATCATATTTCCTCTCACCGTCAGCAGCAACATTCAGATTAATGAGAAAGACATTATGACTATTAATCTTTTAGAAACCTTCCGCTTAACTGTAATAGCTCTGAAGCGTGTCAATGCGCATTCATCTGTAATGATGTGATGAGAAAGTTCATTTATTATCACAGAAACGTGAGTTAAAACTAAATCAGATGGTGTTTTACTTGGTTTATACCTTCAAAATAGGGTGATGTCAAGTAAATTGGGACATGTTTTATAAATCAGTGTCAACAAATGTCCCAGTTTACCTGAATTCTCCCTATAACAAAATGATAGTTTTATTGAATTTACTGAATTACATTTTTCATTTTCAGGGTTCACCGAAAAATGAAAAGTCTGTCATATATTCACTCTCATGTTGTTCCTAAGTTTGTATGACTTTCTTTCTTTTGTGGGATAGAGGAGAAGAAGTGGAGCAGAATGACAGTCTGAGATCATTATTTGGAGTCATTCTGCCTAAAAAGATCTCCACGACAGAAAGAAAGTCATATGGGTTTGGAACAACTTGAGGGAATTGCAGGATTTTTGGGCTAACTATCCCTTTAACTTCCATTCAAAATGACATGCGCCTCAGGTGAACTACGACTCCTCTAGTAATTTGCGTTTAGTTTGAATTACAAGAAAGTCTCACTTAGTTAGACTACATGTTCCGTTGACCCCTCAATCGCTTTCATAACACCCACCTCCCCTTGTCTTCCCTCCTCCCTCCCGCATGAGAATATGTGCAGAAAAGAAGCGCAGATATGCCTCGTGCAGAGATCAGAGTCATATGAGCGCGAGTGAGAGAAGAGGAGCGCGCGCGCCTCACTGAGATTGGAGAGCTCCTTTCCGCGCGCTTTGATTACACGAATCAAACGGATTTCTTTAAATGATTTCTTTAAAATGCACAGCCAGGAACTATTTATTAGAATGTAACTGCATAGAAATTCCCGATGAAGGGTGTCATGTTACAGATATGTTTAATGGAAGAGTGCAGTGACACCTGCATTCCGAAGCGCGCGTCTTGTTTTCTGATCGCCGTGCCGAAAGGGATTCGGTCTTAATGCGGTGTTTACCTGTTATCAACTATAATGGCGGAGCTGGAAGTTTTGAGAAATATCAGTTTGGAGAAGGGTGAGTCATGCATTACGCTGTTGAAATATCAGTCACATAATTGATTTATGTTCTGGCATGTGTGCATTTTTTTTTAATTGTTGTTCATTTTCTGATCGGTATAGTAAATCTAACCAATTAGATGTTAGATTAAGTCTCATATGAGATGGGCTTGTTTGTGCACGCATGACTTTCAGCGCTGTGAGAGGAGCTGTCCAGGGTTCTTCAGCGGAATGCTGTTGTACTCTGTGGGAAGCCGCTCCAAAACACGAATTTACAGGCTGAGGCTAATTGAATGTTTGCCATCTATTTAGCTCCCAAGCTGTGAAACTGAATGCTCTGATTTAATAATTGACGTTCGGTCGTTTTGTGACACTAATTATATTAAAACCATTACGCTCCAGCATGAAGAGCGTTTCCATCGGTATTTTGGAGCAATAAAATGGAATGAGATTTTTACCCCATCCTTAAAAGCCTGCTTTATGGGGAATGGGGTCAGTTCATGTTTTCTGGCAGTGATTCTGGTATTACTAAATAGTAGTAATATATATATATATATATATATATATATATATATATGTTACACTTAATGTTGTCACATTTTCCTGGTTAAATAACCAATAAACATTACTTTACATTACATCAAAAAAAGAAACCAAATACAATTCTATTTTGTATTTTTACATTAGCAGTGTAGTTATTGTTCTATTTATTAAAACCAAGTATAAATCTCATCAAGTTAGTGTTTAAAGCATTTTTACATTATTCCAAAATAATAACTAAAGGCAGTAACAATTTATAGGGGTGGTTGATTATGATTTCACTTTTTAAACTTTGGTTAGTGTGTAATGTCGCTGTTTGATCATAAACAGCATCTGCAAAGTTACGACGCTCAAAGTTCAATGCAAAGAGAGAAATCGGAGAAATCCGTTTTTAAGGACTACAACAAACGGCTGGTAGAGACTACAACGAGCTTCTTCCCGGGTTGTTGACATCACAAACCCTAAAATTTACATAAACCCCGCCCCTGAGAATACGCAACAAAGGGGGTGAGGCCATGTTGGGCTGCTTTAGAGAAGAGGAAGAGTTGTTGTAGTAGAGTGTTGTTGCCATGATGTCATTTTACACCGGACTGCTTCACAAACGAGGGTCAATTCAACACAAAAGATTAACATGACGACACATGCTAGTCGATGAGTTGAATCAACTCCACAGCAACTACATAAATTTATCCACTAACCATTCAGAAACATCCAGTTTCATTCTAAAAGTTGTAACTTCTTCCTGAGTCTCTCCATCAGTGTCGACTCCGGTTTGAACAATGTAAGGCTGAACACCGTTACTGACAATCCTCATTTTGGCTGCGTGAGATTCTCCAGCTTTGTTGTTGTTGAGCAACCAAAGCGTGAGCTGTTAAAGCTCCGCCCTCTTCTGGAAAGGGGGCTGGAAGCAGCAGCTCATTTGCATTTTAAGGGGCACACACAAAAATGGCGTGTTTTTGCTCACACCCAAATAGGGGCAAATTTGACAAGCTATAATAAATGATCTGTGGGGTATTTTGAGCTGAAACTTCACAGACACATTCTGGGGACACTTATATTACATCTTGTGAAAAGGGGCATAATAGGTCCCCTTTAATGAATATATTATTTGTGAACTGATTGTCAGCTGTTCTTTTTTAAAGTAAACTTATTTTCGGATCATCAGTCATCGTGCTCGGTAAACACTGGTCACAGACACGAAGACAGACCTTTAATTTCACCAAGCTGATTGCTCAAAAAAACCCAAAGTCATCATGTTTTCAGGCCAATTAAAGTTTGATTTTGACGTGACATAAAGCAGTGATATCTAAGTGGCTGAGCTGTTTTCTCACTTTTTAATTAGTCTTCCCATTAACGCCATGATTTTGTTCATTCAGACTGATTCGGAACATGCACGAAAACAAGAGGCAGGATTTATCGCCAATCATAACCGATCATATCCAATCATAGCGCGATTCAGCCATTGCCTCCTCTCACATGACTTTCCCCCATTCATTCTCAATTATACCCCACTAAACCCAGCACAAGCTTTAGGGGGTCTGTTAAAAGTCAATGGGATCAGGGGAGGCTTGAGAGACACAGCGTCCCGCTGTAACTTTACCTGCAGGTGTCGCTGTTGGACAGTGTTACTTTTAGAAAAATTAGCGATTTATACACTTTTTAATGTCACATTTTGTAATATATTTGCATTGTTTTATTTTTGTGATATGGATTATGTTCTCATCCTGTTTTTGTTTTTTTTGAGGAGGCACTGCCTACCTTGTCTCCTCGGAGGAAACGCCCCTGACACACACACACACACACACACACACATATATATATATATATATATATATATATATATATATATTAAATGCAATCAAATGTAATACTCACATACACAGATACCAGCAGTTTAAAACCAAGGAAATTTTGGTTACATATAGTGTTACATTTTAGGACTATATGGTAATAAACCTTGCTGTTATTGCACCTGCCTGAGATGATACAATGCTTGATATAATGGACCATAAAGGTGTTTATGAGTGTGAGATGTGAGCCATTCCTTCTGTGCTTTTCTTAAATTTTTGTAGCCCGAAGTTACTTTAATGATACTCCTGGAGACACTGGCGAAGGATTTTTAGTTATCATTAGAGATTTAGGGTGCTATTCAATGGTGAAATTTATCACTGAAAAGTGTGAATATCAATAAATTAATCTTGACCGAACAAATAAAATCTTGTTTTGGTATCTGTGCTTAAAATACCATGATACAAGCAAAGAAAGATTGATTGTGGCATTATTAATGTTTGAAAAATACCAGCATAAATAATAAAAGCGGTTTGGTCTCTGCACACAAAGGAATTACCTTGTTCTCTTTTATGGAAAATATTATGCCAACAGGTTGCTCTCATGCCATTTGTGAGTTTATGTATGTTTTTGACTGCAGTGACTGTTTGCTACTCCCCCGCAAAGAGAAAATAGGTCTTTCATGTATAAAATGTGCTTTCCATCTCAGATAATGATGATTCACTGCAGTATTTCCTTTATTTTCGGGCCTCACCTACGTACATCCTTTCCTTTCCTTTCCTTTCCTTTCCTTTCCTTTCGTGCATTCACTGTAAAAAATCAGAAGCTGAGAAAACTTAAAAACCTCTCCAGTACTGGAAAGCTTTTCTAATATTAACGCGGGTCCTAAATCTCTTGCCTGATCATAACCCTTCCTTTTCCAGTGATTTTCCTCTGAGCTTTTCTCTTTTGTAATGTCTCTCAGCCATCTCTCTTTCTACAGACTTTCTTCAAATCTCCCTCTTGCTCACTCTCTCTCCTCCCCCATCATGAGTGGACACGCCCCTTACTGCTGATTGGCTCACTCTCTCTCCTCTCCCATCATGAGTGGACACGCCCCTTACAGCTGATTGGCTCACTCTCTCTCCTCCCCATCATGAGTGGACATGCCCCCTACTGCTGATTGGCTCACTCTCTCTCCTCCCCCATCATGAGTGGACACGCCCCTACTGTTGATTGGCTCACTCTCCCATCATGAGTGATATGCCCTCACTCTCTCTCTCCTCCCCCATAATAAGAGGACACGCCGCCTACTGCTGATTGGCTACAAGTGTGTTGTGCTGCTCGGTCCGATCCACTTTTAACAGCGTTTCTCAGAAATCACTTACTGCACCTTTAATTATGCATTAACTTGGTGTAACGAGGTAAACTAAGAGGTTGTTTTTGGGATGTGCAGTAGCCCCTACTGCTGTTTTAAGTAAGCCATCGAGAGTAGCTCCAAGTTCAGTTCAAGATAACGGACATGACTTTTAATTTTGATGTTGAATGTAGCCATAGGCCTCCCACTCTGTATAACCTAATGTAGGCTTCATTTCCACAACAAGCACCATTAGAGCCAAGCTGGAAGCAAATTTCCATTCAATGCATCTCCATGGCCATTCTCTCTGAAGTGGAGGAGATTAGACAGTTCACAGGGGTACTCGTTTCTGTTCTGTGAGATATCCGTATCAGCTCTGCTCCATCCTGGTGCTGGTAAGGAAAATGGCAAAGAGGAGGGGCTTCCCCAATTGGCCCAGTACCTTCCTGAGCATCTCCCCTAACGCCAGTGCTTCTTTGATGTCAATACGAGGGAATGCTGTCAGAGCAGCAGTCATGAATATATTAAGATTCTGCACAGTTATTTTTGCTCTGATGGATTGTGGGGCTCGGTGGGGTTCCTGTTGAGAGCGTGGTGGTGCAGAATGAGTGAAGGCAGTAATATCAGCGTTGCTTCTAATTAAGACAGAGAAGATGCAATAAGTGGTTATTTCCTTTGTTTGGATCCACCATTTGGTGCATGGACATTGGGGATCTGCCTTCTCTCAAGGAAGCTCTGCAAGGAGCCAGTTTCAATAGTGTCCACAAGGGTGCTATCATTGCTCTTTAATTAGTTCCCATCTACTCCCACAAGATGTACCTCCAGCTTTTCTGAATACCCTGACAGGTTTTCAAATTAATAATAGAAGAACTAAAATCTGTCTAGTGTGTGATATTTGGCAGTGCAGACTTGCATAAAAAGAGCACACTGTTGTTAAAGGGATAGTTCGGCCAAAAAGGAATTTTGTTTTCGCTCTAAAAAATGCTAGGGTAAAGAGCGGAGCACCCAGATTCTCTTGCAAAAATATTGTCCATTTAATCCTTCACCTTTTCTAACCTCAAAAGAGTCTTTGGAGTCAAGAGAGTTTAAATGCCACAATACAGGCCATCTGCCTGCTGCGTCTGAGACGGCCATCTTCCTGCATCTGACCAGCGGTCAGGACACATAGGTCAAAAAGCAGAGCGACGGACTAATACAATTTCATATGTGGATGAATTCATCTTCACTCTAGCATGTGAAGAAGAAAAGAAGAGTGAGAGATAACGAGGAGGACACAAAGGACTTTGAGATGCGAAGACTTCAGAGAAATGCATTCATATTGCAACTTGTGAGACTGAATGATTTATAGTGCATGTTCAGCTGATATCATGAGGAGTGGAGGAGTTTTCAATAAATTAGTGGCTTCCCCTCCAGTTCTGCTCCATAAGGAATTGGACCTCAGAGAGATCCACCCACATTTGGAAGTAAAATCTTAGGTTTTTCAAAGAGCTCACTTTAGGTCTGTCTTTTTACATCTTTCTCGGTCTGCGTTGCATTGCGATGGTTTTTACGTGCCCTATGAATGTTCTTTTGAGTACAAAAAGGACCCATCGGATTTTGTGGAATGACACTCAGTGGTACTCGTGTTATGTCATACCATTAATATTATCTGCTTTCTCTTCCATCTCTATTACTTACGCTGCTCACTTTGACCCTCTAGGACAAAAACACATCTGTTCAAAGCCTCACCATCATGCACAACAATACATTAGCCATTCTGTGTAAATCCCTGCTCGGTACTGCTTTTTACTGCCACAAAGGTTCAAAGGCTCCGTGTGAATAGCTGGCGGGATAGAAGATAGATGACCAAAGAGAGGGTGGAGTGAGGGGTTCTGGGTAAAGAAGTGGGCGTTAGTAGTGGACAATCAGAGAGATTTCAACTCGCAGTCTTAAGGGAAGTGAGCAGGAGAGAGTTCTTGAAGGATGACACTCAGTTTGGAGCGGTCACTTTTTTGTTTTAATGGCACAGGACCCTTTTTCGTGACATCAGAGCGCTCGGCTATGGCCAACGTGGCGTCTCTTTTGGCCCGTAGGTTCTACCATGTTGGAGGCAGTGTGGCGGTGCCGCAGAAGTGTCGCTTGGCTTATATAGGTGAGACGTTTCTTGTAAGAGTAAGTGTGTGTGCATCATATCGGTTATCAGCTGATATTATTCATTTTTTAAAACTTGTATCAGTAGTTATTGGATATTTAATTGTTCATGCTCATTTTCCCTATTTTTTTTACATTTAGGTTACCTTTATCATCCATCTAACAGTTAATCTTTAAAAGAAGTAATAAATTAATGATTATATGCAATCTATAGCAAATTTCAATTTGAATGACCATTTTCATGATATAAAATATAATATTTTGATGCCTTAAATTATTTGTAGCATTGATTGATTATTTTAGTGTCCAGTTTTTTTATTTATTTAGACTGTGTGTGTGTGTGTGTGTGTGTGTGTGTGTGTGTGTCTGTGCGTTTGTGTACAGGTTTATATTACATTGTGGAGACCAAATGTTCCCACAATTATAGTAAAACTTTAGATTCCCTACTTTGTGAGAATTTTTTTCTGGTCCTCACAAGGAAGATTGATTAATAAACAATTAAATGTAACTTTTGATCAATTTAACATGTTCATGTTAAATATCAATATCCATATGTTTGTATCTAATCTATCTATCCATCAAAAGTGTGTCTGTGTGTATATATATATGTATATATATACAGGGTGCGATTTGTGAAAAAAACCAGAGGGGGGGATGTTTTGAAGTTTTTTTTTTTGTCTTTTTTTTCCCCTTGTGAAAATAAATCACAAACCACAGTGGAGCTTTATACTAATTTTTTGGCAGCTGCCTGTTACAGAAACATTTTTGCAATAAATATTCTGATTTAACCTTGAATTTTGAAGCATTAGTATTAGCTTTACTGAAGTAAATGTAGTTTACTAGTCTAGGGGGGTACGGGGACAATGCTCCCCTGAAAAAATTTTGATTTCCTTGGTGTAGACTTGTGCAGTTTAAGACGTTTTAAGGCCAACAAATTGGATAACAATTGCTTTGAAACAATGTCAACAAATAGCCTATGCATGCACCGTTTTGAGGCAGCTTAAAATTGCATGTTTGGTAATTTCATGACTTAATTTACAACAGAAGAACGACGGTGCATGCTCGTAGTTTCATTTGCACTTTATTAAAGCTATAATAAAGTAATGTGCAGCGCACGCCTCCGCATTTGCGCGTGCAATTCTTGAGTGCGCGCCGTGAGCACAGTATAACGGCTGATTGGACAGTCATGTTCATTTTTCTGAGTTTTACCGACATAGCCTGACAACATCTCGTCTGACCGCAGTTCACTGTTGTTCAAGTAAAGCTCGTCCTCACCTATCTTTTCCGCGCTCGTTTGACTTGTGCCTGGTGCTGAGGCGAAGTTGGAATGCGCCTCTAAAAGTGTCCCGTTTGTTGTGGTCGTAAAGAGACGGTTCTATATAAAGGCAGCGTTTTACTTGCCAATGTTTTAAAAAATATTTTTATTTTTAGTATTTTATATGCTGGTGGTTTGTGGAGTAGCATCACCCGGGGGTAATATTTTTTATCCCCACCGGGTTTTCTATGTGAATATATTGTAAAATATCATTTATTCATGTTTCTTGAGCAGCAAATCAGCATATTAAAATGATTTCTGAAGGATCATGTGACACTGAAGACTGGAGTAATGATGCTGAAAATTCAGTTTTGATCACAGGAATAAATTACATTTTACAATATATTCACATAGAAAACAGCTATTTTAAATTGTAATAATATTTCACAATATTACTGTTTTTATTATTATTATTATTATTTGTATTTTTAATCAAATAAATGCAGCCGTGGTGAGCAGAAGAGACTTTATTCAAAATCTTACCGATCCCAAACATTTGAACCGCAGTATATCTGCCATTTAGCAAATGTCATAACATATAATTATCAGCTTGTTGGTATCTGTGTGTGTGTGTATTTGTACGTATGTGTGTATTCCTCAGCCACAGATACATGACACAGGTCTCAAAGTCAATTTTTTCTTATTGCTCTGTATTGTTTAATGGCTTTCCAGCTGTCAGTTGGGCTGAAATCACTAACCTCCTACTCCCTACTCTAGTTAGCTTGTATGTTCATTAGACTGACATTTGTGAGCTTCTGTTTTTACCGCTACATTGCATCAGATATGAGAGTCAATTGTAAAAGAGCAAAAAATAATGCTCTGCCTATTATCACCTTTCAGAAATAGTGGAAGACATCTACTCTGGGATTCATTGCCCAGGAGAGGGTGTGAGAATGACGGTGTGTGCGTAAAACAGCCTGCTATTCTACCTCACTGAATATGTTCGGTGTGAAACTGACAGTGTTTTATGGAACAGATGGCTCAAAATGAAGCGTTCTCCAACAAATGTAAACACAAACCAGCTTTTGGGCTATTTTAAGTCTGAGAGGGGTCTCTGTGCTAGGAAAAGGTGTGCCAAAGTATTCCCATGACATCCTATTTAAATGCGTTTGTTCCTTTGCGCCCATTCCTGCCTGTCCGGTTGGAGCTTGGTTTAATTAATCGAGATGCATGAAAAGATTTTAAATTGAAGTGCTGGTAAGAATAGGAGCAAATGTATGATCAGATATTTGACACTGAACAATGAGAGCACAGAGCATGCACAGCTGTATTGTTGGTTATTTATAGCGCAGACTGTGCACATACACAGTTTAATCTGCTTTATTGGTGTGTGTGACATGTTCCCCATCCAGATCCTCTGCCTCGCAGCACTCTGAGGCGCTGTGAACACTATGGCAGGACTGCTAAACCATCTCACAGACTTGGCTGTGGCTCAGATCTGCTTTGTGGAGGGAGTCTTTTTATCCTCTTCTGGTGGAAAGAGTGTGGTTATTGCGATATGTGGTTATTGCTTTGACTATAATCTAACCTGATCTCTCATGATGATCTTGGTGGTCATCAAGATAACAGTGCTTATGATTAGGGATTCACAGTTATGGGTTTTTCAGTAGCTGTGTATCTGGACATCTGATTGGCTGAGGGTAATGCTGATATAATATGATACAGTTTAATGGTGTTCATTGAGATGTAAACAAATTAAAACATATTTTACACATTATTTTGTTAAGAATTAACAACATTTAAAGGGGTCCTTGATTATGATTTCACTTTTTTAACTTTAGTTAGTGTGTAATGTTGCTGTTTGAGCATAAACAACATTCAAGTTCAATGCAAAGGGAGATATTTTATTTTACAGAAATCACTTTTTAAGGACTACAACAAACAGCTAGGGACTACAACGAGCTTCCCCCCAGGTTGGTGACATCACAAACCCCCAAATTTACATAAACCCCACCCTCGAGAACACGCAACAAAGGGGGTGAGGCCATGTTGGGCTGCTTTAGAGAAGAGGAAGAGTTGTTGTAGTAGAGTGTTGTTGGCATGCTGTCATTTTACGCCGGACTGCTTCACAAACGAGGGTCAATTCAACGCTGGATTTGCTCAAAAGATTAACATGACGGCACATGCTAGTCGATGAGCTGAATCAACTCCGCAGCAACTACATAAATTTATCCACTAACCATTCAGAAACGTCCAGTTTCACTCTAAAAGTTGTAACGTCTTCCTGAGTCTCTCCATCAGTGTCGACTCCGGTTTGAACAATGTAAGACTGAACACCGTTACTGACAATCCTCATTTTGTCTGCGTGAGATTCTCCAGCTTTGTTGTTGATGAGCAACCGAAGCATGAGCTGTTAAAGCTCCACCCTCTTCTAGAAAGGGGGCCGGGAGCAGCAGCTCATTTGCATTTAAAGGGACACACACAAAAATGGCGTGTTTTTGCTCACACCCAAATAGGGGCAAATTTGACAAGCTGTAATAAATGATCTGTGGGGTATTTTGAGCTGAAACTTCACAGACACATTCTGGGGGCACCAGAAACTTAAATCCTCTTTAACTAACTATTAACTATGACTTTTGCCTCAATAAACTTTACTGCTTATTAATAGTTAGTAGTAAAAGGTAGTTTTTAAGTTTAGGTATTGGGTAGGATTAAGGTTTATAGAATATGGTTATGCAGAATAAGGTATTAATGTGTGCTTTATAAGTACTAATAAACAGCTAATATATCCTAGTAATATGCATGTTAAGAATCAACTAGTTAATAGTGCGAATTGGACCCTAAACTAAAGTGTTACCAAAGTTACATTGTGGACCTTTAAACTCCCTAAAAAAACCTGAAAATGCTTTAATGTAAAATTACCTGAGTGATAATGTGCTGCTTCTCAGTTCAGTGGTTCAGCCAGTGTGATCTGAAGCACAAAAGTTAATGCATTGATGCATGTGATTCATTAAATATGTTGACATTATAACTGTTTCAGTGTGTAATTTATCTATTTATCAACACAGATGGGACTTATAATGAAATAAGTCATTACACTCTTTGCATGGTGTAATTTAGCTGTCATTGTATTTTGGAAGATTTGAGAAGACCATCAGACTACAGCAGCAAAAACATCTTTGTAGAGTGTGAGGAAATTTGTTTAAAGATTTGCATTGAATTCAGTGCATTACTTTTATGCAGTGTCATAGAAATTAAAAGCATATGCAGAGGTAACCCTGAAATAAGTGCAGTTTGTTGAAGCTGTGCGCAGGTGTCTGACTGCATAATGCACATCCTCGGTTTTGTGTTCCTGCTCTGATGGTTCTGAACGCACAGTGCTTTGTGATTTAGGCATCACAGAGCCAGAGTCTCTACGACCCAATTATTCAGTGTTTGATATCTCCCTGTTCTTCTCACCAGGCCGCTTTGATCTGCTCTCTTGTCTTCACCCGCCGGTTTTGAGAGCACATTTAGTTCTCTTATGTCTCCAATACTTATAAAGATGCTCTCCCCCTGCTTTATTTACACTTTCTATCTCTTCTCCCTCCTGTCACTTTTAACTTTCCTGGGTCAAAAAGAGGTAAAAGCAGTAACGCTATCGCATTATGAATTAAATTTTGCTCTGCTTTTCCATTTCACTCAGCTGGCCTCTGTATTCAGCTTCTGTTTTCCTCTGGCTGCTTTGTGATGCTCTGCTAAGCTGACTTCCTACCTAAATCCATCTGGCCCATTGACAAATATGGGAATATTAGTGTGTTTCAAGCCAATAGCTTTGATTAAACAATCAGGTGGACTGCATTATGAAATGGGGCATTAATAATTGAGCTAGGCTGTGTCTGAAATCGCCCCCTATACCCTTAAATAGGGCACTATTTGAAGGGGACAGCCATTTGTAGTGTATGTGTGCGGTACAAGAAATCACAGGGAAAGCGGTACAAGCCTCGTCTCATTCATGTTGTCAGATCTTGTTGGAAAAACAAGAACAAGCCCATAAAAAATGTATGCTTTATGCTGAAAATAGGACAAAAATATTGTAACCCGCACCTTCTCACTTTATGTAAACTCGATCACTTTTTGGGGACCTATAATGCCCCTTTTACAAGGTGTAATATAAGTTTCCATTTTTGTGTGTGTCCCTTTAAATGCAAATGAGCTGCTGCTCCCAGCCCCCTTTCCAAAAGAGGGCGGAGCTTTAACAGATTGCGGTTCGGTTGCTCAACAACAACAAAGCTGGAGAATCTCAAGCAGCCAAAATGATGATTTGTTGTAGTCCTTAAAAAGCGATTTCTGTAAATGAAAATATCTCCCTTTGCATTGAGCGTTGTAATTTTGCAGATGTTGTTTATGCTCTAACAGCAACATTACACGCTAAATAAAGTTAAAAAAAGTGAAATCATAATCAACCACCCTTTTAAACAACAAGCCAAAAACGCTTTACAGTGTGTATGTGGCCATAGATTCATCAGTGTCCCAATGTGTAGTGAGCCTTACTGTCCTTACCAGTGCCCAAATTCGTGTACACGATACACTGATTCACGACCTAGGAAGGTAGGGAGTTATTTGAGACGGACCCAGAGAGCGATAGCACACTTCACATCTAACACAAACTTCAACGCAGAGCACTGAACTGAGGAAACAGACCGCTTATAAACACTGAGACAGGCAAAGAAACAGGGAACAGGTGAAAACTAATTAGAAACCATGGTAACAAATGAGAACTCAGGCAAAGACAGTCCCTGTGTCCGAAATTGGCCCCTATACCCTTAAATAGGGCACTATTTGAGGGGACAGCCATTTTTAGTGGTGTCCGAAACCTTAGTGGATGTTATCGAGTGCACTCATTCAATCCCACAATGCACCGCAATAACGAGTGTACAACTAATGTACGCTCAGTGGCTAGAGAATACCCATAATTCACTGTGAGAGTCGCACACTACATGAACTCGCCAGAAGATGGTGCCCACAGCTGAATCATCCATCCATTTATTTTCCAAACCGCTGGTCCAATGTGAGTACAGCGTAATATCATACAGGTATAAATTCCTTTTTAATTGATTATTAAATTGTTTAATTAAGGTTTATACGTGCTAGTTTCCATGACAGAGTTCAAGAGAAATCTTTTCATTACTGCTGGAGCTGCCAGTTTCAATAATTATTAAACAGCAAGAACAAACTACGCAAAAGTGGCAGCCCTCAGTCTGAATTCACTCGTTGTCATTCACCCCTTCAAGTGGACTATATTAGTGGACTAATGTAGGGAGTAGTGAATGAGGGTATAGGGGTTGATTTCAGACACAGCCAGTGACAATGAAACTAAACAGAACATAACTAAGAAACTAAGATCTAAACAATACATGAACGTGACAATTGTGATGTGACATTCATGAATTTATGCAAAAGAAAGTAATTTATATAAAGGAATAAATACATTGCATTATACTATTTTGTACAATTTTTTCTTTTCAATAAATTAATTCATTTATGTCAAATATATTCCGACCCTGAGTGCAGTTGAATTGTCTCTTTAACTCATTATTATCATGTCATGAAGTGGCAGGGGAGGCCGGCGTCCTGAAGCGAGGGGCTCTTGTCAATCCTTCTCTCAAGTGTTCGCACCTCTCTCTCCACAGCCTAATGAACAGGCTTCCTCCCTCCCTCCACTCCCTCGAGATCGGTGCCGAGTCCCCACTGTGCAGAACGCAGTAATCGGCCGTGAAGGTTTACTCAACACGAGACTAATTTGTTTCGAATGAGCTGGAGAGACTCGTGGTAATAACAATAATAAGAGTCCAAAGAGGAGGACAAGAGAGAGACCCTTATTAACTGTTCATTAGTCCTGACCACTCATTAAAATGGATTTCTTAATTTAGGGATCTAATTGATATAAGTATAATTGCTTGTCCATGATCTTTGACCCTCCTGTCCATTCCTTCACACCCTTCAGCTTCTGGTCCTAATTAAGTTGCATGTTTTGGCATATTGAGTCAAGTGGAGAGCACGGATGTCGAGTGTCCCTGTGGAAGCTGATGTACCCTTCCATGTTTTTTAAAATTCTAATCACAATTGTTTGGGTCTGTGGAATCCCATGAGTCCATAACAAGAGCACAAAGTCCTGCAGTTCCTTCATGAAAACCCGTAAGGAGCACAGAGTGTTTTTATTTTGCGCTTGAGTTGGTCTTTATCTGTGAGATAAAAATGTGTGAGTGTTATTTAAAGTGGGTTGTTGAAAGCCACCAACTATTTATCCAAAGTACAGCTTTGCTTGCATGAGGGAACAGCAGCCTAGAGATCTTCTGATCCATAGTGTCAACATTTTACAAAAACGCTCACCAGGAGTTGGTAGCTAAACGAAAAAGGAGGAAATATAAACACTGTTTATATGTTGCATAAACATTTGCTACTACAGGGTGCAAAAAGCTTATCCTTTCAGAAGAAGTCTCAAGCTAGTGAGCTGCCTTTGCTGTCTGCTGCCTAAATAGGAGGCTGCCTACTAAATGCTAGATGCCAAACAAACGCCAACGGTTTTATTTCAGATCAGTGTGTTACCCCTGTTGGCATCTGTTGCCATTGGTCTGCATATGTTTTCACTGACTGAACATGCTCAATCATGTTTGTCAGGTCGTGGAATGTCTGAGAAGTTGTCTGCATTGGTTGCCATCTGTCGTTGCAGTGTGAATTAGCCTTAAGACAGCGTCCTGCCCAGGAAGGGATCTTACGAGTGGCTGATGTTTGGGATGCACTGCACCCCACAAATGAGATGCGACTTATAATTTATTCCCTAAAAGAACTCTGCTTCACCACAAAGGATTGTTTTTATATTTCATTGACTTTCATTCTATGGACAAAATCAGTTGAAAAAAAATTATGTTACGCAAAAGAAAGAAAGTCATAAAAGTTGACATGACATGAGGGTGATTTAGTGTTAATTTTGTTAGCAATTTTTTTATTTAGTCGTAGTCTTAGTCGTATGTCAAGTGTACTATTTACAGAAATCGCTTTTTAAGGACTACAACAAACGACTGGAAGGGACTACAATAAGCTTCTTCCCGGGTTGGTGACATCAGAAACCCCAAAATTTACACAAACGAGGGTCAATTCAACGCTGGATTTGCACAAAAGATTAACATGACGGCACATACTAGTCGATGAGTTGAATCAACTCCACAGCAACTACATAAATTTATCCACTAACCATTCAGAAACGTCCAGTTTCATTCTAAAAGTTGTAACTTCTTCCTGAGTCTCTCCATCAGTGTCGACTCCGGTTTGAACAATGTAAGGCTGAACACTGTTACTGACAATCCTCATTTTGGCTGCGTGAGATTCTCCAGCTTTGTTGTTGTTGAGCAACCGAAGCGTGAGCTGTTAAAGCTCCGCCCTCTTCTGGAAAGGGGGCCGGGAGCAGCAGCTCATTTGCATTTAAAGGGACACACACAAAAACGCCGTGTTTTTGCTCACACCTAAATTGGGGCAAATTTGACAAGCTGTAATAAATGATCTGTGGGGTATTTTGAGCTGAAACTTCACAGACACATTCTGGGGACACCAGAGACTTATATTACATCTTGTGAAAGGGGCATTATAGTTCCCCTTTAATGTTTTTCTATTAAAACAACAGCAAAAAAGACTTTGTATTGTCACACGGATGTTGTGTAAGTGCATTTATTCAGCAACCACAATCGCAAACAATATAGTGGAGATCCATGTTTGTATTCATTGCAGTTCATCGCTGAAGGTTTGATTGCAGCAAACAGTTTAAGCGGCTCGTGAAGGAACACAGACTGACTGAATGACACTTTCATTTAAGATAAATATCTCAAATGGAAATCGCTAAACTCCAGATTACTTGTTTGTCGTGTTTTTAGATCATCGCCTCTTCTTCTGGGTTGCCAGATTTCAAAGATTAAGTAAAACACCAGACAGAAAATGTATCCTTTTAACAGAAAAGCTCTGATTGGGGGATTTATGTTTTTGACATTTGGCAACCGCAAACATGAAAGCTCGTAGTAGAGGCTTGTACAGCAGTCTGTAAAACTACATTTTAGTCTCGTCTTTTTTTGTCAATATTGCATGTTGTAATAGTCACAGTTATCATTTAATGACCTTATCGTCATCTTGTCATCATCTTGTCTTAGTCATGGGGAAAAAAAGAACATTTTTCGTCACAGTGAACAAGCGACATGATCCGACATGAGCGGCAGTGATCATTGGTGAAAGATTGTAGGTGTGTTCAGCGACACGACAAAGTTGAGATACTTTATGCAAATGAAGAGCGCCTTACGGGAATGACCACCAATAAGTGTGAAGTCAGTGGCGCGTACGTGATCTGTCACTACATCCAGTAGTGAAGAGTGTCGGTGGCAAGATGAAGTTATTTTAGTGGTCAGCAACTTTCCTATAATTTATGATGTATCTCTGTGTACATATGGTGGTACTCGCCATGCTGACTCCGACTCTGAATGGTTTTGTGAACCCAGATTGACCACCACTTGCGCTTTCGCTGCAGATAAATAGCTGTGATGGCAATGAGAACTTGCTGTTTCTCGCACATCTTTAATATTAAACATTTTATATACTGATTCCATTTATATTTAGTCTTTTCCTTTAAAAAAAAAAGTTTTTAGCGGCAAGAAAACTGATTTTGTGTCTACAACATGGAATAACATCTGTGAATGTGGGAATGCCCACTAGCGACCTCACTGCCAGCCACTGGCGACACACAGCGACAAAGTCGCTGGCAGTTAACACAGCTTAAATAATTTTTGAGTGAACTATACCTTTAACATCCTGCCTAGGTAGGCAGCTCTGAGCTCACTAAGTTTTGGAACAAAGCTAGAGTCTCCATTCCCTTAGAGATTGTGCTGTATCTTGTTGCTGTACACGTCTGTATTGCAACATGTGCTGAAAACTCATGTTGAAACCCAGCTGGAGGCGAAGACATACAGAATGACCTCGAGGGAGAGCGAGAACCTGAGAGAGGGCTTATTTAAGAACAAACACTGTGTTGCAGGGGAAAGGTGGAGCCACTGCTTTCATGAGAATGAAAATCAATAGTTTTCTTCCACAGTAACGCTCACTGACGGTGCTTTATAAAGAGCAAGAGAGTGAGAAAGAGAAAAGTACTGGGAAAGTTTTATGTGTATGCAGACTGGATTGAAACTGCAGTGTTATTACATCTGTGAATATATATTCTGATTTTACTGGATGCTGTTTGACACTTTTTCTCAAGAAGTTTCTCTGTTTTTACTTTTCTAGTTCAGAAACTCTGGAACAACAGAAGATTTAGTGGTGGAAAAAAGAAGATTTGCGATCTGTACAAGACGCCACAAAGGCAAAAGGGTAGATTAAAAGTATCTAAATTAAAAGAGGGAGGAAGAAGGGGAAAAAAGGAAGCCAGACTCGGCCATGCACTTAATAAGACCAGAGAGTGTGTTATTCTGTCACAGTATCTTAATATGCTTTGGAGAGTGACCTGAATATTTCATAATAAGAAGGGCTTGTTTGAAGAGAGTGTGCACTTAAGAATCTCTTTCTTCTTGTTTTCTATCTCTGTCCCTTGTTTTTTGAGATTAACATGTAAGATATATGACTTACGGTTGAGAGACAGTAGATTAAAAGGTTTGGTTTTTGAGCACCAAATCTCTGAAGGATCATGTGACTCTGAAGACTGGAGTAATGATGCTGGAAATTCAGCTTTGATCACAGGAATAAATTACATTTTAAAATATATTCAATAAATAAATATTTAGTATTTTTAATCAAATAAATGCAGCTTTGGTGAACATAAGAGATTTGGGGGAAAAATGTACCAGCCCCAAACTTTTGAGTGGTTGTGGATTTAGATTGAATCTGTGATGTTAAATTATATTTTTGACTTAATTTATACGAAGCACTTTTTTTTCCCAGTGTTTGTGTGGTACTAAGTTTTAATAATGTTATGATAACCTAAGTTTCAGTGATATCCCTCAATATGGGTCAGGTCCCTCTTATGATTTTTTTTTTAATGTCTTAGGAAAAGTAATAAAGCTAAACACTTGACCAATAGTTCTGTAATACATTAGTAGTGTCGGGGTAACACATTACAAGTAACGCAAGCTACTTAATCAGATTATTTTTGGCTAGTAATGCAATGCATTACTTTTAAATTTACAACAAAATATCTGTGTTACTTTTTCAAATAAGTAATGCAAGTTGCTTTGTTTTCTCATTTATTGACTATATATCATCTCATTTGCGCAAACACAGATTAAGTATTCCTCAAAATGATTAAAAACAGTGAAATGCAAACTCAGAATATTACACAAACCTGCAATAAAAAAGGGTCCTATTTTAACGATGTAAGCGCATGGTCTAAAGCACACGGTACAAGTGCACTTAGGGCATGTCCGAATCCACTTTTGCTAGTTTAACGATGGGAAAAATGGTCAGCGCGTCAGGTGCATGGTCTAAAAGGGTTGTCCCTAGTCTCTTAATGAGACATGGGTGTGTTTTGGGCGTAACATGAAATAAACCAATCAGAGTCTTATCTACCATTCCCTTTAAAAGCCAGTTGCGCCATGGCGCATTCACTATTTACACAGCAGTATTTGCAAACAGAAAAACTGAATGCTTCTCTAGCGAGGAAACGGATCTGCTCGTGCACAAGGTTAAAGCATGCGAGCAGACCATCTACTGGACAAGCCAGATTCCACTGAAACATTTTTATCTTTATGCACACAATAATAATCTTTTACATTGTAATCCTTTTATTTTTAATATTTGGCATGTTTGTCTGCTGCCTCGCATCCCTGTGTGTGTAACAAGTTGTGTACCCACCTACAGGTGCATATTACTAACACGCCCTTTAAATAAAAAAAAGATAATTAAAAAAAAAATACCGCGCCATTGACTTTAGACCAGGTTTCAGTTGGTGAATGGAGCAGTCTATTTCAGTTGCCTCAAAATAGTAACGCGCCAACAATGCACCTGAACACACCGCATTTTCAGACCAGCACGCCCATGGGTGCACAAATGGGCGCAAATGCATTTGCATGTAAACAACGTGGCGCTGGATGTGAAAATGATAACTGCGTCGGGCTAAAACTAGCGAAAAACGCTTGCGTCACGCCTGGTGCCACATTGCGCTGGGTGTATGTTAGAGTCCTAAATATGTTAAATAACACAAATATACTTTATGTATTTAATCTCACTTTATTAACCAATGTCTTTGCTGCTGACCTTGGATGATCCAATTCAACCACACTAATTAGCAAAAATGACTTTAGTTCAGTGGTTCTCAAAGTGTGGGGCACTCAAAAGTAATGTTAACACATTACTTTCCATAAAAAGTTACACAATTAGTTATTTTTTTAGGGAGTAACGCAATATTACTTTACTTTTAAAAACTCAACATTGTACATTAGTGATAATTTGTGGTGTTTTGGGCAGTATAAACAAATACTGCTGTTTTTATTCACACCACACAGTACGTACATTCGGTCTTCTATCTGGGTGCAAAGTGAGCATCAGTGTTCGGAGAGGGTGAGAGAGCAAAAGAAGGGTGTTTCAGAGAAGGAATAGAAAGCATTGTCATTCATGGTCATGTCAAATCTAATTGGATTGTGGATTGCGTCCCAATCTGTGAAGTGCTGATAGTGAAAGTGGGCCGGAGGTTTGGTCAGGACAGGAAAAGGATGCTGCCGACACTCTTGCTCTCAGTTTGGATGAATAGATAAGTTGGTGGAAGGGAGGGATAATTCTGGATCCTTTGTAGATTTAGATCAATGTACAACATGATCTTTCAATGTCTGGCTTCTATAATCTGGGTCAGATTCATTGTTTTTACCCAGAGACCCATATCTAACATGGGTTCTCCATAAGCATCTTAGCTCAGCGACCTGCTGTTCATCCTGTGTGAATTGGAGCATATGGAGTACTTTTCCTGATCTCTCTCTACTGTACTCTATTTTCTAATTAATTTCGGAACTGTTAATTCCACTTCATCATCAGAGGCCGTGAATTGACCCAAAATGTCTGAGCCTGCATCCATTATGTCCTTGTAATCTAGCAGAGAAGTGTGTCTCAACTGTTTATGTGTGTGTGCATCTACATCATTTCGACGACTCTTCTGAGAGTGAGATTAGTTTTTAAATCCTTCTCAATTGTCCTGTCCATTATGTTAAACCCTGCTCCAACTGATCTATGTCCTTCCCAGTACTGCTGTCTTCAAGCATGTGTTTGACAAGAACTGAAGTAGGTCGTAATTATACATAAGAACTGGGGTATCAGGCAAATATGTGGCGTTGAGTTGATCTCTGATGTTCAGAGGGTATTTCCTGAGCAACAGGAAGTTGTGTATGCACAGAGACATTTAAGATATTGTGTAACAATATTCTTGTTAATCTTTTCACATCACCAGAGCTGCCATTTTTCTTTTTTAGTACTGCCATCATTTACTCACCCTCATGTTGATCTAAACCTGTATGACTTCCTGATCTTATTTGCGAGCAAACGTAAAGTTGCTTCGGGGAACGCAAACATTTTGCCAGCGAACGTAAAGTTTCTCTGGGGAACGCAGACATTTTGTGAGTGAACGTAAAGTTCCTTCGGGGAACGCAAATATTTTGCAAGTGAACATAAAGTTTCTTGGGGGAACGCAAACATTTTGCGAGCGAATGTAAAATTTCTCGGGGGAACGCAAACATTTTGCGAGCGAACGTAAAGTTTCTCGGGGGAACGCAAACATTTTGCCAGCGAACATAAAGTTTCTTGGGGGAACGCAAACATTTTGCGAGCGAACGTAACATTTCTTGGGGGAACACAAACATTTTGCCAGCGAACATAAAGTTTCTTGGGGGAACGCAAACATTTTGCGAGCGAACGTAAAATTTCTCGGGGGAACGCAAACATTTTGCGAGCGAACGTAAAGTTTCTCGGGGGAACGCAAACATTTTGCCAGCGAACATAAAGTTTCTTGGGGGAACGCAAACATTTTGCGAGCGAACGTAACATTTCTTGGGGGAACGCAAACATTTTGCAATAAAAGTAAAGTTTCTTGGGGGAACGCAAAGATTTTGCCAGCGAATGTAAAATTTCTCGGGGGAACGCAAACATTTTGCGAGCAAACAGAAAATTTCTTGGGGGAAGGCAAACATTTTGCTAGCAAACGTAAAGTTTCTCTGGGGAACATAAACATTTTGCGAGTGAATGCAAAGTTTCTCTGGGGAACACAAACATTTTGCGAACGAACGTAAAGTTTCTCTGGGGAACGCAAAAAATTTTTGAGTGAACACACATTTTGCGAGCGAACGTAAAGTTTCTTGGGGGAACGCAAAGATTTGTGCGAGAATGCAAAAGCATTGACATAATTTTTCCTCCCATCTTATATTATTTTCCTTTAGGGGCTAGTATTCATCATACAAAGTTATCATGTCTTTTAAAGATGTAAAATATAGCACATGTATTTATTAAAAGTTTTAATTATTTTGTATATTTTCAGTATTCATTTTATTTTTTACTTCAAGTTTTAGTAATTTTGTTACATGCTTTTGTACATTTTTTTTATTTTTATTTTTTTATATTTCTGCTTAGTTTTAATATTTTATATGATGACAGAATTTTTTGTATGTGTATGTGAAATAGCAATTAGCAATTCTTAGTGAATTAAATGGAAGTATCGGTCACGTCATGCTACTTTTGGTATAGCTTAATCCACAGTGAAATCCCATTGGTCTAAAATCACATGGATACATCCATGCATATGTATATTATACATCATATTTGTTCCAATTGCCCAATATTTTATTGCTTTATGTAGCGTTTTTAGTAAGAAACAAACAATTAAGTTGTGCATTGCTAGGAAACAGAGTATTAATTGTGTTTGTCTCCTGTATACAGTAACTCACATTCCACTCCTTCTTTATATCATCCAAGAGCTTGTTCCTCCCACCAGCCCCTCAGGCCACCCCGCTTCGAGCGTGTCAGATAGAGAACATGCATGTGCTTCACGTACAAAACCGTATCATCTCCTCGATTTCACATATTGGATTCTCCTTGGTGACTTCACACTGACAGCATAAAGTATAGTGCTTGAGAGTACGGACGGAGTTTGGAGAGAGAGTTTTCAGGCTTTGTGTGCCCTTCCCGTCAGCCCTCTGATGGAGGAGATGAGCCGAAGCACACGGGTGACATGGTGCAAAGTGATTTTGAAAGAAAAGCAACTCCGCCGCATATACACATGCACACGTTCTTCTCTCGAGCTTGTCTTTGCAGCTCTTTTTTGCAGCGATCCAGCCTCAGCCGAGGCAGAAGTTTTATTTAGAGACCTTCAGATCTGTCAGTCGATTGGTCCCAGTGGCCCTGTAGGACAGGGAGTTGCCATCTCACTCAGTCAAGAAGATGAGCGAGGTTGCAGGCATCCTCTGCTGTGTTGCATCATTTTGGTTTTTGTTGACTTAGTCTGCCGCAGGGTTCCTGAACCTTCTTCAACCTTCTTTTCTTTGGCCTGGTAATGATCAGGCACCGATCATTATTAGCCGATAATAAACTGTTCCTTATTTTTAGAGACAGAATCCATTTTTATATCTTTGTTCATTTTCACCTCGCGGTTCAAGTGCCCATCAACCCACTCAATGTGCTTGTGTATTTTTGTTTTGTTCTCGCAGTTGAGCGATGCATGAGTGTGATGCAGTCGGGGACTCAGATGGTGAAGCTGAAGAACGGCTCCAAAGGTCTGGTCCGGCTCTTCTATTTGGATGAACACCGTTCCTGCATCCGCTGGAGACCGTCTCGCAAGAGCGAGAAAGCCAAGAGTAAGTCCAACACATTCAGATGTTAACATAAGAATGTACACAGTTGTTTAATATATGTTAAAGATGATGCGGTGTTGTTATCGTAAATAAAACTATTAAAAATCATTGCTGTTAATTGAAATAAACCTAAAATAAAATCTAAATATTACTGTAAATGATAAACTGTAAAAAATTAGAAATGTTGCCTTGACAGCTAACTGAAATAAGTTTAATTAAGTACTAAAATCACTAAAACTAAAATAAGCTTTTAAAGATAAATAGAATTAAACAAAAACTAACAAAAATGACTAAAACGTAGCCTAAAATTAAAATAAAAACTGTAAATATAAAAATAAAAGCTCATTCAAAATATTAATTAATACTAATAGTATATAAATAATACTAAAATTACACTGGTCAGTCATCTGGCCATTATTGAAAAATAAACCTTGAATTTTATCTGGAATTTTAATTACCAAAGTACTGTTTTTTTATCCCACTTATTAAACAACTACTTAAAGAAATACATTAACATTTTGAAATATTGATTTGTGTTAAAATTACATTATTATATGAAAAGATATAAGATGTCACTCGGCGGCCATCTTTGAAACGCCTCTCGAACAGCTATTTCAGTCATGCAAGTACAGCTCCTGTCGTTTTGAATGGGGAAACATCACATTTCATCACATTTCATCACATTTCATATCTGAAATCACCAATGAAATCTGACAACAACTGTCTAATAAATTTTGTTTTCAAGTGCTCAAATCATGACCAAAAAAATGCACTTTTCAGGCTGGACCTGCCAATGTGCATGAGCGTCTCAGGCCGTTTACATCTGATATTAAGATGCGTTTTGGTTGAAATTGGTTGGATTTTTGAGGGCAGGTCGAAATGCATTCAACCAGCATTTACACTGCAATCCGGTCGAATGCATTTTCGACCACCTCTGGAAATGGTTGAAAATGGACAAGCTCAAAACGTTTTGGACCCCGTTTACACCTTTTTAATAAACAGGGCCTCAGAACACTGACTGTTTCTATAGCAAACAGAGCTTCTAACAGTGATGCAATGACTTCACCAATTGGTGATTGGCTCTTTTATTTAGAAGGCGGGACTTATTCCGCCATATTGCGCATTGCACTTTCTCCCATTCATAGTAATATGAGTGCACCTTCTTTGTACATCTAAAGTCTTTGGATTTACTTAACTCCCAAAAGTTGAGATAACTTTTTAATTTTGTTAATCCAAATACATTGGACAAATCAATTGGATAAACACGGTGAATTAAGTTTAGTTTACTTAAAACTTAACAAGATTTTTTTATAGTGTTCAATGCAAAAAAACACATATACTGAATACATTTTCTTAGAGGCACATTAAAAAAGTCACGTGACTGCCTCAAAAAGTCGAAAATAATAATTTTCTTCTCCTGAACACATGGAATGGAAGCTCTACTTCATTTGCAGTCTGTTTTTGTGTTATATTACCTTTTTTTTTTTTCATTAAATTCCCTATTTGGATGGAAACAGCTATAGTGACAACAATCTGCTTTCAATGTTCCACATCTGTGGTTTACTGATCACTTTCTTGATGACTCTTTCTTGTTCATCGCTCTCTCTTTTTCTTTTCCTCCCCCTCTTTTAGTCTTAGTGTATTACTTGCTCCCCTTTGCTTCCCCATCAAAGGCAGCCCGTGTAGATTTTGATATGTTGAGTGTCTGAGCGCAGCTCTCCTCTCTTACATAATGGCTGTGTATGAATCACAGGCCAGGGGCTTCCAGAAACACACCGCTCTCTCACCATCTGTGTCTGCGCCGCGCTCTGCTTGTTTGGGTGAAGTGAATTCTGCATAAGCGCTCCTTTTTCCCTGGGTGAGCGTTCTGAAATAAATCCTGTTCAACCCTTTCCATATTCACTTCAGGCTTTTGTTAGCGGAGCTGATCTGACCTAGCCCAGATGGGTGGATTATTACACAGTACAGTTAAAAAAAGCTCAAGTGCTATTGTCCCCCTCATCTCACCCCCTTTCACCCCACCTCTCGCTATTTTGCTCCTGTCATGTTTGTGAACTGCTTTCATAAGATAAGACATAATTAAAAAAAAAGAGACAGATTGTGCCCAGCTCATTGTCAGGTTAATGGATCAGCACCGGAATCAACGGCTTTGATGTGACTCTGCCTTCTAGAGCACATGCGGAGCTGTTTGTTAAGATTATTATTATGACAGGAAGTGTTAAAGATGTGTGTTATGTAAGAGTTGTTCACTCAGAAATAAAAAAAATTGGACATTTTGTGTTCTCCTCAAGTCATTCCAAAACCGTATATTGTTATTTTTTTCAGTGAAACACAAAAGGAAAAATTTTTGATGAATCTTTTCACAGCTCTTGCCATATAATGACCACAAAACACACTAATAGCATCAAAAATGTGATCCATATGACCAGTGCACTATATTCCATACTGAAATTTAAAGGGATATTTCAACTAAAAATGAAAATTCTGTCATCATTTAATCAGCCACTTTCCTTTAGTAGGAAATACTTTTTAGCAAACTTTTAGTCATAATGGTGTCGACTTGTATTGTTCCCGGGTGCAAGAATTCAAAGAGTAAACGTTTAGCGGGAATGAATTTCTTCCGGTTTCCAGTGAAGGATCCAGTGTGTTGTAGGCAGTGGATAAAGATGGAGAGAAAGTTGCGACCGGAAAATCTGATAAAAACATTCAACATTTCAAACTGGATGACCACAAACACAGCGATTTATGCCAAACGGAGGGATTTTCAGTAATAAACCTACCCTTACAATAACTGTTCTGTTAATAATCCTCTGTCGATCCACAAATGCAGAAGTGTAATTTGTAGTTTTCACGAAAGTCCTGGAGCTGTCAAAAGACAAATAAATGTGAACTTGTTGGCCCAGGTAACACGGAGAATGAGGAAACATTGTCCATTCACATATACTACCGACATTGTAACAAAGCGGGTTGAAAATCGGCAAAGTTACACTTTAAATTAGCAGCTGTGCAAGTCGTTGAAAGCACAATGCAGATCAAGACAGCAGATGTATCACACAAGTTAGGCCCATTTGACTGACAGCTTAGTTTGTTCTGCTGTATTTGTTGCACTTAACCTATAATGCCCCTTTTCACAAGATGTAATATAAGCAAAGTCCCTTTAAGACAAGTCATTTCACTCGGCGGCCATCTTTGAAACGCCTCTCGGGCATCCAAGTGCAGCTCCAATCTCTTTGAATGGGGAAACATCAAATTCTCCAAAGCTGTTTGCCAAGCTTTTGATTAAATTTCATATTTGTAATCACCAATGAATTCTGACAACAACTGTCTCATAATTTGTTTTCTAAACGCTTGAATCATGACAAAAATATATATTTTTTAGGCTGGATGAAGCTAATGTGCATGCGAAGACCTAAATGCGCGTCTCTTGCGCATAATTTCGGAGGCGCGTCTGACTGTTTCTATAGAAACCGGAGCTTCTAACGGCCGCTGCAGTTATGCGCTGACTTTACCAGTCGGTGATTGGCTCTTATTTAGAAGGCGGGACTTATTCCGCCATATTGCGCGTTGCACTTTCTTCCATTCTAAACAATACGAGTGACACGTCTTGTGTTATTCTATAGTCTTTGATATAAGTCTCTGGTGTCCCCAGAATGTGTCTGTGAAGTTTCAGCTCAAAATACCCCACAGATCATTTATTATAGATTGTCAAATTTGCCCCTATTTGGGTGTGAGCAAAAACATGCTGTTTTTGTGTGTGTCCCTTTAAATGCAAATGAGCTGCTGCTCCCGGCCCCCTTTCCAGAAGAGGGCGGAGCTCTAACAGCTCACGCTTCGGTCGCTCAACAACAACAAAGCTGGAGAATCTCACGCAGCCAAAATGAGGATTGTCAGTAACGGTGTTCAGCCTTACATTGTTCAAACCGGAGTCGACACTGATGGAGAGACTCAGGAAGAAGTTACAACTTTTAGAATGAAACTGGACGATTTCTGTAAAAGGAAATACCTCCCTTTGCATTGAACTTTGAGTGTTGTAACTTTACAGATGTTGTTTATGCTCAAACAGCAACATTACACACTAACTAAAGTTAAAAAAGTGAAATCATAATCAAGGACCCCTTTAATAGACAGTGATTAACTAGGAAACTTAAAAATGGTGCTTCATGTCAAAATGGATGCCGAACCCTGAACTAACCCTTTAAGTCGTTATTCACGGTTAATATCACTTGCTTTACACATGAGAACCAATGACATTTTGGGAGCCATTTTTGAATTTGGACACTTGATCAAAGATGAAATGATGGTTTAATTTCAGTTTCTCTTCCTCACACCAAGCTATCATAGAAGACTTGGAATAAAGATTCATAAGTGGCTTTTTGCAGACTTTTTTTTTTTTTTTTTGTGATATTTTCTTGTGCTTTTCAGAGCCTGACAGCTGTGGTCACCAGAAACTGTCATTGCATGGCCAGAGCTGTGTGAAGTTTCCTTAAAAAAAGTTTGAGTTTGAGTTTCACAAAAATAAAAACAGCATACGACTTCGAAATGACATGAGGGTGTGTAAAAGAGACAGAATTTTCATGCTGCGGTGAAATATCTCTTTAAAAAGGCATTGCTTAAAGATTCGGAGGCTGGTTTGGGTTTGGATGTTGATTAGACTGAAGCGGACAGGAAGCACACAGTGCCTGCAGAGGCTGTCAAGAGTTGTGCTTTCATGTAAAGAAACACAATGAACACCCGGCCGCCAACACTAAAGCCTGGGTTCCCTTATGGGGAAAGAAAGAATGAGGGACAGATAAGCAACAGAAAGCAAAATCTAATTACATATTGTTATGGTCCACTGCTTTAAATGTGAAAAGAGAGTCAAACATAAGAAAAGGTCAGTGAGGGTGAAAACTCTCAGATTTTGCCTCTCCAAATAATTGTTGATTCAATTACAGAATCAGATAAGTTTCATTAGCACAACATTTCCACTTCAGTTTCTATTAATTTCTTTTCAAATGAAGTGTTCACCCAAACAAATCCTTAATTGTAGTTGATCAATGAAGGTCAAATCGCTGCTGGCAAGGCTTTTGCTAATGAACGTATCTCTGCGTTTCGGTCATCCATTGTTTCAGGGGTTCAAATATCATTTTCTGTTTTCTCTCTCCCCAGTCACCATCGACTCACTCTACAAGGTCACAGAAGGTCGACAGTCCGACATCTTCCATCGCCATGCAGAAGGGAGCTTTGATCCGAGCTGTTGTTTCACTATTTACCACGGCAATCACATGGAATCTCTGGACTTGGTGACCTCAAACTCAGAGGAGGCGCGGACATGGGTGACCGGACTCAGATATCTGATGGCCGGGATCAGTGATGAAGATTCGCTAGCCAAGAGACAACGCACACATGATCAATATCCTTTACTGCTGGATGGATGGATGGATGGATTTATTGCAGTAATAGTCTACATGTTGTTTCTTCTGGGGACCACAAAAGTAGGTGCTTTGAGAAATGTTCATGCTGCTCTTTTCCATACAATAATTGCATATTTGCAATTATATATATACACTACCGTTCAAGTGTTTCAGGTCAGTAAGATTTTTCAAATGTTTTTGAAAGAAGTCTCTTCTGCTCACCAAGGCTGCATTTATTTGATCAAAAATGCAGTAAAAATAGCAATATTGTGAAATATTATTATTAATTTAAAATAACTGTTTTCTATTTTAAAATGTAATTTATTCCTGTGATCAAAGCTGAATTTTCAGCATCATTACTCCAGTCTTCAGTGTCACATGATCCTTCAGAAATCATTCTAATATGATGATTTGCTGCTCAAGAAACATTTATGATTATTATCAATGTTGAAAACAGTTGAGTACAGTTTTTTTCAGGATTTTTTGATGAATAAAAAGATCAAAAGAACAGCATTTATCTGAAATAGAAAGCTTTTGTTTCATTATACATGTCTTTACTGTCACTTTTGATCAATTTAATGCATCCTTGCTGAATAAAAGTATTAATTTCTTTAATTATTTTCAAACAAAAAAATTGTATGACCCCAAACTTTTGAATATTAGAATGATTTCTGAAGGATCATGTGACACTGAAGACTGGAGTAATGATGCTGAAAATTCAGCTTTGATCACAGGAATAAATAATATTTGAAAATATATAAATAGAAAACAGTTATTTTAAATTTTAAAAATATTTCACTGTTTTTGCTGTATTTTTAATCAAATAAATGCAGCCTTGCAACACTTTTAAAACTTTTGAACAGTAGTCTACATATTTTTATTAGCAGTATTATTATTAAATTTCACCCCGTTTCTCACACAAAGCTATTCTACGGGCTTAGAAGACTTGAAATGGAGCACATGATTTGTATAGACTACATTTATGGTGATTTTTAATCACTGCCTTTGTTGTATGTAAAAGAGCAGCTTTAACATTCAGAATTTAATAACAGAACATAATTTTCATTTTTGGCTAAGCTAATCTTTTAATGGCTGGATTGATGAGATTACATTATTGGATGAATAGATGGAGGCAGAGAGGAAAGGAAGGATTTGTGATCGATTTTGACTGATTGATTTAGACTGATTTACAAAAGAATGAGCAATACAAAGACAGAGAGAGAGAGAGAGGCAGCGAGAGCTCTTTGAGTCAGTTCAGTGCTTCAGGGAGTCTCCCTCTGCGGGGAGTTCTTACAGCCTCACATGAAACAACCGGCCTTAGAGGAAGACGAGATAAAAAGCCAGAGCTGCTCATCCTCTCCTCCCTTATGTTTATGTCTGTTATTCTCATTAAAGAGCCGTGAGTCATCATTATAATCTGCTCTAACAGTAGACACACAGCGTTAGGCCTCTGGTAATTTCACTTATGCTTTCACTCTAGATGGCAGTTCATCTGTGACCCGTTTTATTGTTGTTCAGTGTTTTTAGTGCCCTCAGTTTTAAAAACACAATTCTGGATGAACCAGACGAGCAGATGAGAGACTTTTTAGACTTTAAAGAGTCTTCAGAATGAGGATGGTGCGAGACTCGCCAGACTATAAGATGGCAAACACAGGTCGCATTTACCATTGTTCTGCAAATTTCAATTTCAGTATGACTTTACGCAATCTGGAATTTCATGTGAGGGCGAAAGATTTCCCTATGCAGATTTTGTGCCAGGTTTAAGTTGGTCATGCCACATTGACCAACAGAAAACTGCTTGGCTTGAAAGTGACTTCTTTGTAAACGGTGCTTCATTCATCGCTATACTATTTACAATGGACCTTTTTTGCCCGCAAAATTTTACTAATTTGTCCGCACCTTAAGAACATAGGGTTGGGGATTGATATGCAGATTCCAGTGCACAGATCCTGATTTTCATTCAAAAAACAAGTTTAAAGTAAGCTTTAACTTGCATTTCTTTAGTAACTTAATTGATTCCTAAACCGCTCTGACGGATTCAGTTTGTTCATTTGGTAAATCGTTCGTCATTAACTGAGTGATTCTAACAGTATCTTCTGAATCTTTTTGAATGATTCTTTAAAGGGGACCTATAATGCACCATTTACAAGATGTAATATAAGTCTCTGGTGTCCCCAGAATGTGTCTGTGAAGTTTCAGCTCAAAATACCCCACAGATCATTTATTAAAGCTTGTCAAATTTGACACTATTTGGGTGTGAGCAAAAACATGCCATTTTTGTGTGTGTCCCTTTAAATGCAAATGAGCTGCTGATCCCGGCCCCTTTTCCAGAAGAGGGCAGAGCTTTAACAGCTCGTGCTTCGTTTGCTCAACAACAACAAAGCTGGAGAATCTCATGCAGCCAAAATGAGGATTGTCAGTAACGGTGTTCAGCCTTACATTGTTCAAACCGGAGTCGACACTGATGGAGAGACTCAGGAAGAAGTTACAACTTTTAGAATGAAACTGGACATTTCTGAATGGTTAGTGGATAAATTTATGTAGTTGCTGTGGAGTTGATTCAACTCATTGACTAGCATGTGCCGTCATGTTAATCTTTTGTGCAAATCCAGCATTGAATTGATCCTTCTTTAAAAGAAAATATCTCCCTTTGCATTGAACTTTGAGCATCGTAACTTTGCAGATGTTGTTTATGCTCAGCAACAGCAACATTACACACTAACTAAAGTTAAAAATGTGAAATCATAATGAAGGACCCCTTTAAAAGAACAGGCTTGGAAAAAGTCATTTTATTTATGAAATGGACTACACTGGTTGCTCTGTATGCTTTTGATTCATCACGAAGGACTCATTTGTTTGTGCATTGTGATTGATCTTGTAATTTTAAGAATCAATATCAAGATTGTTCAAATGAAGACCGCAATTAATCAGAAAATCATTGTTTTTAGCGTGCCCTATAAAACAGACAGATATTTCTATCACACACGACATGTCAGCCATATAAATTTACCCACGCATACCCGCTGTACAAGACATGCTTAATAGATCAAAGAGAATGGATTAACATTAAATGACACATAATGTAAAATAGATCTTCTGTCTTGTACAGCTCTGGTTAAAAGTTAATGTTCCTCTGATTAGGCCGCGGTTACCTGAATCGACCGCTATATTTGGATGACTTTCAAAGTCTGCAGACTCTTCCAAGTAGCCTCTGTTTTCCTTTCAGTCACAGAAGTGCTGCCTCTTTCCTTTCTGTAATTACATCCATTACAGGCTCCCTGCCAAATGTCATACTTCATAAAACCAGACATCTCTTCTTCCACAGTATAGATAGGTGATCTATTTTCTGACAGCCTCTCACTATTGATCACCCGTGCATACACAGAAATATCTGCAAATATCCTAGAAAATTTCTCAGAATCACATATTACATAAAGAATCCTAGAATCTATTCCACACATAAATATCTTGCATATCATGCATTCGTCCTCTAGGTGGATTGAGTTAAAGCCCTTTGTTTTCAACATCTCATAACTCGGGACCTGTTCACTTTTAGACACATGCAAAATAACACAAATGCACACCAGCAATACTCACAATAAGACTTGCATATCTGTACTTGTCAATGATAGAATTCTATCATTTGTGCATTAGAGTTAATTGTGTTACAGTTCTGAGAAGAGAAAAGGATGAGCTCATCCACTTCTGTGTGCACAGACAGACAAGTCATTTAGATAATAATGTTCCTAATTGGGTTTCTTTTAAAGGGACAGACCATACAAAACTTTTTTACTTTTTCCTGTTTAAAGGGTTCCTTGATTGTGATTTCACTTTTTTAACTTTAGTTAGTGTGTAATGTTGCTGTTTGAGCATAAACAACATCTGCAAAGTTACGACGCTCAAAGTTCAATGCAAAGGGAGATATTTTCTTTTACAGAAATCGCTTTTTAAGGACTACAACAAACGGCCGGTAGAGACTACAACGAGCTTCTTCCCGGGTAGGTGACATCACTAACCTGAAAATTTACATAAACCCGCCCCCGAGAACATGCAACAAAGGGGGTGAGGCCATGTTGGGCTGCTTTAGAGAAGAGGAAGAGTTGTTGTAGTAGAGTGTTGTTACCATGCCGTCATTTTACACCGGACTGCTTCACAAACGAGGGACAATTCAACACAAAAGATTAACATGACGGCACATGCTAGTCGATGAGTTGAATCACCTCCACAGCAACTACATAAATTTATCCACTAACCATTCAGAAACGTCCAGTTTCATTCTAACAGTTGTAACTTCTTCCTGAGTCTCTCCATCAGTGTCGACTCCGGTTTGAACAATGTAAGGCTGAACACCGTTACTGACAATCCTCATTTTGGCTGCGTGAGATTCTCCAGCTTTGTTGTTGTTGAACAACTGAAGCGTGAGCTGTTAAAGCTCCGCCCTCTTCTGGAAAGGGGGCCGGGAGCGGCAGCTCATTTGCATTTAAAGGGACACTCACAAAAATGGCGTGTTTTTGCTCACAACCAAATAGGGGCAAATTTGACAAGCTATAATAAATGATCTGTGGGGTATTTTGAGCTGAAATTGTTAATTTTACATCTTGTGAAAAAGGGCATTATGGGTCCCCTTTAAACAATGTTGTCATCACAGTGTAACTTGTCTTGGTGGGTTTTTCTCTTAACTCTGCTGTAAGTGGATGAAGCAGACCTTTGAGGAGGCTGATAAGAATGGAGACGGTCTTCTGAACATCGAGGAGATCTACCAGCTTTTACACAAGATGAACGTCAACTTGCCTCGCAGGAAAGTCAAACAAATGTTCCAGGTATGCGAGAGAGATCGGAAAAGTGGAAGCCTTAAAGAAATAGTCCACCCAAGAATGAAAATTCTCATTTTCTTTCTTTAGATGAATGCAAATGAAGATTTTTAGTAAAATAACCCATCTCAGTGTGTCCGTATTGTGAAGATCACTCGAGAAGCGAGCATTATGTTTATGTTTATGTCAAGTGTAAACCCAAATCTCACATGAAGCCACATAAGGAAGTAATGGTTTATAGTTTAAAATATTAGTATTTTTATTACGCACACCATTTATTTTGCTTTAGAAGACAATGATCCATGCATGGGTAATATTGTATGGATTACGATCAAGCACCTTTTAGAGCTTCAACATTTGGGAACTTATTCACTTGCATTATATGGACTCAGAGATAAATATTTTTTCTAAAATTTTTCATCTGAAAAAAGAAAGGCTGTTTGAGCATAAACAACAGTGAGAGTTTTTCTTGTTAAACTATCGCTTTAATGTAAATGGAATCTGATGTTGATAAATCAGTCAATATTTCAATTGCTTTATAGAAAGTGTGATTAAGTCGGGCTCATGCTGTTCCCTCGAGGCAGGGTGCAAATTGTAATTTTTAAGAACCACATTGTTTTCTATGTACTATTTGTTCAGTTACAATAGAGCTGTGCTAATTGTGCTCTTTATATCGTCTTGTGAATTAATGTGCCTTAAAGATTGTTTCTCCCATTTTGCTTCAGTTACTGTTTAATTTCTTGGAAAGAGATTGAATTTGAACTACTGAGTAGTACTATTTTTGACTGTAAAAAGAGAGAGAATTGGACAGAAATAGATAGTATGAATGACTGAATGAAAGACATTTAAGTATATTTTCTCTTGAAAGCTTTAAACCTCTTTATGCACCTTTGCTCTGCGATCACAGGAAGCAGACACTGATGACCAGCAGGGCACACTGACGTTTGAGGAGTTCACTGTCTTCTATAAGATGATGTCATTAAGGCGGGACCTCTTCCTGCTGCTCATGTGCTTCAGTGAGAAGAAGGATCACCTGACCGCAGAGGAACTCGGCAACTTTCTGCGTGTGGAGCAAAAGGTCAATGAAGTATCTCTTCCTGATCAAAACAGACCATTCACACATTATACTTTGTCTCTCCATAACATCTTAATGCCTTAAAATAGCTTGAATGTACCTCTACACCTGCTACATTTTGTATAAGCAGACTCATGAATATGCAAATGAGTCTCCGCCTCCACTCAATCACATTTTTGAGACTGTCTTTGATACACTGCCATTTTGAGGAGAAAACACTCAGCAATGGTGTTGACTGATGAATTTGCATATGGTTTGTCTTAAAGCATATTAAAAACACCACATAGACATATAAACAACATTAAAAAAAAAAATTCACCACAGGGATTCTTTACGAGCTGGTACACACATGTTCCAGTGGCCATGGCTGTTCTAGATGTTTTCATGCTCTTATGAACATACATGATTATTGCAGAAGCTCTCTCCCTCAGCCTTGCATAGTATTTTAAATGTAAATCCCATAAACATCATCCTGACTGATGTTCTATAAACGCCCCTGATGTCTCACATGGTCAGGCTCTTAGCTACTTCATTTTCCTCCTGTCTTTAAGCTCTTGCACTGTTTATATATTTATATACATACACACACACAAACACAAGGATCTGTTTAAGTCATCCAAACCTGATTACTTATGGCTTTAGTTTCTCCTTTTGGTTCTTACATTAAATACATACACATGTAATGCAAAACTACTATATATGTGACCAATATATTTGTAGCAATAGCCAACAATACATTGTATGGGTCAAAATTATTGATTTTTCTTTTATGCCAAAAATCATTAGGATATTAAGTAAAGATCATGTTCCATGAAGATATTTTGTAAATTTCATACTGTAAATATATCAAAAAATAATTTTGTGAGTGGATATGCATTGCTAAGGACTTCATTTGGACAACTTTAAAGGCGATTTTCTCAATATTTAGATTTTTTTGCAGCCTCAAATGGAAATGGAAAGCTTATTTATTCAGCTTTCAGATAATGTATAAATCTTAATTTAAAAAAAAAATTGACCCTTGTGACTGGTTTTGTGGTCCAGGGTCACACATTACTTAATTAATTTCACTTTCATTGTCTCTGAGCAATTGGTTCTTTTTATTCTATATTAGATGCGATTTGCAATAATTTTATATATAAACCTCACATTTTCAGTCATTTTCAGCATTTTTCTGTGCTTCATGCATTTCTTTTATTGTACTTCTTTCCCTATTCCAGCTCAATATCTGCCTGAGCTCTTGGGCATTCTTAAGATTCAGAAAGTGAAAGGCTCTGCCTCTCTATCGTCCATTATAATGGCTTTCCAGCTGAGGTTATGAACAGCCTCAGTGTGATGCTAAAAAAGCCTCTCTGTGCCCCTGCTCCCTCTCTCTGCCCACGCACGGACCCTGAAGCCCTGGGGGGAGTTGTGAAAAGAGGGAAAGGGTGCAGACAAAATAGAGGGATGAAGTCATTTAGTGACAGAATGGCAGTTCGGAGGGTTTTCGTGATCTTACTTTAAGAGGAGGTGACCCTCAGAGACCAAATGATTGACATGTTATGGATCCTATCTGGAAGAGGGACAGGAGGTTAAACCTCTCTTTTCATTTCTTCACAGATGTCCAATGTGACTCCTGAGTACTGTCTGGACATAATCAATAAGTTTGAAGTATCTGAGGAGAACAAGCAGAATGGAGTTCTTGGAATCGAAGGTGAGAACTGTGTTTGGCCACTCTCTACTTTTCTTCCTACATTTATCTCAGAGTATCTGACAGAATGCCAGAATAGCTAGAATCAAACTATTCTTGATCATGTGTGTAATAAAAAAATCAAGTTAATTACATAGTAACTAGGGCTGCACAGTGTGTGTGTGTGTGTGTATGTGTGTGTGTGTGTGTGTGTGTGTTGTGAAACTTCATCTTATCTTGCTGGGGCTTTATTTATTGGGTCCATGAGCACTGCCCGCTGACAGTGAAGCACTCGCCCTCTCTTCCCTTAAGCTGAATAAGACACTGAGTCTCAGTTCAGCTTGACTTCCGGCTGGAGCAAAGCTGATGGAACTGATTGACCTGCTGTGTGACCCTGAAACAGTCCAGCAGACAGACGTCTGTGTAGAAGAGAAAAGACTGTCTATCTGTTTGTCCATCTGTCTGTCTTTCTACCTGTCTATATATCTGTCAGTCTGTCTGTCCATCCATCTATCTATCTATCTATCTATCTATCTATCCATTTCTCCGTCTGTCTTTCTGTCTTTCTACCTATCTATATATCTGTCGGCCTGTCCATCCATCCATCCGTCCGTCTGTCTGTCTGTCTGTCTATCTGTCGGTCGGTCTGTCTGACTGTCTGTCTGTCGGTCCGTCCGTCCGTCTGTCCGTCCATCCATCCATCCATCCATCCATCCATCCATCCATCCTTCTCTCTGTCTGTCTGTCTGTCCATCCGTCTGTCTGTCGGTCGGTTGGTCTGTCCATCCGTCTGTCTGTCGGTCGGTTGGTCTGTCCATCCATCCATCCATCCATCCATCCATCCATCCATCCATCCATCCATCCATCTCTCTGTCCGTCCATCCGTCTGTCTGTCTATCTATCTGTCTGTCCGTCCGTCCGTCCGTCCATCCATCCATCCATCCATCCATCCATCCATCCATCCATCCATCTCTCTGTCTCTCTGTCCGTCCATCCATCCGTCTGTCTGTCTATCTATCTGTCTGTCTGTCTGTCTGTCCGTCCGTCCATCCATCCATCCATCCATCCATCTCTCTCTCTGTCCGTCCATCCATCCGTCTGCCTATCCATCCATCTCTCTGTCTGTCTGTCTGTCTGTCTGTCCGTCCATCCATCCATCCATCCCTCTGTCTCTCTGTCCGTCCATCCGTCCGTCTGTCTGTCTATTTATCTATCTGTCTGTCTGTCCGTCCGTCCGTCAGTCCATTCATCCATCCATCCATTTATCATCCATCCATCCATCTGTTCATCTCTATCTGTCTGTCTGTCCGTCCGTCCGTCCATCCATCCATCCATCCATCTATTCATCTCTGTCTGTCTATACATTCATCCGTCCATCCATCCGTCCGTCTATCATCCGTCCATCCATCCATCCATCTATCTATCTATCTATCTATCTGTTTGTCTGTCTGTCTGTTTGTCCATCCGTCTATTCATCCATCCATCCATCCATCCATCCATCCATATATCTATCCATCTCTCTCTGTCTGTCTATCTATCTGTCTGTCTTTCACTTCCATAACTGAGTGTTCATTCTGCACACATATTTGCCCTCAGCTCTTTTCATCTAAAAACTGCATTTCAGAATGAGAGCAAGACATTTAAGCTTTTAAAAAGTCACTGTAATAATCCCTCCAGTTGTTGCACTCCTGCAATTTTGCCATCTCCCTTTTTGTCTGAGTATGTTATTTTATATTATTTTACATGATGTCCCCATATTTTCTTGGCAGAGTTGATGGTTTGTGGATGTGACAAATGATATTTTAGCAGCACATCAATCATTTGACTGAATTTTCAGCTTTTTCTTGTACTTTTCTTTTGGATTTGTTTATATTAACTCAAAGATTATATAATATAGAGCCGTTCTATCCACTTCTAGGGTTCACAAACTACATGCGGAGCCCCGTCTGTGATGTGTTCAACCCTCAGCACAACGAGGTCAATCAGGACATGGATCAGCCTCTGTGTAACTACTTCATAGCCTCTTCCCACAACACCTATCTGACCGGAGACCAGCTGCTGTCCCACTCCAAGACGGACATGTATGCGTGGGTCCTGCAGGCCGGCTGCCGCTGTGTGGAGGGTAAGATATCAGTCTGTCCAATGGTTGTAAATAAACTACTTCTTGTTCTTTTCAAGCCCTGTTTGTGACTATGCTTTGTGTTACAGTGGACTGTTGGGACGGTCCAGACGGGGAGCCAATGGTTCAACACGGTTACACTCTGACCTCCAAGATCACCTTTAAATCCGTCATTGAGACCATCAACAAATACGCCTTTGTGAACAATGAGTGAGTACTTCCAGTCTTTTATTTTATGATCAGTCATTAGTTGATGTCAGGAAATCAGTCATCATTTTTTGCGTAGCTTTAAAAGCCGAAACATTTTTACTTTTTATCATATATATGTATGTATGTATGTATGAATACAAATTGCTTAGTGGCACCTCAAAAGAATAATTCATATTCAGCTTCACAAGGGAATTTCATGTGTTTTTTATCATATGTGATAGACTATTATCTCAGATGGGCTTGCAGACCTTGTGTTTGCTTTTCTTCATCTTACGATTATCAGATATGGCACCCATTGAGTTGCATGACAAAAAAATTATATTTAATTTGTTGTGGAAAATTGTTTTGTTTTTCATCATGAGGATAAGTACAGTAATGATTGAAGAGGACTTTTTGTATCACTGCCTAGATGCTCCTAGAAAACTACCTGTCTCTTTAATGGTGTTTTATCATTAAACAGCCACCTGTTTCAGCTAATAGCTCACCATAATGGAGCAAATGAGCTTTTAGCACATGCACATCACATGCAAATTACTCTCACCATATCCCATGACACCTGCTGAGACAGCATCGCTGTCACTGTAGCCCTACAGGGCATCTTTTTAGTCTTTCCATTTCCCTCTTTCTGATTCTCTTGTTTTTTCATGAGTGTGAGGGGAATGTCACTCGCAATGTAAAGCTTTCTAAACCCCAGAGGGTTTCCCTGATTCCCAGACAGACCTGACATTCAGGTATAGCTTGTCTGCACAGAATCGTTTTTAAAACACTAAAATAGATATATCTGTGTACTCCCTGTCGATATATAGAATATGTAGCCATCAAATTCAGAATCCGTGTGAAAAAAAACTGTTTTTCTTGATCAGTGTTTTTGTCTTGTTTGGTCATGGATAATTTTAAAATAGTGTTTTCCAGGCCTGAAAATGTAATTAAATCTTAAAAAGCTTGCAAATTTCTTTTATTGAATATGTTTAAATTTAGGTTCTGATTTAAAATAGTGAATTGCTAGATTTTTGTCAGCTAGATATTGCATTTTTATATTATTGATGCTTATTGGACACTAATAAGTGTAATTGTTTAAATTTGTACCTGAAAGGTTCATTGATCAAACGCTTCTAGTAAAGTACTTAAACATCCTTAAAACGGTAAATTTACTGGAGAAGCAAAATTGTAAACTTCAGAAAAATATAATCAACTATTAAATTAAAACCTCACTAATCTTATGCAATGTATATTTATTCCCTGAAAGCATAACTTAAAGGATTAGTTCACTTCTGAATGAAAATTTCCTGATAATTTACTCACCCCCATGTCATCCAAGATGTTCATGTCTTTCTTTCTTCAGCTGAAAAGAAAGTAAGGTTTTTGAGGAAAACATTCCAGGATTTTTCTCCATATGGTGGACTTCACTGGGGTTCAAATGTCAGTTTCAGTGCAGCTTCAAAGAGCTCTACACGATCCCAGATGAGGAATAAGGGTCTTATCTAGAGAAACGATTGGTCATTTTCTAAAAAAAAATAAAAATTATATACTTTTTAACCACAATTGCTCGTCTTGAACTGCTCTGCGATGCGCCACGGATTATGTAATCACGTTGGAAAGGTCACGCGTGACATAGGTGGAAGTACTGATCCAGTGTTTACAAAGCAAACGTGCAAAGACTAAGTCAAATGGCCTTTACAAAAAAAGGTAAAACAACGATGTCAGATGATTTTGAAGTTGGAGGAGAACATAACATGGAGTTTTTCGCCCTACTGCGGTACTTCCACCTATGTCACGCGTGACCTTTACAACGTGATTACGTAATGCGTGGTGCATCGCATCGCAGTGCAAGACGAGCATTTGTGGTTAAAAAGTATATAAATTTTTAGTTTTTTTAGAAAATGGCCGATGGTTTCTCTAGATAAGGCTCTTATTCCTCATCTGGGATCGTGTAGAGCTCTTTGAAGCTGCACTGAAAC
This sequence comes from Ctenopharyngodon idella, assembly GCF_019924925.1. Classification (NCBI taxonomy): domain Eukaryota; kingdom Metazoa; phylum Chordata; class Actinopteri; order Cypriniformes; family Xenocyprididae; genus Ctenopharyngodon; species Ctenopharyngodon idella. The sequence goes on along the minus strand of NC_067237.1, from coordinate 16,405,154 downwards.
TGACATTTGGACCTTCAACCCGTTGAACCCCAGTGAAGTCCACTATATGGAGAAAAATCCTGGAATGTTTTCCTCAAAAACCTTCATTTCTCTTCGACTGAAGAAAGAAAAACGTAAACATCTTGGATGACATGGGGGTGAGTAAATTATCAGGAAATTTTCACTCAGAAGTGAACTAATCCTTTAAGACAGATAGATCTTGTGCATATTGAGTGCAGTATTGGGTGTAATGGATTACTCTTAATTTTTCTGTAATTTAATTACAGTTACTTCTGATGTAATTGCATTAAATACTGTATAGACTATAGAACATTTCTATATAAAACAATAGTGGATTTAACATTACAATTTAATGTCTAATGTTAAAATGTTATGTTTTTAATGCAACCTTCACTCTTTAAATATATACTTTGGTCAGTTCAAGAATAATTTATGCAATTTTATATTATTTATTTTAAAGAATTAAAAGAGCAGTTTCATCTGGTTCATCTGGTCGAGGTTGATATGGGATTTAGAAAGTAATTAATAAGTAATCCAATACTTTTTAGAGAGAGTAATTAGTACAAAAATCGGTTCAAGATGTAATTAGTAGCTAGTAGTGCTGTCAAACGATTAGTCACGATTAATCACATCCAAAATAAAAGTTCATGTTTACATAATATACGTGTGTGCACTGTGTATATTTATGTATATAAAAATACACACATATATATATAATATAAATATAAATGTATGAATATACATATATACATGTAAATATTTCTTAAATAAATACATGTATACATAATAAATATACACAGGACACACACATATATTATGTAAACACGAACTTTTATTTTGAATGCGATTAATCGTTTGACAGGACTAGTATCTAGTAATTAATTACTTCTTTAGAGTAACTTACCCAACACTGAACAAGACTAAAAATACTGATTAAGAGAAAGATGCCTGGTGCTTTCTCACATGCTTTTGGAAACACCTTGTTAGAGCAATGTGAGCAATGTTGAGATCTTCGACTATGAGTGAGAATAGAGACCAAAGTTATGTGTGAATGTTTTTGAGTGTGCAGATCATAAATGAAGTAAACAGAACAGGAAGAAACAGCACAGGAAAGAAAGTAGAAAGAGAGAACAACAGACAGGAAAGCATGAGATTGCAAGAGAGAGAGAGAGAGAGAGAGCATGACAGTGAAGATGAGTCAAGATGAAAGAAATACGGATGAAAGGTTAATATCGGAGGAAGGCTCTGGAGGCAGAGAGCAGCTGCTGACTGTTCTTGCTGTTCCCTGGTTTGTGATTACTGTCACCCTCATCCTTTCTCTCTCTGTCTCCTGCTGCGTCAGGTTCCCCGTCATCCTGTCCATAGAGAATCACTGCAGCATTCAGCAGCAGAAGAAGATCGCTCAGCACCTAAAAGAGATCTTCGGAGACAAGCTGGATGTGGGGGAGGCCCTGAACAAAGACCCCAAGCAGATCCCTAGCCCGAACAGCCTCAAAGGAAAGATACTCTTAAAGGTACGATGTGAACCTCTCAGTCTCTGCTGCTTACCAAAGCCTCAAATCCTCAATTATGCTTTTCTTTTTCCTGCTTTTGTTTTGTTCTCCAGTATTCTCTTTTTTATTTGTTTCTTTTGTTAAAGGATTAATTCACTTTCAAATGAAAATTAGCCCAAGCTTTACTCACCCTCAAGCCATCCTAGGTGTATATGACTTTCTTCTCTCTGGTGAACACAATCGGAGATACATTAATAAATATCCTGAAACATCCAAGCTTTATAATGGCAGTGAACGGGACCAACGAGTTTGAAGCTCAAAAAAGTGCATCCATCCATCATAAACGTTTACTCCACACGGCTCTGGGGGTTAATAAAGGCCTTCTGAAGTGAAGTGATGCATTTGTTTAAGAAAAATATCCATATTTAACATGTTATAAAGTAAAATAAATAGCTTCCGCTAGGGCTGGGCGGTATGACCAAAATCTTATATCACGATATGAGTAATTTTATATCACGATAACGATATATATCACAATATAGTTATTTTTGCTTTAAATAAGAGTTTTATGATATCAAAATTTTCCATATCATTGAAATTTCATAATTATCATCAATTTCAATACAATTAAAAAAATTAATACTAGCCTAAAAAGACAAATAAACTGTGATAAAGAAAGAGCAAAGAAAACAAACTACAATAGAACAAAGACAGACGAAATAGCACTAGAACATGTGTAAAGTAATCAAAGGTATAAAAAACAATGCATAGTCTTTACTGTGTAAATTAAATATACATTTATTTTTATTAAAGTTACAAAAGCAAGCAGTGAGAGATTTTCTCTCTTTTTTGTTGTTTGATTAGCATTAATAATGACAGCAGGTAAATTTGGATGCTGTCCCTTTAAGACTGACTGCACCGATCCATTAACTCGAGCCTTGTCTTTCTCAACTGTACCTTCACTTAAGACATAAATGGCTCTGTTTACTAGCAAATACGTGGTCACTTTGGCACATAGGTGTATTTAATGTGTATTTAACCGTTCAAGCCCAATTAGGCGTCTAAAAGCACTCAGTTCAGTCCTCACGTGCTCCATGAGCAGCGGCTTCATGTCGCGCATCTCTCAGACGGCGCTGAGAAACAGTCTCTCAGAGAGCGCGTGCATATGCTGAAATGAGTTGTCTTTCGCTGCCAATTGCACTTAAACGGTATAAAACCACTTGTTTTTAAACCACAATTCTTAAAAACTCATGCAAATTAAAAACTTTCGTGACCGCGCAGCGACAGAGACGATCGTCCAAAATCTCTACCAGACAAATTTCTACTGGCTAATCGTGTCTACCAGTATATCGCCCACTCCTACTTATTGTGCTTAATACACTTTAACATCGAGCACGTCTCTAATTTGCGATCGCCTTCTGGGAGAGGCAGGTTTCATGCACATACTTTGGCAGTGTGCCAGTCAGCACGAGCGCTGCACCGAGTTCCTTTTCAGGATATATTGCGCTTATAACTCTTTTAACATCAGCACGTCCCGCTCTTTATATTCTCAGTCATGCATTTCATCATTCTGAAGTGTCAATAGTGCAATATATTTACATACCACGATATATATGATATAGCAAAATCTCTAATGATAGACATTTTATTTCGTTGTAACGACATATATCGTCATATCGCACAGCCCTAGCTTCCGCCAGACCGCCTTCCGTATTTAACGTTCAAAACGCTTACGCTACGTCCTACGCCTTCCGTATTCAACTTACAAAAAAAGCGCATCAGTTACACTTTTTTCGCAAGTTGAATATGGAAGGCGGTCTGGCGGAAGCTAGATATTTTACTTTATAACTTGTTGATTTTTTTCATACACAAACGCATCCTTGAAAAGCAGGTTTGACTTGTCAAACAGTGGTGGCATTTTCTGGACCTCGGCGACTAACTTCTCCACAATGTCGTCTGCCATTTTAAATGCGCGAGCCCTTAAATTAGAATGTGTGGACTTCTTTAATAATGCTTTTTGTTGGTTTTAAACCTTGAAAACCCCTGAGTTGAGATATTTTTATATCTCCAGAATTTTCATTTTGGCTAAATTATTTCTTTAAAGGTGTAATGGGATGGCAGGTGGTCAGTCGGATGAGAAGAGAGTGTTGCTATGTGTAAATACGGACGTCATTGTGCCAGCGAGGAGCTTGGCATTAGTAAAACAGGTCAAGACAGATGGCACTGCCAGCCTGCGACTCTACAGGCCTCTCCTAGTTGAGCAAACAGTGACGGCAGACTCTCAAACCCAGCAGGGAGCCTTTGTGATTGGAGCACACTTGAGTAAATCCCCTGCACTCGAACACGGGTCTCCTTTGATTACACACACACACACACACACACACACACTTAAACATGTCACAATGTCAGCTCCCTCCGCCAGACTGTGTTCGTGCAAACTCTGTAGGTCAAAAGCACGGAATTGATTTTCCCTCCGTCTTGTCCTTCCACCGGCGACTCTTATTTCCCACTAGCCCTCACACAAGTGTGTTTGTGAGAGAGACCGACAGACGAGGAGGAGACAAGGGTTTGTACTTGGAGTTTTAGGTTTATTGACACTTAAATGGGTTTCAGTGTTCTGAAGAGTCTGAGACACTCTTTATCCTCATCGCACTGTGGGTCATTAGCTTCCTCCCAAATGAAGGTCCTCTGTTGTCTGAATAACAGGTTGTTAAAGGGGACCTATAATGCCCCTTTTCACAAGATGTAATATAAGTCTCTGGTGTCCCCAGAATGTGTCTGTGAAGTTTCAGCTCAAAATCCCCCACAGATCATTTATTATAGCTTGTCAAATTTGCCCCAATTTGGGTGTGAGCAAAAACACGCCGTTTTTGTGTGTGTCCCTTTAAATGCAAATGAGCTGCTGCTCCCGGCCCCCTTTCCAGAAGAGGGCGGAGCTTTAACAGCTCGTGCTTCAGTTGCTCAACAACAACAAAGCTGGAGAATCTCACGCAGCCAAAATGAGGATTGTCAGTAACGGTGTTCAGCCTTACATTGTTCAAACCGGAGTCGGCACTGATGGAGAGACTCAGGAAGAAGTTACAACTTTTAGACAAACAAAATGCCGCCGGCGTGGGTGGAAACATGCAGATTAAGAGGCTGTAATATTATAAAAAGATCCTCTTCCTAAGTCACAAGGGGAGCGAAATCTGAGCGGCTCATTTTTTTCACATGCTTGCAGAGAAAGGCTTACCAAAACAAAGTTACGGGGTTGTCCTTTTTCACGTTTTCTGGGTTGGGAGATGCACCGGGGACCCAATTATAGCACTTAAACATGAAAAAGGTCAGATTTTCATGATATGTCCCCTGAGAAAACATTACATTTCAGTCTTCCTGAAAAGAAAATGTTACTTCATTGGCCCTGGGGCTGCTTACTACACTTTTCATCCGCCTGTGGCCAAGAGCCATTAATATGGATTCAGTTCTAGTATCAATATCTGAGGTGCTGTGTCAACACACACCGGCTGTAAGGTGCTGTCGATGGTTTAAACAGAGGTGAAACACTATCTAACACTCAATAATGGGGTTGTTTGCTGACAAGTACTGTAAAAAAGGATTATGGAAGCATTCATTGCTCCCTTTTTTTGTCTGTAGGGGAAACGTCTTCCTCCGTACCTGTCTGCAGATGCTGAAGAGGGTGAGGTGTCTGACGATGACAGTGCTGATGAGATTGAAGATGACTTCAAGCTGAAGAATAGCATGGTAAGACTGACACACACCGGTTAGGATTGAGCAGAGGGATTGATCACTAACACACACACACACACACACACACACACACACACACTCAGCAGAGAGATTTCAATCATTTCTGTACGTCTGGACAGGCACTGAAACATAATGATTACAAAAACGAAAAATGGACAAACCCAGCGATTGGGTCGTTTTAACCCAGCGGTTGGGTTAAATGTTTGCACAACCTGCTGGGTAGTTTTATTTAACCCAATTATTGTTTAAAAATGACTATATGTCTGGCTTAAAATGAACACAGAATAGGTTGGAAATTAAAAATCAGACACATAATTACTAGAGGCAACAATAATATTCAAAGGTGAACATTTATTAATAAGCAGTTTAATAAATGTTTATTGTTTAATTATTATTCATTAAACTTATTAATAAATGTTCATTTCCATCCTGTTTTGGGTTCATTTTAAGCAAGCAATACAGTTATTTTTAAACAATCATTGAGTTAAATAAAACTACCCTGGTTGGGTCAAACATTTAACCCAACCGCTGGGTTTGTCCATTTTTAACCCATCTTGGGTTGTTTTTTTAACTTAGTTTTTAACTATCTGTAAATTCTGACACATTCAGAGGTGTGAAGTTAGTGCTATTCAGGTTTAACTAGAAGTTTTTGTGCAAAAAAATCAAGGGTTTGTGTACTTCTTTGAGAGGCAGCCTAATAAGTGAAACCAAAACAAAGTCAAAGAAGCTTAAGTTTATTGTAAAAAACTAAATTTAAATAAAAAAAATTATTGTAACCATTCATCAGTACTCAAGAGCTTACAGTGGAAAATATTACCCCCCTTGTTTGCATATGACACACGTCAAACTCAATCAAGCTTATGTTTTAAAGTCTCCCTGCAATCAATAATTTTATCCCTTAAAACTCATCTTTGATAATTAAAATGGCGTTTTTTCCTGTGAAAATAATTTCTTAATGCCTTAAAATAGCTTGAATGTAACTCTACATCCTTGCATCATTTAGTATACGCAGCCTCATGAATATGCAAATTAGTCTCCGCCTCCACTCAATCACACCAGCTCGGGTTACCTGATCCACTCGCTCAACTCTAAACGCTACACAATGTCAAGTGTAAATACTGGTTTAATTCATCCATATAAGTTTGAATCAGAAACTGATTCAGAAGAAGAAGAGGAAGAGTGAATTATACAGGCTCGTCTACTTGTTGAATGGTAATGCGTTTTATGTATCTCTCTCTACAACATCGGACACATAATGCTAATTGATATAATTAGCCTTTGGCTTGACTACGTTATCAAACAGCTAATAATGTTACACAAACCATGTTCCCGTTCACCATCTCATAGTCAGCATACTTTGAAGCGCTTTGAACATCATAAAAAGTTATAGAAGAAAAGCGTAACGGGATTGGTTACGTTTGTGACGGTAGGAAATGAGCGGTTTTTGAAACTATCTTCGATACACTGCCGTTTTAAGGAGAAAATACTGAGCAGTAATGATGACTGATGAATTTGCACATGGTTTGCATATTAAAAACACCACACAGACATATAAACAACATTAAAAACTTTTCACCGCAGGGGGACTTTAAGATAAAAACAGAGAGAGAAGCTGTGCAACAGATACTACTAGCATGTCAGCGCCTGTGAGAGAGTAAATCTGCGGGTCTCCCTCGAGCTGCGGCACAACAAAGTACCGGCAGTTTATGAGAGCATAAGCTATGAAACACTTAAGCTCTGTAAGTAATGATGGAGGTTAGCGGCACAATAATCCTCTCATGTGGAGCATCCGCCTAAGTTCGAGAGTGAATAGCTAAACTCATCTATGCCGTCTGTACATTGATATTGTACTACTACTCTTTATGTACAAATACCTTATCAGAATTACAAATAAGATCATGTTGCACTTTCAAATTTTACATTTTTCACTTTTCCACTACTCAAGCTACTCAAGTTTCACTCTTTCTTTTCACGCGTTATCGCCCTATCCACCTCTAATGAAAATCTCTCACTTTTGATGGAGCCAGTATTTTGTCTGGCTGCCTCCTCACACCGTTCTGGCTCACAGTGAGCTGTTGGTGTCCGTCTCTAAAAGCCGATCAATCACAAGCCGAACCCCTGGGGAGCTTCTGTTTTTGTGGAAACACCTCTTATATGCAACAACATGGCCATTTGCCAAGAGATCCATCCAGCAGCGCTGCCATTAATAGAGCCTGCTTTACAATCAGCCTGTTTCGTCCAGATTTTGATGCTGAAATCGATTTATTTTCCTGGACTTATCAACAATAAATTGGTTTCCTAGTACTTATTTTGTTGATCTTGAATGAAGAATGCTTTAATAGCATTTTAATGTACCCTTGCAAAATATTCATGTTGTTTTGTTTAGAAGCAATTAATGTTTAATGATCCATTTAGAGAAGTCATTGCTGGGAGCCAATTAAAGGTTTCTATCCTTCATCTCATTACATGCCTACTTTAACGTGTCAGGAAATACAAGAAGCACACCGGCCCTGCTGGAAGTTGACGCTCATTATGGCTGAGAGATTTTAAAGCCATTTATCTGGTCAAAAAAAAGAGAAAGAATTCAAACAAAAACAACCTATATTTTGCATAATTGGAACACTTTGAGCCCTTTATTGCTCTCTCAGATCAGTATGCCAGGCTTTGATTTTTAATAAAATGACTCATGAATAGCCATTGAAGTAAAGAGATGAAGAACACACATCACGAGCAGTGCATATTTATTTTGGTGCCCAAATTAAAGTTACACAATTAACACTGCATGTGTACCCTTGTGGAAAGGCCGTACACTGGCATACTTATTATGGAAATTATATACTTAAAATTAATATAATTAAGTATGAACTGAATGTAATGTTTTCACACACTTAATTGTATCTTAATTGCCATTAAATGGCAAATGGATCAGAGTTTTTAAATTAATAATAAATGCAATTAGCTGAACCTTACTTTGCTTTTTGTGATCCACTCAAGTAGTGCATCTTGATTTCATAATTACTTCTCTTTTCTTTGTAATATGGTTAAAGTACAGCCGAATATACTGACAAGCATTTATGGTAAACTAGAATATATTGTTACATGTAGGTACTATAGTAATAACTAAAAATTATGCATAATTACTTGGAATTAACCCTAAACCAATCCCTAACCCTAAACCAGTTAATTATTATTACTCAGTACTTAAATGTATAATTACAGTGTAATACTGACACCTTAAAATAAAGTGTAACCTTTAAATGTACTAAACTGCAACTGTGTAATTACAAATATATTTAAAGCATGACAAAAGATTATTAAAACAATAATTTAATATCTGCTTTCATTTATCACTTTTAATTTTGCATTATTACAAAGTGCACTTTTTTAAAAGTGTGTTAAGAAACAGTCATGAAAGTGTACTTTTATTTTATTAATAATATATTATCTGTAAGCATCTGTAAGCATTTTATATATATATATATATATATATATATATATATAAGCAGCATTTCTGGTAACACTTTAGTATAGGGAACATGTATTCAATATTAACTACAACTTTTCCCTCAATAAATGGCTAATTTACTGCTTATTAATAGTTAGTAAGGTAATTGTTAAGTTTAGGTATTGGGTAGGATTAAGAATGTAGAATAAGGTCATGCAGAATAAGGCATTAATATGTGCTTAATAATTACTAATAAACAGTCAATATTCTAGTAATATGCATGCTAATAAGCAACTAGTTAAAATAAAGTGTTACCGCATTTCTCTAGGGCTTTTCACACTTCGTTAACCCCGGGTTAATATCATCATTCTAAACCTCACTTTTAACCCCAGTTAAAGGAGCGTTTCACACTCGTAATTTACAAGCAGGGTTAGCACCACTTTTTACCCAGGGTTATGAAATGGTTGTGAGTCCGGAATGCGGTTGTGAGTCATGAAAATTTAGTGGTGTGAGTTCGGTTATAAAATGTGGTTGTAAATAAGTGAATTGTGTGTGAATGTAACCGTATTAAGGACTCAAATACTGGACTGACAACCGGATTCTGCTGCTGTGTGAACATGGCCATATTCACATGCTTCGGACAGTCACAAAAACACAGCACACTGTATAAACAGTAGGCTATGCTTCAACGTTTAAGGGGAAAAATGCCAAATGGTGACAGAAAATGTGACAACTGGAGTGAATTTCATTCTTACCTTTATATTCCGAAAAGTCCATTCAGTATAAACTTGATCATAGTGTCGCCAAAGAATAATATGAGGATGTGCAACACTAGAGCCTGTATGAAAACAGCTCGCATGCTGCGTTAGTCCAATCAATGACGCAAATATGCAAATAAGGACTTTAAAGGGTTAGTTCACCCAAAAATGATCCCCAAGTGATCCCATTTTTGGGTGAACTAACCATTTAACCCACGGTTTAGGAATGTACAGTGTGAAACGTAAGCATATGAATACCCAGAATGAGTTGTTAACCCCAGGTAAATTATGAGCAGTGTGAAACGTGAAGCAAGATAACTCAGGATTTGGTGTACCCGGTGTTAATTAGTTCAAGTGTGAAAAGCCAGTCTGTGTATCAGAATCGTACCTGGAAGCAAGGTTTCAGTGCTGTTCCTATTTTTGCTGAAGCATGTTGAAAATGTTCTATAAACCTGTTTATACAACATTTCGTTCTGGTTCTCGAATCTGATTGGCTGAGAGTTCTTTCCAGCCGTGCGATATTCTACCAGTATCACTGTTTGTATCACTCCGCTTGAAGCGACTGTCATGGCGGCCGATCAAATCCACCATATTTTATACAAATACTACACTTGTTGTACCACGAACTGTAGTTTTAAGTGTTTTTTTAGGCTAGAATGTAGTTGTTTAGACCTGAAGTATGTGACTCATATTTAATCATAGTGTCTATTTTACTATTTGTTTTGACATTTTCGGAGATGCGAGCTCCAGGCCGTCAGCGGCCGTTCAGTGCTCGTGTACCCGCCGAGAACAGCTTCATCTCGGCCAGTCTTTCGGGGATTTGCCGCTGGCTCTTATAGTGGTAAAACATGAGATATAATAGAATTAGTAAAGGAGCCTTGGTCAAACTGTCAACTTGAGATTTGAATCTGTGGCGGAAGGAAGTAGTTCTGCACAAAAGAGGGTTTTAAAGACACTCCGTTGTTATTTCTTATTTATTTATACACTCGTAGCCGTGCGATATGGCTGTATATCAGAACGCTGTGGTTACCTACGGCCGAATCACAGCCGTGCTGATATACAGCCATATCACACGGCTACTTGTGTGATATTGCTCATTTATCAACACAATCTTTTGCAATATAGAGTTAAATAATATAGTAAAATAATGGAGTGAGCTATTCTCCAATAATTTGTAAAAATATATGTCTGTATCAGGCTTGATGCAGGATAGACTTTCTATTCTGTAAATCTGACTTTATTAAGGCAGTTAAACAGTTTATATCTTCAGTTTTCAGAGTGTAAGTGGTCTTAGAAATAATGGACACTATTTTCTTCTTTAATCTCTCAAGAATATTTATGTAGACTGCACATTTTGACACCAAACCTTTCTGCATTTCAGTCTAACGGGCCCAGTCAGCACCAGGTGGAGTCCCACATCAGGAAGAAGCTTGACTCTCTGATGAAAGAGTCTCAGATCGGGGACAAAGAGGACACAGACAGTTTCTCTATCCGAGCGCTGCTCCGTGCCACCCATGAGGGCCTCCAAAGAAACCTACGCAAGGTAGCATGCTCTTTCTAACTCTGAAATTCTGTGTAGAGATATTATGATGCAAGAAGCTGTTCTTAAAACAAGAAAATACAAACCCATTTCAGACCCTACTATAAGAGGCAGCTCTAAAGAAAGAAAGAAACAGACAAAAACAGAGAAAAGAATTAAATACCTAATCAGCGCGCACACATTAGTCTTGCAATCCAGAAAAAGACACGGAGCATCCCTTAATTAGCATTCGTTCCGCCTCTCTTCTTGCCCTATTATTAGACTTTGCGCTCTCTAAACATTCATTTTGATGTGCCGTTTGTAATGCACAGAGGGATTTTCTCTCCCCTCCAGTGTTCCTGCATAATATTTATGGAAAAAAACAGAGAACCGTTGAGCGGGCGCTCAAATTAGGAGTCTGTCTGGAGATGATTTTAAGTTAATGTTGCACTAATTTTAAGCATGACTGCATGTAAAAACGTCTCTCTGTCCATGCGTGACCGCAAATACTCATTTGAATATATTTTTACACTCAAATGTTTGAGTTAGAATTAGATGCATTTAAAAGGACCGGTTCAATCACAAAATGGGAAATAAGACATCATTTACCAACCCTCATGTCATTTCAAACTCATTTATAAAACGCTCGTACGGCAGAAAATTGGGTGTACAGTCACACCAAACTTTGCATTTATCAATATGGACGTGAGCGGTGGCTACAATCAAATCTCACGTCAGGTCTCAGCTTGTGTACGCAAGTAAACTTAGCGTGTTCTGGCGGAGAATTGTAATGAGAGCATTTTGTTCATTTAGATTGATGTTGAGTTAATTTTACCCAGAAAATTGGATTGTTTATTTAACCCAGCATAATGGGTTGATTCATTTTTACTGTAATACTAGCTTATCCTTTTTTACTTCATACATGAATTAATGTTTATGGATTAACTTAAATCCTCTAAACTTTTTTTAAATACTCCAAACAGCCACTGGTTTTCATGATAATTCCTTTATTTTCCATCATATTTTATAGTATAGCATATTTTATATCGTTTTTAATACATATTGCCTACATTTAAGCTCATTTAACAAATATTAGAAGTAAAAATTAAACATTTAGAAGTAATTCAAGTGTAATTTACCAGTCTCTGTTGTCCTGTTTCCACCGTAACGGCGCTGGATCCCGTAGCGGAGATGGCTTACGTTTGGCGGGAGAACTGCTAACTTCAGACCGCCACCTGCGTTTCACTCGTAGCCGAAACATTCTGTGACTGACTCCATAACCTGTCCATAAATAATCAGTGTACAATTCTAAGAACATATTTTAACACCCTAAGTACTTATATTCTGTATCTTTTTGAATAAAATCATAAAATTTGATGCAGTTTGATCCATCACGTGAAAAGACCAATGCGACACTCGTTTAGATGACTCACATCGCACCCCTGTATGTTGCTTTGCATGAAATTAAATGATATACAGAACAATAACAAATTTTTAGATAAAATAAAACGTACACAAACCTGTATTTTAACCGAAGACATACACCAATTTGACGGAGCTGCACTGCTCTCTCCTGAAGAGGGTGCAAAAAGCCCGCAATAAATTGTTACGTCAGACCCAGGAGCTGGGTAACGCAAAAACTACCCAAACACTGGGTTGTTACGTCCGACCCAGGATCTGGGTAACGCAAAAACTACCCAAACACTGGGTTGTTACGTCCGACCCAGGATCTGGGTAACGCAAAAACTACCCAAATACTGGGTTGTTACATCTGACCCAGGATCTGGGTAACACAAAAACTGCCCAAACACTGGGTTGTTACGACTGACCCAGGAGCTGGGTAACACAAAAACTACCCAAATACTGGGTTGTTACGTCCGACCCAGGATCTGGGTAACACAAAAACTGCCCAAACACTGGGTTGTTACGTCCGACCCAGGATCTGGGAAACACAAAAACTACCCAAACACTGGGTTGTTACGTCCGACCCAGGATCTGGGAAACACAAAAACTACCCAAACACTGGGTTGTTACGTCCGACCCAGGATCTGGGAAACACAAAAACTACCCAAACACTGGGTTGTTACGTCTGACCCAGGATCTGGGTAACACAAAAACTGCCCAAACACTGGGTTGTTACGTCCGACCCAGGATCTGGGTAACACAAAAACTACCCAAATACTGGGTTGTTACATCTGACCCAGGATCTGGGTAACACAAAAACTACCCAAATACTGGGTTGTTACGTCTGACCCAGGATCTGGGTAACACAAAAACTGCCCAAATACTGGGTTGTTACGTCTGACCCAGGATCTGGGTAACACAAAAACTACCCAAATACTGGGTTGTTACATCTGACCCAGGAGCTGGGTAACACAAAAACTACCCAAATACTGGGTTGTTACGTCTGACCCAGGATCTGGGTAACACAAAAACTACCCAAACACTGGGTTGTTACATCTGACCCAGGAGCTGGGTAACGCAAAAACTGCCCAAACACTGGGTTGTTACATCTGACCCAGGAGCTGGGTAAAACAAAAACTACCCAAACTCTGGAAAAATAACCAAAAAAATGACCCACAAGGTTCAACCCAGGACTTGGGTATAAAAAAAAAACAAGATTTTTTAGAGTGCAGCCATTCATCATCAAACTAAAATGCAGTCAACCAAACATAAATGTTACTGCTCAATTTAAATGGTCTGCTGTAAAGCCCAGCGCCCGACCACACACATTTCTGTGCATGTGAATGATGCTGTATACGTGGATATTGGAACACGAGTGAAGTACAAAGCCTTGTTTACATAACAAATAATAGTTTAGCAACCAAATGTTGCATGGCAAATATGGAAGCATATTTGGATTCTTGCTGAATGAGAGAATGAGTCCAATGCCGTTTCAGTTTCGCTTTAAATAAATTCATTTTGGCTTGACGTGTGTTGTTTATAACGAATGCCACTATAGCCTAATTTGTGTTTTATTTTATAGTTAAATTTATAGCTACTTATTTTTCATTCTTGTTCTGTTCTGAATACTGTTAAATTTAAAGGATTTGTTGTGGAGTGAGGGGAAATCAGCCTAGGCTATAGTGTTTATAATGTTTGTAAAGGTTTCATTTTATTTACCGGTATTTAATATACATATTAATTAATATAATTTTTTCCAGTTACGAGGTTAACGGGTGTTTTTGAAGTAAGATCAGTTTCTCTTTCATGAGATTACTTCCTCTTCTTGGCCAGTTTACGTTCGTATGTCATAAACTCTAGGGGCGAGGCTTCTAAACCGTGAATTTTTAGGGGCATGATATTCAAATGACGATTGTTTTTAGCCGCCACATTTATCAACGTACGATCATACATACGATGGGATCGGCAGCATAAGAATGTTTGATGAATCACATGTGAACCCTGTCGTAAGATGAGTTCTGCTCTTGTTTCTATGTTAGATTGATAAATGAGGCCCATTATTTCTATGGAAAGTCCTCATAAAACATAGAAACTCAATGTGTGTGTGTGTGTGTGTGTGTGTGTGTGTGTGTGTCTTCCAGAATTCCAAAGATGGCATGAAGAAATCCCAGAGCCGCTCCTTCATCAGCAACCTCAAGCACAAGGTCAGAATAAAGACCTTTTTTGTCTTTCTCTCACTCTCTCTTCTTTTTCTTTCTCTCTTTTCTCTGGCTCTTTTGCAGAATCAGGTCTGACTATCCTACTTCCTGTCTGTCTGTGCTGTCAAATATTACATAAATCTGTCCTTTTTGCTGCCCAGAGGCAGAAGGATTTGAAGAATAATAGCTATCGATTGACTGAAGTGTGAAACAGATCATAAAGATGCATCAGTCATCCTGATCAGTTATCAGAGGGCCATTGCTGGGTCTCTTTATTTTAAGCATACATTTACTGAGGTTATATAACAAAATACATACATTGATTAAGGCTCTCATATTTCATTCTCTCCATAAAAACACTCAGCGTCTCTTACATTGAATGTGGTTGGTGTGTAATTCAGCACCTCAATAGCAAATCAATGAAGTGAGTAAACAAGGCTTGTGGTCATTGCTCCATAAGTTTGATCATGGGCTGTTGTGCTGGGCTGTCTACACTTTATTGATTTTTTATTAAAACGCAATCAGGGCTGTCAGTGTTGTGTTGCGGTTTCTCGTCTCCTGTAGATCGCGTCCGTCATTCCTACAGGAGGTGGGCAGGCACGTCTCTCGCATTTCCTCCCACTCTCGACATTTGTCTGTGTGTGTGTTTATGAGGTCTCAAAGGTTCTTCTTTTGTTAGTAATGAGCTTAAAGCCTATAATTACTGTGGCTGTTATACATGGCTCCTCATGGCCCTAAAAAAGTTACATGATTTGGACACTAGTCACAAGCCTGGCAAGTATTAATCCTTGCTACACACACACTCGTGTGGTTATGTTAAGTATGCCCTTTAAAACGGGCCAGAGCTATTCTGTTCCTCTCTGTTGTGTGTAGGAGGAATTTCATTACCTCCCATCCAAAGCAAATGAGTAAACATTCACTCCATGTACTTATTTAGCGTGCTGGGTGTGTGTGTGTGTGTGTGTGTGTGTGTGTGTGTGTGTGTGTATGTGTATGTGTATGTGTGTGTGTGTGTGTGTGTGTGTGTGTGTGTTTCCACAGAGACACTCCAAGTCAAGGCTGAAATGTCAGAGCGTTGAAACAGATGATGACGGGCAGCAGGAACCATCAGGTGGACAATTCAACAGGTTTGTCTGTCTGTATATCCGTAATGCACATTTTCTGTTTATTAACTCTTTAAGAAAAAGCTTTTTCACAAAACTTTCATGGTCTCCTGAATATTTTGTTGTATGAACATCTGAACATACAATGAATATACAATAAGTGACCACAAAACCATTATAAAATGTATATATCATCTAAAAGCTGAATAAATAAGCTTTCCATTGACGTATGGTATTGTTAGGATAGGACAATACTTGGCTGAGATACAACTATTTGAAAATCTGGAATCTGAGGGTGCAAAAAAAATAAAAATATTGAGAAAATCCAAATGAAAGTCCTTAGCAATGCATATCCACTATTTTTGCAGTAGGAAATTTACAAAATATCTTCATGGAACATGATCTTTACTTAATATCCTAATGATTTTTGGCATAAAAGAAAAATCGATAATTTTGACCCATACAATGTATTGTATGGCTATTGCTACAAATATACCCGTGTGACTTACGACTGTTTTTGTGGTCCAGGGTCACGTATATCATAAGAAAGAACAGTGTCTCTGTGTTTAAACGAACAAACAGTTTATTTTAGCTTCATGCATTTCTTTTTATCAACACTTGAATGTGGGTAAATTTCATTAAAAAAATCAACATTTTAAACAAAAAATTGAGAAAATCACGTTTTTGTCAAAAACTAAGCCTGGATCGGATTCAGGACGATAATCAAAACACAGAGGAAGTAGATCAAGCTTCACAGTCATTTCCTCTTCATGAGTTCGACATTTCGTTCAGTAACATTAGGCAGTTTTGATTTATATGCTGTTTAATGTTTGATGATCGTGTTATTTTACATGTGCGTCAGCAGTGCTTTGATCACTTGTTTCTGCTTCTTCTTCACCTGTGGTTTGATCCGGAGAATCTCTTTCAGAAGATGTGTAATAGCGCCCCCTACCATATAACAATAAAAATATGGATTGCCAGAAAATTCTTTCAATGGCGGGGAAGCGTTGTGTCATAAATTACGGAAAACGGTGGGGAAAAAGTTAAACATTTAGATTTTAAAAAAATTATTAATTAATATACCATATTTGTGTATGTATACACTACACCTTTCTAAAGTTTGGAGTATATACGATTTTAAAAGTTATTTTCTTGATCAAAAATATAGTAAAAACAGTAATATTATGAAATATTATTATAATTTAAAATAACTATTTTCTGTTTTAATGTATTTTAAAGTGTAATTTATTTCTGCGATCAAAGTTGAATTTTCAGCATCATTACTCCAGTCTACTCCATATATATACATATATATATATATAATATACAAGAAGCTGTATAATAATATATATAATAAATCATAGTGATCTCGAGCTTTTGAACAGTACATTAACTCCAAAAAAAAAATGCTAGGTTAAAAACAAGCCAAGTTGGGTTGAAAATGGACAAACCCAGCGGTTGGGTTAAATGTTTGACCAACCTGCTGGGTAGTTTTATTTAACTCAACTATTGTTTAAAAATTACTGTATTGCTCGCTTAAAATGAACCCAAAATATGTTGGAAATTAAAAATCAGACACATAATTACTAGAGGCAACAATAATAATCAAAATGCAAACATTTATTAATAAGCAATTTAATAAATGTTTATTGTTTCATTATTATTCATTAAACTTATTGATAAATGTTCATTTCCAACATATTTTGGGTTCATTTTAAGCAAGCAATACAGTCATTTTTAAACAATTGTTGAGTTAAATAAAACTACCCAGCAGGTTGGGCAAACATTTAACCCACTGGGTTTGTCCATTTTCAACCCAACTTGGCTTGTTTTTAACCTAGTATTGTATATCAGCTACCAGCACCAGTATTATCCCTCTCTTCATCTGAATTCCACTGGAGCTTTATTCATTGCAGTCTTCACGGTTTGCCGGTCTTTTACCCTCCTTTATTCGAGCTAGAAGTGGGCCATGGCCCTAGGTCTTTTCATAGATATCATGATGCCGCTCGAGCACTAAAAGATAAACCTAAAGTACATGTGTGCAAGCATGAAAAAAAGAGAGGGAGACGAAACAACTGAAATGCTAATGTGTAGTGGCCTAGGTCAGAGAATGAATATAACATTGAGCATAACTGGTCTGTGATGAAAGGCCGACAACCTGCAAGTTCACATGATCTAGGTCTAGGTCAAAAGTAAAAGAATCACTCCACCACTGTGATCCAGACACCTGTATCAGCTCCTCTTCATCATGTCATCATCATTTAATGAATTTCTGCTGCCATGATTGCTGGACAACATGTACAGACATTTCATAAAATCACAAAATAGATTGGCAAATTAACTGTAAAATAGAGCTGCATTTTGTGAATAAGTCGCTATAACTTATAATGAGCCTAATTTACATATAGGAGACATGTTTGTGCTGAAGAGATTTATATTGAAATGCACTGAAATAACCGCGAGCACATGCTCAACTGTTTCGTAGATTCACCCCATAATGTGGCAGTCATGAAGGGATTGTTAGTGTGTTATGTTAATGAGAAGTTGCCATCATTTGTATGCTTAATGGGCTACATTAACAACATGAGGAAAGTCATTTGTAATGAAACCATCACTCTGCAAGGGGCTTTTCTTATCTTTAATTTTCCCCTGATTTCCTAGTCTAGGATGCAGTGATTGATTTAACAGGGTGCTGTTAGCGTTTGAGCTGAAATCTGAATCTCAGAAAAAATCTCACTGCAAATGAAGTGTTTGAAGATGCATCGAATAATCTTTTATGAGGACATTTTCATTCGTTTATATCTTATCTGAGAGCAAAAGTTTGGGATCTGTATATTTTTTTAAGTTATTGAAAGAAGTCTCTAATATTGTTACGATATATTAATATTATTACAATTTTAAATAATTATTTTCTATGATAATATATAGTAAAATGTAATTTATTCCATATTTTTCAGCATCATTACTC
Source organism: Ctenopharyngodon idella (assembly GCF_019924925.1). Taxonomy (NCBI): domain Eukaryota; kingdom Metazoa; phylum Chordata; class Actinopteri; order Cypriniformes; family Xenocyprididae; genus Ctenopharyngodon; species Ctenopharyngodon idella. The sequence goes on along the minus strand of NC_067237.1, from coordinate 16,386,519 downwards.
CAGTCTTCAGTGTCACGTGATCCTTCAGAAATCATTCTAATATGATGATTTGCTGCTCAAGAAACATTTCTGATTATTATCAATGTTTAAATCCGTTGTGCTGCTTAATATTTTTATGGAAACCATAATACATTTTTTTGTTTGCTTGTATTTTAATGATTAAGAAAATGATTTCTTATCTGTGTATCTGGCCTGGAGCAAAGTCATTACATCTGATCTGTAAGATGTTTCAAAAACTTCCAATATTTTGCTGTTTCTGTCTTTAGAGGTGGAAGGAGAAGGAAAACGATAAAGCTGAGCAGAGATCTATCAGATCTGGTGCTCTTCACCAACTCTGTGGCCTCTCAGGAGTGTTTAGACGAGGGTGAGAAATATTTCTGTTTTACCTAATTATTATACCTATTGTTGATCCAAATATATATGTATGTATGTATGTATGAAGATGCACCGATACTAAATTTCTCCACCGATACCGATAGCTGATTATTTAGAGTGATATCTGCCGATAACGATACCGATAGTTTGGTGGTTCTGCCTTTTATATCTTCTTTTAAATGAATGATAATTTAATTATAATTAATAATTAATCATTATATTTTTAATTATTATATTTTGAAAGAAATGCAAATAAAAACTTTATTCTCTCCATTTCGTCCACTTGATTCAGAGTAACTGGTATCAGTTATAAACAAACACATTACTCAAATTATTATTAACACACATTAACCAAATTCTGAAGATTAAATTAATATTTCTTAACTTTCTGAATGTTATTAATTCATATAATTACTATTAATATTGAACGTCAAACTGGTTTCTTAGCATTTTCTTTACACAGAGCACAAATTCAGTGCAATTTCCTGCCCTCTTTTGATTGACAGGATATATCGGCCCTGATTATCGGCTGTTTTTAAACTATCGGCCGATAGTGTGAAAATTTGCTTTTATCGGCCGATACTGATTATTGGTCGATATATGGGTGCATCTCTAATATATATATTAGGGATGCACAATATATCAGCCACCATATCGGTATCTGCCGATAAATGCTAATTTTTAATGTTATCGTTATCGGCCGATATATCAAAGCTGATAAATAATGGATTATTTTCTTCAGCTGAGACACTTCAGATGCGCACTGTTCGCATTGATGCTTGAAATATGATTGAAATCACTTCAAAAAGGAAAATGCAGTTAAGTGCAACATGTGCAGCACAAGTCTGTCATATAGGCTACATAAAATTATAACAAGAACATTATAATTGTGTGTATGGGACATGGCTTTTAATGGTGAGACTTTTGTTTTTGTAATCAGGCTCTCAAAAATTATATAAAAATTTTGATTTAGATTTATCGGCCAATATATCAGTTATCGGCTTTCAAATATAAAGAATTATCGGTTATCGGTATCGGCCAAAAATTTCATATCATTCATATATATATATATATATATATATATATATATATTAGGGATGCACAGTATATCAGCCACCATATCGGTATCGGATGATAAATGTTCATTTTTAATGTTATCGTTATCAGCCCAATAAGAAAATGTGGCCGATATATTAAAGCCGATAAATAATGGCAGATGCGCACTGTTCGCCATGATGTTCAAATTGCTTGAAATATGATTGAAATCACTTCAAAAAGTAAAATACAGTTAAGTGCAACATGTGCAGCACAAGTCTGTCATATAGACTACATAAAATTATAATGAGAACATCATTATAATTGTGTGGTTGGGACATGGCTTTTAATGGTGAAACTTTTGTTTTTGTAATCAGGCTCTCAAAAATTATATAAAAATTTGGATTTAGATTTATCTGCCAATATATCGGTTAACGGTATCGGCCAAAATTTTCATATCGATGCATCCCTAATATCTAACCCAGACTTTCTCACATCTTCTCTCTCAGGATCGCCCTTTAATGTTCTGTCGTTTAGCGAGACACGAGCTCAGCACCTGGTGCACCATCGATCTGAGCGCTTCCTGACTTTTAACCAACAACAGCTCTCTCGGATCTATCCCTCTGCCTACCGGATCGACTCCAGCAATTTTAACCCACAGACGTACTGGAATGTTGGTTGCCAACTAGGTGAGGAAAGACATGCAGATGTCCACACACAAATAAACTCACATAAATACAAACATGCATATGCAAAAAACTCTGTTGTTGTCATGCATAGTTTCAACAGGTGTGAACTGCCCCCCCATCAGTTATGTAAGAATACTGAAATTATTAATCAATAACTGAGTCACGCAGATATCTGCATATGTAAATTAGACTGAACATTATCATATGCACTTTGTATACTGACAAACAGTCATTAACTCACAGCATGATTACTTAAAACCTAATATCAATATTAATGTGATAAACATTTAAATTTATTATATATCTTATACAATGTGCAGTCTCTTATGCATATTCAAGATTTATCCATAAAGAAACTTTTCACTGATTTCCATTGATTTTTGTAAGCTCACTTACTGATATTGTGTGTAAAGATTTAGATCCATAATATCCAAATTACCAAATGCACCTCTGACCCAGCTGACCCCCCTTTGTGAGTGTATTCGCACATGCGGTGTGTTTTAGCATGCATGTTCCCTGCTGCACGTGTCATCTGGGTCTTGGTTGTGCGGATAAACTGACAAGCTAGCTCACTTGTGCAATTCTGCATGTGCAAAGTCATTTAGGAAAATGCACACACAAGCACTATTCACAAGAGTGACGAAGCTTTTACAGAGACAAACACACATGCAATGGGGACCAAAAGTCAGATACTTACTAGTGAACGTGTGTTTGTTTTGCATTTTTTTTCAAATTTGCCAAATATATATAAAAAGTAGGCTTTTATGCTTAACAAGACTGCATTTATTTGATTAAAAAATAAAGTAAAAACAATAAAAATATATTTTACAATTTTAAATAACTGTTTTCTATGTGAATATATTTTAAAATGTAATTTATTCCTGTAATCAAAGCTGAATTTTCAGCATCATTACTCCAGTCTTTAGTGTCACATGATCCTTCAGAAATCATTCTAATATGATGATTTGCTGCTCATGAAACAAAATATTTTTGTGAAAACCATGATACATTTTTTTCAGCATTCTTTGATGCATAGAAGTTAAAAAAATAGAATAGTTCAAATGAATAAAAGAAAGAGAATCAGAAATTAACCTCTGTGTGTGTGTGTGTGTGTGTGTGTGTGTGTGTGTGTGTGTGTGTGTGTGTGTGTGTGTCATCATAAGGGTCCAATAAACAAGAGTAAATTGGAACTTGTGGAGCCACAGCTGAGTTCTGCACCCTGATTGTTTATTGAATAAAATGTTTACCAGGCCATGATGAAACTTCGTCGTTTGTTAGCCATCCAGTTTTTTTAGCTTTACACAGCTGAATAAATACATGAAATTATTTCCTAGAATAAAATCATGAATAAATGAAGTAACGATGGATAGGTAAAAGGAAAGAAAAGAAGAACGGAAGGAAGGAATAAGACGGTTTGTCTTTTGCTTTCACCCACAGTGGCTTTAAACTACCAGACGGAGGGTCGTATGATGCAGCTGAACAGAGCCAAGTTCATGGTGAATGGAGGCAGTGGCTATGTGCTCAAACCTGGCCCCATGTGTAAAGGTACACAAATGTGTTCAAAGTACTGTTAAATCACAATATGAAACCACTATGCTTTGTCATTATAGTTAAGAGTCTTGAAAATCTGTACCAGGCTCCTTTAACCCACTGAATGATGATCCGCTCCCTGCAAATCCTAAGAAACAGCTGGTGATAAAAATCATTAGTGGACAGCAGCTGCCCAAACCTCCGGATTCAATGCTGGGAGACCGTGGCGAGGTGAGCAGGTGCCTCCTAATAGGACATTTCCTATGTACTATTAATGCAATTAATATATCTGACGCTTGTGGACTTCATTCACAGATCATTGATCCTTTCGTTGAGGTGGAGATTATTGGTCTTCCGGCTGATTGCTGTAAAGAACAGACCAGGGTTGTGGATGATAATGGTATGGCTTCATGTGAGCTTATTTGAACAGAAGGAATTAGGAGGTGTTAACCTTTGTTAACTGTTGGTGTGATTGGTAATGCAGGATTTAACCCTGTGTGGGAAGAGACCCTGTCCTTCACACTTCACATGCCTGAGATGGCTCTTGTGCGTTTCCTGGTCTGGGATCACGACCCCATTGGACGGGACTTTGTGGGCCAGAGAACCGTGGCTTTCAGCAGTCTCATGCCAGGTAAAAGATATTCTATATGTGGGTGTTTCTTGGACACTTTTGGACCTGTGGACCTTTAAATTAAATTAAACTGTTACAACAATTTTGACAATTTTGAAACACAATAGTGTATTTACATATACAGTCTTTTTTTTTTCTGAATCAACAAATAATATTTTACCTTGAAACATCACGTGTGTCATTTCATCAAAACATGCTCTTCACTGACACTGTTGTCTCCTTGGTGCACTAACTTTTAAAATAACTAGTGGCGGAATTTTTCGTTGAATTATTGTAAGTTATATAAATCAATTATATGCATTTTAATGAATTATTTAGTGAATTAATTATACATAATGCAGTGTTTCCCATTAATTACCTCGACTCGAGGTATGGCAGCTCGCCATAGTCTAATCTGTCCTGCCACAGCTTCATAATGAGCCGAAAATATTTTAAAACTTCTCATAATAACATTAAAAATCTGTAACGTTGTTTTCAAATGCGCAATATGGCTTTGTGCCCTTATCAAATCGCAAAAGACTGCGATTTAATTAAATAAGGCCTAGTCCACACGTACACGGGTATTTTTATGAACTGAGTTTTTCTTCGTTTTCTTCTGTTTCTTCGTTCCACATGAAAACACAAAAACACACTATGAAGCGCTATCAAGCTCAACTGCAGTTTCCGTCAAAAAAGCTCAAGGATTTATCTCTTGCAAGTGTAGAAATTAGGACAAAAGTATTTAAATTGTTTATTTAAATACTGTAGCATACTTATTAAATATTCATTTTCATTTATATTACAGTGCATTTGTTTTACAATATATGGCTATTACTGTCATAGGAATAATAATAATAATAATAATAATATAAGATCATTCTTTTTATTATTATTATTATTATTATTATTATATTCTAATTGTTTGGCTTCCTAAAGCACCAGTGTCAATGTAATGTAGACTGAGACACTATATCACAACTAAAAAAAGGGTTGAGTCCTGTTTAAAATTTAGATAATTTTTTTTTTTTTATGCGACCTTCATGTAACAAAAATAAAATTAAAAACTGTTGCAGTAAACTCACCCCTGGGACATAAAAGTGCCTTTAATAAACAACCATGTTCGTTAAAGGATTAGTTCACTTCAGAATTTCCTGATAATTTACTCACCCCCATGTCATCCAAGATGTTTATGTCTGTCTTTCTTCAGTCGAAAAGAAATTAAGGTTTTTGAGGAAAACATTCCAGGTTCAACAGGTTGAAGGTCCAAGAAGGGCTCTACATGATCCCAGACAAGGAAAGCGAAACAATCACTCATTTTCTAAAAAAAATAAAAATTATATACTTTTTAACCACAAATGCTCATCTTGCCCTGCTCTGTGATGCGCCACGCATTACGTAATCACGTTGGAAAGGTCACGCGTGACGTAGGCAGAAGTGCCGATCCAGTGTTTACAAAGCGAACATGCAAAGACTAAGTCAAATGCCCTTTACAAAAAAAGGTAAAACAACAATGTCAGACGATTTTGAAGTTGGAGTTTTTCACCCTACCACGGTACTTCCGCCTACGTCACGCGTGACCTTTCCAACGTGATTACATAATGCGTGGCATCACAGAGCAGTGCAACACGAGCATTTGTGGTTAAAAAGTATATAAATGTTTATTTTTTTAGAAAATGGCCGATGGTTTCTCTAGATAAGACCTTTATTCCTCGTCTGGGATCATGTAGAGCTCTTTGAAGCTGCACTGAAACTGACATTTGGACCTTCAACCCGTTGAACCCCAGTGAAGTCCACTATATGGAGAAAAATCCTGGAATGTTTTCCTCAAAAACCTTCTTTTCGACTGAAGAAAGAAAGACATGAACATCATGGATGACATGGGGATGAGTAAATTATGAGGGAATTTGAATTCTGAAGTGAACTAATCCTTTAAGTGTGTGTGAACAGCGGTCACATTAACAGCTTATTAAATAACTAATAGAAGCAGATTAAAAAGAAAAAATAAAACCATGAGGAGACTGAGATAAACTGATGTAGAACTCATTATCATGTGTCATGTGATCATGTCGTTAGAGTAATGGAGGCCTGAGGTGCTGCTGTTGGACACGACTATTGCTGAAGCTGAACTATCTCTGCCCTCACATAACGGTCTCGCCAATGAAAGACATGCTTCTGTGCTGAAGCGCCAAAATACTGATAAAATCATGTCTTTCTTCCTGCTTTTTCAATTTTATTTACTCTCTAAACATTCTCACAAATGCCTTTCTTCCATCCCATTTTCAATCATTGCTCCTCTTTCCCACTCCCACAGGATATAGACACGTTTATTTGGAGGGAATGACAGAGGCATCCATTTTTGTCCATATCACAGTGCATGACATCTATGGGAAGGTGAGCTCATGACTGCACAGACAGCTGTACCTAATGAGTTTGATAAAGATCCACAGCCATTTCCACTGGGCATGTTACCAATTTAAATTCGACACTCTATTTCGTCATACGTTTAATAATTAGATCAGTTCATATTGATTAATAAAGTGCCAGGAACTGTGGTGCTTTGATTAAATTAAAAGGTGTGAAAAAGCTCAGCTGGTTATCATAACAATCTTTTGTGCAAGCTGTTGTTTCTGTCCATTTCTGCTGCGGTATAACCAAACATGTGACATTTGGTTCTCATTTCCATCTCAAAACAGAGAAAAAAGGATCTGAAATAGTAAAATATCTTTATTGATCTTTCCCCCCATTGACATTTTATTGAACCTTTCTACTTTCCAGTGGAGTCCTTTAGTCCTCAACCCAAGCTATACCATAATGCACTTGCTAGGAGCTAATAAGGTACCCTGGCTATGTAGTGTACTGCATGATAACTGCATGAGCGTCTACTAATGTTTCGATGTGAACACTAAGCTGTTGTAATCGTGCAGTTGTATGAACGCGTCTTTTAAAGTTCATTTTGTCCTCATTTTTGTAATCTTGTTTTGGTCAGTTTTGTCCTTGGTTGTAAAGCTGGATTTGTTGCTTCCTGTAAAATTTTGAAGGCTTGAAAAATGAGAGATGGTTGAATGTTACAAATGAATATGCTGCCATCTGTTGGATTTAGTCAGTAATGCAGTAGTTTGCACAGGAGCAGAAGTGCTGTCTGTTTGTCACTGTGGTCTGTACAAAGATTGCCATTGTGTGATTATGTTGAAGTTGACTGTTTAAAATGAACATGTGACATTGCATGTGTGTATTGTTATTGTCTCTGATTATTGTTTGATTTAACCTGCAACCCAGCAACAATTTGTGTGTGTGAGTGTGTGTGTGTTTGTGCGTGTGAGTGTGTGTTTGTGCATGTGTATGTATGTGTTTGTGCGTGTATGTTTGTGCATGTGTGTGTGCATGTTTGTGTGTTTGTGTGCGTGTGTGTGCGTATGTGTGCGTGTTTGTGCATTTGTGTGCGTGTGTGTGTGTACGTGCATGTGCGTGTGTATGTTTGTGTGTGTTTGTGCATGTGTTGGGCGCTTGTGTTTGTGCGTGTGTGAGTGCATCTGTGTGTATGTGCTTGTGCGTGTGTGACTTTGTAAATCTGGTTTATCATAAAAAAGACATCCTGGGATTTTCAGAAATAGCAAATGTTTGTAGGTTTTGCAACAACTTCCTCTCCTTAATTTTGCAAAGAGAGGAAATGCAAATATATTATTTGTAATTACTATATATATGGTATATATGTTACCACCAGTACCAATAGGTCACCATAAAATCATATTAATATAAAAAAAATGAATACATGAACACACATTTTTGCCCTTTTGCACAAATCATGCACAAATCATGCATCATCAACCCGTTGGGTTTACAAATTAAATTCAAAAGTTTAAACCAACGGTTTTGTTTGTCCATATTTGACTCAAACATGGGTTGAAACAACCCAGCATTTTTTAAAGTGTATATACATACAATTTTTGCTGTGTCCTAAAGTGCTTAGATAAATATCATCTGCTGAATTCTCTCTTTATCCCTGTCGGTTTCTCAGGGTCGTCAGCTGCGGGGTTTCAGAGGCTTATTTAATAAAAGTTCCAAGTCCTCAGTGGACACAAATATCGGAGTTCCACCTCGTAAACGATCTATAACCGACCATCTCCTTCGGAGGACTGCCAGCGCCCCTGCCAAGGGCCGCAAAAAGACCAAGATGGCATTGGCTGAAGCTGCATATGACAGAAAGCACAGCACTGGGGAGTCTCAACCCACTCATGTAGAGAGGAGAGCGGGGAACAGAAAAGCCCTCCAACACCGCCCGGCATCCATGCCCCTGGATAAGATCCTACAAAGTCACCTCAACCTGTCCACCCCAGATAGGGAGGGGCCTGATCCTGGAGCTGACACAATCATTGGTCAGTTGCTTATATAATTCCCTTGACATCCCCTTAGGGACCGTGTCATAATAAATCAGAATGAAAGCTGTTACACAATGCATGAATATATATTATTACTCCTACCATTATAGCCATAAGGCATAATTAGACTGGATGTTCTTCAGTCAAATCATTAACACTACAGCACCTTTGTGAAAATAAACAGTTTTTCCTTTGCTTCCGCAATCCTCTTAGAGAAAAAAATGCACATTTTCAGTATTTATCTATTCTTTAACTTATACTAATAATTTCATTGTTTATGCAACCTTTTCACATGCTCTCTATTGTTTCACAGTCCTTTTGAAGGGATAGTTCACCAAAAATGTAAAATTCATCATTTATTCATCCTTATTCTAACCCTGTGTGACTCTTTTTCTTGTACTATTCAAGATAAAAAGACATTTTAAAAAATTAAAAAGAATTTTCATTTTTGGGTAAACTATCCCTTTAAGTATTGCATTTAGTTCTTCTGCTGGGTAGGGTTGCACCAGCCGTTCGTAAGTTCTTTCTTAATGGAACGTAAATGGAACGTAAAGTCCCCACTAGAGGCTTATTAACTACTAGCTAGTTTGAAACTAACTCTGTACTTTATTTGGTTGCACCATTTGTTCTTAAGGCAGAACATAGCTAGTAGGTCGTAAGCTCTCCGTAAAGTAATGCATAGTCGCATAATATGACATGCACAACACGAAGCACACAGTGGCGTGCTGTTTAGGACGAATTCGTGTTGAAGAGACGCTAATGTAACCCCTCCTTTTCGAACCACCCCCTCTTAGTGAGACTCGAACCTGGGTCAGCCAGCATGGGAGTCAGGCGCTCTAACAAGGAGGCTAAAAACCACAGTTTCTAGCGTCAGTCGCTAGAGCGCCTCTTGAGATCAGGAGAGTGAGGTTAACATGCAAAGCTCTTACTAGCCTACGTCTGTTACACTCACCCCCCTAAACCTCACTCCCATCCGAGTCACGGCACCAATGTAACCCCTCCTGTTCAAACCGCCTGCTTTAAGCGGGACTCAAACCTGGGTCCGCCAGCATGGGAGTCATCTGTTACATTAACAAAGTAATCTCTTCACATAATGTTCTCTCTCTTAAAATATAAGCGAGTCAGCATTATCATATATGTCTATAAAATTGAAGTCTGTCAGGTAAAACAAAAGCATATTGATACAGTTCAGTCAGTCTGCTACTTTATTCCAACCGTTACTCCTGATCAGTAAATATTTAGTTTATACATAAGCTGCTTTTTCACTGAAATTACCCAGAACAATTTGTCAGAGGAACTTATTTCCTCCAGACCTGTTGCTGTCTGTGTATCCATCTCGGTCTAAAGTACCGTGAAGAAGAGTTTGGTGACATAGGACTGCGCACGACTTTCCAGTTCCCGCTGGATTTCGTTCTCCGCATATCAGCTTAATAAAGCCTGAACCTCGCCGTCGGTCCATCGGTCATATTTTTTAAACTCCATTGTTGGTTTGAATATCAAGCAACTCTTACTGCATGCACCGCAACAGACTTTTAGAAATGGTGGTTGAAATAAAACGCTGTGTGGAGTCAACCAATCAAACTGCTGCATGAACTCAACCAATCAGCATGTTCAGCGCACAAAAGTCCCACCCTCGAAAGTTCCTGAACTTTGAAAAAGTACTACCTCGCAAGCAGGGACTTTATGAGGGGGAAGTTTTACCCAGAACTTCATTTAGACCCTGGTTCCTGTGGTCGAAACACATTGAGTACCACCCCAAAGTCTCTAGTTCCTGGGGAAAGTTCCTGCGGTGGAAACGGGGCTTTTGAAAAAGTACTACCTCGCGAACAGGGACTATCTGAGGGAGATATTTTTATCCGGAACTTCATTTAGACCCTGGTCCCTGCCATTGAAACACATCGAGTACCACCCCAAAGTCCCTAGTTCCTGGGGAAAGTTCCTGCCATGGAAACGCGGCTATAGAGTTACACTTCAACTGAGTTTAATGGTGCAACGCAAAAATATTTAGTTGTGCGTAAGTTGTAACTTTTATGTCAAAACTAGGCTACGTTGTAACTTACGCACAGCTGGTGCAACGGCCCCTGGTCCCTTTAAAGTATACAGACTTGCAGGCTATTCTTTCTTTAATACCTTAACTTGCCTTTGTCTTGTTCTGTCTTTACTGTTGTGCTTCTCTATAGTAGAAAACTGAATAGGAAAACCTCTGCAGGTAATCCACAAGCCATACTCAGGTCGACTCACCCAAAACATTCCAGTTTTAAGCCATTGCACCAATGTTTCTGAACAACGTTTGTTTTGTTTCATAAGAAAAGTAATCCATCAAAGCTTTTGGGGGGGAAAAAATCAAATAACTGGATGTTCCCCATGCACCTACACAGTGCCATTATCAAACTTCCTTCTCACCATCGTACTTGGTGGTACATTCCATTTGTCCTGTGTACAGAGTGGCGTGTTTGACGGTCTGTGAGGGTGTTTTTGTTGTTGTTTTTCGAAGTTACTGACAATTATCTCCTGTAAAATGTCTTCCACAGATTCCTTCCTCCTTGAGAAACCCAGATCCATCTCAGTGGATCTTCTCTTTGAAATGTCTGCCTTCAAAGAACCTGATGTACAACACATTTCAGTCTGTAACACTGAGCTCAAAGATACAAAAGAAACTCCTTACCTGGTCATTGTGGGCAGTAGGGAAAGTCTGAGTGATTCTCACCAAGAACACTCAAGAGGTGGTCTCACCCAGACTGAAGCAGATAAATTATGTTCTTCCAAAGGGCCAACAGACCACCGGTCAGGTCCGTCAGATCGACGTAATGATGGCGGTAGCTTACAGAGCGAAGGAAGTCAAAGAGAATTTAGCCAGTTGGAAGCTCCTAAAAAGAACATTCTAACTCCCAAGGCAGCCACGTATTCCACGACCTCCTCCTCTTCCTCTTCTTCAGGTACCAAATCGCACCTTCCTAGAATGGATCTGCAAGACCAGAAGAGTCAAGTGTCCCTCCAAGACAGTGCTCTCTCTCGCCTTATTGATGCCATCTCGTTAGATAACGAGTATGACACTTGTGAGTCCATATCTGCTCTGATTGGCCAATTGGAGCTCACTGCTGAGCAGAGCACCCTACTTCTGTCCAACTCACAACCCCTGAAATATATTCCATCTGACCTCCCTCATCTCAACAACGAGCTTTCGAGCACTCCACTAAAATCTGTGCGCACAACCTCAGAGCTAACCGTGAGACCTTCTAGTCCTGAAACGACTGAACCTGAAGTCTTTACCATCTTGGATGAGGAGGTGCTTTCTCCTGTATCTACAAACAGCTTTTCTCAAAACAACGACTTAGTTGACTCTCCTGTGGTGAGCCAGGGATCCTCACCCATCAAGATGCCTGGAAATCTAAAGCAAAGCTATAGCCATTCCAATGGTTCCTTCAGGAACTTTGAATTCGAAGGTTACAGAGAAACTTCAATTAACAGCACAGCCTCTGACCGCTTCTTGCTGTGCCAGGACTCAGTAAGCAGCAGTCTGATGGAGGTGGAGATCAATGTGGACGGGGATCCTTTAGACAACACACTGACCCCTTCGAGTCCGCTTCGAGATTTCAGAAGCATCCAAGGCTTATCCCCCTATCACGTACCAAGACTTGGACCCTCATACCATCCTTCTCCTGTTCACTCCTACTCCACAAACACATCACCCTTTCACAGACACTACCAGCCTCCACACCAGAATCAGTTCTCCAGCACCTACCTTACTGGCAAATCCCAACCAAGGAAGTTTAACTGTTATAATGACACCAGAACAGATACCACAGAGGCGAGGCCCCAGGAGACGAGAGACCAAAACAGCTTGGTCAACCGACACAAAAGCTCTTCGTCCTCAGAATGTCTTGCAAAGACTCAAGGCTGCCATGCTTTGTTAGAGAGGGACTTGTACACACCCGTTTCAGACTACGACATGACTTCAGTTGAATTGCAAGAGCCAACTCCACACAGTCAGGCCTTTCCTGTACCTCCTCCTCAGATCCACAACGGACTCTCCCCAGCTTCTTCTTCCAAGTCCAAGAGCCTGGGAGACCTGACCTCCGAGGACATTTCATGCAACTTTCAGAGCAAGTACAAGTCAATCAGCCGAAGTTTTGTCACTCCTGCAATGCAAGACCAAAGAAGACGGATGTGTGGGTTGTCCAGTCGTCCGAAGTCCGCTGATCCCTTAACCGAGCAGCTTCGCAAGCTTGTGTCATTAGAACATGAAGATTATACGTGTCCCCTTCCCTCTTGTTCTCAACCCGCTCCGAAACCTCTTTCAGTGCTCCCTCTGGTTTCTGCCGATGATCATGAAGACCCTCCACCATTTCTGTCCAGGCGACTGTCATCTCGCAGTCAAAGTCGTGTACGTCATATAGCCAGTCGTGCACGTGAGAGACAGCAGGAGGCCTCCAAACAGCGGGAAGTAGTACTCCGCAATAAGCCAGTCTCCTCCCAAAACCCTCCACCAAATAGGCACTCTACAGGCTCTTATATCGCTGGTTACCTGGACCAGCTGGGTCCCGAGGCCCGAGGCTTGCCTGAAGGAGCCTGCACCTCGCTACACTACGGATACGGAGATCGCTACTATAATGACGATTCTGTACTCCCTCCTGACTTCTCCAACCCATCAGAACCTGAGGTCTTCTTCCTGCTTAGGCTTTGACCTTGCATCTCACCTACTGTTTTTGACTGTGCATGTATTTCCTAGTTACAGCTGCAACTACATGTAGCAGGACACTTCCAGAACTGTGTACATATACCATATAACACGGTCTCCTACATGTGCTGTATCAAACTAATTATTTTATATACAGTACCGGTAAAAAGTTTGGAAATGTTACTATTTTTAATGTTTTTGAAATAAGTATCTTATGCTCATCAAAGCTGCATTTATTTGATTAAAAAATACAGAAAATTGTGAAATATTATTACAATTTAAAATAATGCTTTTCTATTTGAATATATTTTAAAATTTCATTTATTTCATGTGACGCAAAGCTGAATTTTAAGCATCATTACTCCGGTCTTCAGTGTCACATGATCCTAATATGTTGATTTATTATCAATGTTTGAAACAGTTGTTCTGCTTAATTTTTTTTTTTTTTTTATAACCTGTGATACTTTTTTTCAAAAAAATCAAATAAATGCAGCCTTTATGAGCATAAGAGACTTCTTTTAAAAACATTAAAAATAATGTTTCCACTGGTACTTTACATGTGATCCCTGTCATGCTTGAAAAAATATATTGTTCAAAATGTGTGTCGTCTCAAGGTGAAATAATTGAATTGGAAATTCTTGGAGACATTTTTGTTGTTGTCAGCTATTTGTTCTTTTTTAAACTATGTAGTACAACATGAAGGGGCATCTCTTTTTATTCAGTCTTCCTGCATATTATGTTATTTGTATGTCTGTGTAGTCTGTACATACTATGTTGGTAAATGTATCCTCAGTCAAAGCACTATGGGTTTTCACTTAAATATTAATTACTGTGACGTTTTTTTTCTTTAGCATGTGAACCGTGAACATTTTCAGCATGACTATGCACAGACCTGTAGATGCTGTGCTCTGATTTTGCACAGAATGATTCTGTTGTATTGAATGCAATACAGCACATTTACCTGCTTGCTCTGACTTGCTTGCTTACTATTAGTCATGAATTTAAAGAAGTTTAAAACTCTTCTTCATATTCTAAAGTTGTATGGTTAAAGTTTTATTTTTATAATTGCTTTGATACAGAGAGCAAAAATAACATTTGTTAGATATCTTAATATTTAGTTTTCTTTTTAAAGAGACAAAACATTCTTTTTTCAATTATCCTGTGCTTAAAGGCATCCAGTCTGTTGTTCTTTTTATTGTTGCTCATCCAAGATGAGTGTTAGCATTTTCCTACCAATGCAATAAAATTATGAAATGTTTGCTATGAGGTAAAATATTTTTTTGTGTGGTTTCCCTCATCAGCCTCTCTAATATCTTCATCTCCAATTTTCAAATTTGTCTCTCCTTATCACTTTGCTTGTTACATGTTTTGGTTTTGTCCCACAAAAAAAAGTTAGTTTGACACACATTTACCTCCTAGAGCCAAATTCTCATTGCTTTAAGACTGCAAAAAGTTGTCATTACAGCTTGCTGTATTGCTGCTTACAGTATGATAGTTGAGTAAAAGCAAACACAAAAACTCATGCTGATGTTAGACAGGACTGTTTTGTCAGGAAAACTCTGGTGAGAGTTTGTAATTAAAAGTCATTTTGAGGCTTTCTTGCAGATAGGGCTTTGTTTGGTCAAGTCTGAAGATTTTCTGATTTTTTTTCTACTTTCTGAGTATAATTAAATTGTGTTACTTTCACTTGTAAACTTCAACTTGGCTACATTTATTTTTCACCATAAGTACTAAGTACAAGTTTTGTCTTTTGCCCTTCTTTAAAACAACAGCTTTGGCTAGTATGTTTGCTTAGCTTCGCGTTCTCTGGTAAACTGCAGCGGGGGAATGAACGAAGGAAAATGTCCTCTCTGTGCACATCTACCATTAAACTTCGCGCCTCTTGAGCCAAAACAACAACACGGTGGCGGCTGCCGAAAGGAAGATGCATGGGAGTTGTAGTTTTACACGGAACCATCCCCTCATTAGCGTCTTATCATTCTTGAACTCTAAAAACTACATTTCCCACGAACACCTCGGCACAGGACTAACGTATCCTGTGAGTGAATTTATGAAGTATCTCTGTTTGCGTTGCTGATTAGTTTAATCTGTCGATTCCGGCGTTTAAATATAATTTCCCAATAAATCTAGTTGATCGTAGGATGAAATGTTAGTTTTTACGCCTTTTATTTATGCGTCTGCGCCGTTGACGTAACCGGTCATTGCCATAGAGACGAAACTACAACAAACACAGGCGTTTGAACGTCCGCTCGCGCTGTAAAACTGGTAAGCTTGTATTTACACTTTAAATTACTTTTTGATTAAATTGATCTTTGTTATGTAATATAGGAACTGCGCTAGAAACATTTTGAATAAATTATGAATAGCCTAATGCATAAAATGTTATAAATATTAAAATTGAATAAATAATTAAAAATAAAAAGCTAATATATATATATGTGTGTGTGTCCAAATAATAAATAGTACAATTTATTTAAAAATGTATTACAATAAAAAAAATTAGAGAGACCATTTACTAGAAGTTCAGAGGATATTTATAAATTCTGGTAATACCACTGGTAATTGCATTTAATATCTTCTTAAAATCATATTTTTAAGAAAAATAAATTAAATTAAGCAGTGGTCAATAAAAAGTATGGTAGTATCTATTAACTGACCAGTCACTTTAATGTGGTTTCCTCTTTAATGCATCTACTTTCAGTCATTATGTCAAATCCAGAGCATCATCCGGTTCCATGTGCTAATCCTGGAAATCCAATCTTCTCCTGCATGCACAAACCAGGATCTCATTCATCAGCTGAAGATCCAGCAATGGCCAGATCTCAGAACCTGATGTTTAAAACTACATCCAGCGACTACGGAGCTCGATCAGCGACATTTGAATCCTCGCCCTGTTCCTATCACCCCATATCCCAGACCTTCTCACAGCATCTCGGATTGTGCGGGATGTACCAGGACAATTCCTTTAATACCAGCTTGGACCACAGCCATGTGTATATCCCAAATTACAAAACTCAATTTAAGGGACAGTGACCAAACACATTTGCATCTCTTATTTGAGTCGCTTAACTCAAGATAGGCCATGTTTGTTGTTATTGTAATTGACCTTTTTGACCATGCTTGATGGATATGGCTGTAATAAACATCCACTTAAAAACTTGGAAAAAAAAGTTACAAGTGTACAAAGAAACATTTCTTTATTTATGGTGTCACATGACAATTGTGAACCAGCATTAAAAACATACATTTTTATGTAGCATGTGTGCTTATGTATATTTATTAGTCCTGTCAAATCAATTAATCACATCTAACATAAAAGTTAGTAAATATATATAAATATATGTATATTTACATACACACACAAAAAATATATACACAAACTTTTGTTAGATGCGATTAATCGTAATTAATCGATTTGACAGCACTAATATTTATGCATCATAACATTTTACCTAAAGATCGACTCAAAAATAAGCACATTTTCTCGATTTAAAACAATAAATCACATGTTCTATTTATTTTTTCAAAACAAAAGATTATATTTAAAACACTAAAACGATAGCGCACATAAAGCTGATTTGTCCTATGGACATCTTGAGGATTCAGGATGAGAGAGCAGCATTGTTTTTGATTGGGTTTTAGATCTGCTTGAAACCTAAAGAATGTTTTGCATTTATAGTCTTTGGTGGAAGTTCCCCAAACCGGAAGTGCCACGCATAATCTAAAATGCAGTAGGCTGGTTAGGAAAAAGGTGGATAGTAGCATCTAGTGGCGAACATTTAAAATCGCACCTCTGTCAAACTGATTCATTGAGTTTTTTGTTCCTGAAATAGCAGCACACACTCATTTTAACTTGAATTGTGTGAACCAGACCAGTAGTTTGAAATACCGGGTTCACCAAGGTTAAAACTGTAAATTTGGTTAAGTTCATTTTGGTTAATTATATAATAATATATAAAAAGTCAACCAATTTTTAAGTTGGCCACATTCTGGAATCCATTAGCCTACTATGCTAGGTACAAAAAAAAAAAAAAAAAAAAAAAAATCGCGCCTTTTCTTATAATTCTGACTTTTCCCTCGCATTTCTTTCTTCCGTTTTCCCCCTAGCAATTCCGAGTTTATATATGAGGAAAAAACATTCAGAATTGTGAGATAAAAAGTCTCAATTACCCATTTTAATTTTTTATTCAACAAGCTTCCATACATTTCGATTAATAGCCAGTAGTATTGGCTAGAATATCTCAGGTCATATCAGTAATAGTTTGTGCAGTATTTCTCATACTTGTATTGTGACACACTTCCGGGTTGGCTGAGCTGCATTTTTGCACGAACGTCTACAGAAAAAGTCTACAGTGTCGTCGAATTTCTGTTCTTTTCACAGCAGAAATCAAACTGTCTGAAAGTGTACAGTGCGGCAGCTCTGTATATACACAGGACATCGCAAAGCCTATATAAACAGTAAGTTTTTAATAATCTGCGTGATAATTTAGGATTGAAGCATAACTAGACCATCCACGTTGAGATGACTGAAGCTTAAACTGTGACCCTGGACGAAGATCGCAGTAAAGATAGTTTGCGGTTCGAAATTCAGATTTCTCTTGGCTATAAATCCACAGTGCGCTGTTGTAGACATTGCAAATAATTTTGCATGTCATTCTTCATGAGTTGTGAATTCAGCACCTCTGGTCAGAAATCGTGGTTTTTAAATAAACACGCAATCAAAGTTTATACAAAATCACTTGACAAACTTTCACAAGCGCATTTTAGTGTTTCTCACTGCTTTGTTCTCTTTTTCTTGTGTAATAATGTTTTAGGTAGTCATCTATTCGGGTCATACTAGGCTCAAATATACTATTTGTGATTTGTGAAATATTTGGTCATTTAACCCTTTCCTGAGTCATTCTTTTCACTATTCTGATTTGTGAAATCTTTCACAGTACAATTTTGGTCATTTAACCCTTTCCTGAGTCCTTAATTTCACTAATCTGATTTGTGAAAGGTTTTTATAGTAGTTTTTGTCAGTTAACCCTTCCTTGAGTCCTTAACTTCATTATTCTGATTTGTGAAGTCTTTCACAGTACAATTTTGGTCAGTTAACCTTTTCCTGAGTCCTTAATTTCACTAATCTGATTTGTGCAAGCTTTCACAGTACAGTTTTGGTCAGTTAACCCTTTACTGATTCATTAACTTCACTCGTCTGATTTGTAAAATCTTTCACAGTAAAGTTTTGGTCAGTTAACCCTTCCTTGAGTCATTAACATCACTACTCTAATTTGTAAAAGATTTCACAGTTCAGTTTTTGTCAGTTAACCCTTTCCTGAGTCATTAACGTCATTATTCTGATTTGTGAGATTTTTCTCAGTACAATTTTGGTCAGTTAACCCTTCCATGAGTCGTTAATGTCACTATTCTGGTTTGTGAAAGGTTTCACAATACAGTTTTTGTCATTGACCCTTTCCTGAGTCCTTCATTATTCTGATTTGTGAAATCTTTCACAGTACAATTTTGGTCAGCCTATTTGTCTGTTTTACTGGATTCTGGAACTCATAATAATAATAATAATAATATGTGCATTTTCTTAAAAATGAATATGCAATAAAACAAATTTCATGGCATTGAACATATATATTGTACCCACCACGTATAGTGCCCACCATGGATCATAAAGAAGAAGAACAGGAAGAGATGAAAAGGAGGACGACACTAAAAAAGAATTCAGCGCACAAGCCTCATTATTGCTCAAAGTGTGGGATGAGCTTCAGTGTGAAAACGCGGTTCACGCGACACATGCGCATTCACACCGGAGACAAGCCCTACCGCTGCCCGCACTGTGACATGTGCTTCAGATCGCAAGAGAATCTCTCCGAACATGCACGCAAACACACCGACGACAGACCTTATCACTGCCCTCAATGTGGCAAGGGCTTTGTACGACCAGGAAGACTTGAAATCCACAGGAGAATCCACACTGGAGAAAAGCCACATCACTGCGCTCAGTGTGAGAAGAGCTTCAAGAGCACGGAGGAGCTGCAGAGCCACGCACTCATACACGCGGCAGAAAGGAATTACCACTGCTCTCAGTGTGAGAAAGGCTTCAGAAGAAAGGGTCAGCTGGTCAGACACATGCGGATACACACCGGAGAGAAACCCTATAGGTGCACGCGGTGCGAGAAGTGCTACTCACGGGCAGAACACCTCAGAGAGCATCAGATCAGAGCTCACCAAAACGACACACACATCCACTGAGAGTGTCCAAAGACCAATGTGCAGCAGAGAAACCACATGTGTGAGCCACTGACCTTTCACAAATCAGAATAGTGAAGATTGTGACACACAATAGGGCTTTTCACACTGCGCTTAACCCCGGGTTATCTTCGTTCTTAAAGGGTTAGTTCACCCAAAAATGAAAATTCTGTCATTAATTACTCATGTCGTTCCAAACCTGTAAGAACTTCATTCTTCTTCAGAACACAAATTAAGATATTTTTGATAAAATCCGATGACTCAGTGAGGCCTCTATTGACAGCAAGATAATTAACACTTTCAGATGACCAGAAAGCTACTAAAAACATAAAGCAGTTCATGTGACTACAGTGGTTCAACCTTAATGTTACAAAGCGACGAGAATACTTTTTGTATGCTAAAAAAAACAAAATAACGACTTTATTCAACAATATCTAGTGATGGCCGATTTCAAAACACTGCTTCATGAAGCATTGAAGTTTTACAAATCTTTTGTTTCAAATCAGTGGTTCGGATCGCCTATCACTGCCAAAGTCACGTGAACTATTGAAATTTCGAAACACTTATGATGTAAAGAAGCCTCGTTTACTAAAATCATGTGACTTTGGTGCTCCGAACCACTGATTCAAAACAAAAGATTATAAAGCTTCGAAGCAGTGTATTGAAAAACATTATTGTTGAAAAGTCGTTATTTTGTTTTTTTTGGCGCACAAAAAGTATTCATCGCTTCATAACATTAAGGTTGAACCACTGTAGTCACATGAACGGTTTTAAATATGTTTTAGTAGCTTTCTGGGCATCTGAAAGTGTTAATCTTGCTGGCAATGCAGGCCTCACTGAGCCATCGGATTTCATCAAAAATATCTTAATTTGTCTTCTGAAGATGAACGAAGGTCTTACGGGTGTAGAATGACGAGGGTGAGTAATTAATTACATAATTTTTATTTTTGGGTGAACTAACCCTTTAACACCACTATGTAAACCGGTTGTATGCTGCGTTTATCCAATCAATGACACTGACACCGCAAACATGCAAATAAGAACATTAACCCAGGGTTTAGGAATGTACAATGGGAAAAGTCAGTTTATGGACACTCAGGATTAATTGTTAATCCCGGGTAAATTATGAGCAGTGTGAAACGTGAAACAAAATAACCCAGGATTTAGTTTACCCAGGGTTTAGAATAACCTAGGGTTAACTATTTCAAGTGTGAAAAGCCCTAGTGAAGGGTTAACTGCCTATAACTGTACTGTGAAACCTTTCACAAATCACAAACGTTTGTAAGTTCGGCAGTCATGGAAGAGTTAACTGTCCTTAGAACATATTTTTGTATGGGGATGCAAACTGTACTCATTTTTATTTCCTATTTTTCAACAGATGTCAGATTGGCAAAGCTTAAATGAGTGTGTGGGTGAAGAGTGGTGGGAGTTGGCATACAAGTTGTTTCTTGAAAGCGATCCAAAAGGGATGATTCTGAATCATTCTGAATTATATTTGAAGGGGCGATAAATGGAATGATTATGGATTCCGCTACGATACACCTGTTCCTCCTACTGGGACATTCCGTGATGTTTCTAAAAAGGCTATTTTGGTGGTGATCTCAAGAGCAAGGAGAATGAATTGGCACAATTGGAAGGATCTAGATCAGCCATCTTCTAAATCTGATGTACAGGATCTGGACGAAAAGGACAAGAAACTTATAAACTGTGTTATTGACCTGATCTATAAAGAGGATGGCAGCCCTAGACCATTTAATAGATACTATTGATCAATAGTGTCTGGCTCTGAACTAAATGTAATTTGCATTACTATAATAGTATGTATGGTTATTCTGTTGCATGCTCTAATTAAAATTAATTGCATATATTTACTGTGTAGAGACTAAATATATGAGACAGTATTATGGCTTTAATTTTGTTAAATGGTTATGTTAATAAAATCTTATTTCTTAAGCATCACTTTTGACTGTTCTTGTGTAAGACTGCCCTTGCGTAACTTCTTTCCGTATGTTATGTACACATCGTGGACACACCTAGACAAAACAAGAACTAGACCCTGGACACACTGGTACACTTGCATGCAAACGGGATCTCAAGACATGCACATACAGTCAGTTAATAATTTAATAGTATTTAATTCTCATTTGCATCCATAGACTATTAACTCAAGATCAAGGTCGTGTTTTGTTGTTATCTGGGAATATATACAGCAAAAAAGTATTGCGCATATTAGATGAATATGGTTGCAATAAGCAGTTCTGTATTTTATTGGGAAGACAAATACTGTCAGAGTAAAGTTCATAAGAGTATGAATAAAACTATTTCTTCAGCCTAACCAGTCTTTATGTGTGGTTTCATATTACGTTCATGTGTGTTCAAGTACATTTCTGCATTAATTACAGTTGCACCCATAATCCTAGTTGGCATGCTGTGGATTTTTAGGAGCTGGATGATGACGTGGTGCCCTGTATGATCTCACGAATCTTGTCTGTATCAGTTCGCAGGGCTTCATTTTGTGGGTCGATTTCTAGAGCCGCTTGGTAGTCCAGAAGACCTAAAAAACATCAGATTGATTTAATAGTGAAATACTTCATAGATGTTACACTCCATTTCAGGAGTTTCTCATGCAGAAATTAAGAATGCATTTTAAATTTCAATTCAAATTCTCAGTTTGAATTACATTTGCATGGAAGTAGCAAAAAGGATTTAGAGTTGTACTTAAAATTTGAATTTCATTTTTAATAAAATCATAAAAAAATAACTTTAAGTTATGGGAAATGGCAAGGGAACCCAGAATGCTCTAATTCACTTGTGTTGATGTGAATATTCAAGTCTTTTTTTTTTGTTGATAAAACTCTGATGGACATTTTGTTCTTCTGTATGCCATAATTAATGATGGATGTGAACAGTGCACTGAACAGACAAAAAAAGTATTTTTATGCCTGCAGAGTTTGATGTGTTTTGCATGAAAGCAGAATATGATCCAGTACCTTCCACATAGAGCTGGAGTTCACAGAACGCTGTTCCTCGCCTCACGTGAGCTTTCAGTCGAGCCGCAGCGTTTGCAGCGACCGCAGGCGTCAGCAACTCAAGGGCCTGTGAAAAAGTGAAGGGAATCTGTACGCTGTATATGAAAAGAACCTCTACATGTTATTTAAAAAAGGAAAAAACTGACCTGAGAGCTGTCCTCAATGGCTTTGTGAAGATTTCTCAGTTTGAGATGACAGGCCGCTCGATTAGAAAATAAAGCCGGGATCTTCCTGTTGAGTTTTATGGCAAGATTATAGGCGTTGACAGCGGCCTGGAAGTTTCCTGCCATGAACAATTTACTGCAGAAAAAGGAAAAAACAAAGTAGGTGATTATGGTATTTAAAAATGTCTTTCTTTAAAACAAATAAATCTTTTGACATTTATATTTATCAAAAAATATCTCTGAGTGTGACCTGTGAAACTCACTCGCCCTTCTCTTTCAGCCAGTCTGGGTTTCTCTCTTCCTCTCTCAGATCGTCCAGTTCGGCCAGATCCGTGTCCACTGCTCTCCTGGCTTCCGCCTGCTTCTTCAACCACTGCTCACACACACACACACACACACACACAGACATCATATGTGTATGATCCTCAACATTACAAACCAATATAGTGCTAATCTCTATTGTTAAAGCAGGTCTGACCTCTTCCTCCTCCGGGATGCGAGACTCTCTCAGCGCGGTGGGAAACACTCGTGGAGTAAAGCTGATCTTAATACAGCCAGCTGATCTGGGAGCAGGTAGATCTTTTGGCTTCTGTTTGCTGCTTCTCTGCCCTAGAAAGAAAATATGGTAATTATATTTTTTGACTGCTGTTTTATGGTATGAAGAGACGAGCATCATGACAGCACTTGTGTAACATTAGATCTGCTCTGGACCACAGAATTAAAGTTTGTTTACCAGATGTAGTGTTTCCAGTATTGTGCAGTGGTGTGATTGCAGGTGTAACGTTTGCACGCTCTGTTTTCTGATAAATCGGTTTGTTTTCGTGCTTGCCGGCTCCTTGCAGCTTTTGCTGGTTCTCGTTTTCTTCTGCCGTTTTTCTCTGCTTTTCTCTCCAGAAATCCAGTTCCACCGTGGCTCTCGCACACTCTTCATCCTTCATCTTCTGAATCCTGTCCCGCTCCTCATTCTCAAGCTAAAACAAAGGCACAGAATTCATCAGTAAACTAATGTTAGAAATAACATTCAAATACATGAGAAAAATCTCTGTCTAATCATATACAGCAAATAAATATGTGCATTCATTCAAAAACAGGTAGCTTAAAAAAAAAGGACACCAAATCAGTCATGTATACATACTGGTAGTATTAGTTGTACAAACCCGATTCCAAAAAAGTTGGGACACTGTACAAATTGTGAATAAAAAAGGAATGCAATAATTTACAAATCTCATAAACTTATATTTTATTCACAATAGAATATAGATAACATATCAAATGTTGAAAGTGAGACATTTTGAAATGTCATGCCAAATATTGGCTCATTTTGGATTTCATGAGAGCTACACATTCCAAAAAAGTTGGGACAGGTAGCAATAAGAGGCCGGAAAAGTTAAATGTACATATAAGGAACAGCTGGAGGACCAATTTGCAACTTATTAGGTCAATTGGCAACATGATTGGGTATAAAAAGAGCCTCTCAGAGTGGCAGTGTCTCTCAGAAGTCAAGATGGGCAGAGGATCACCAATTCCCCCAATGCTGCGGCGAAAAATAGTGGAGCAATATCAGAAAGGAGTTTCTCAGAGAAAAATTGCAAAAAGTTATCATCATCTACAGTGCATAATATCATCCAAAGATTCAGAGAATCTGGAACAATCTCTGCGCGTAAGGATCAAGGCCGGAAAACCATACTGGATGCCCGTGATCTTTGGGCCCTTAGACGGCACTGCATCACATACAGGAATGCTACTGTAATGGAAATCACAACATGGGCTCAGGAATACTTCCAGAAAACACTGTCGGTGAACACAATCCACCGTGCCATTCGCCGTTGCCGGCTAAAACTCTATAGGTCAAAAAAGAAGCCATATCTAAACATGATCCAGAAGCGCAGGTGTCTTCTCTGGGCCAAGGCTCATTTAAAATGGACTGTGGCAAAGTGGAAAACTGTTCTGTGGTCAGACGAATCAAAATGTGAAGTTCTTTTTGGAAAACTGGGACGCCATGTCATCCGGACTAAAGAGGACAAGGACAACCCAAGTTGTTATCAGCGCTCAGTTCAGAAGCCTGCATCTCTGATGGTATGGGGTTGCATGAGTGCGTGTGGCATGGGCAGCTTACACATCTGGAAAGGCACCATCAATGCTGAAAGGTATATCCAAGTTCTACAACAACATATGCTCCCATCCAGACGTCGTCTCTTTCAGGGAAGACCTTGCATTTTCCAACATGACAATGCCAGACCACATACTGCATCAATTACAACATCATGGCTGCGTAGAAGAAGGATCCGGGTACTGAAATGGCCAGCCTGCAGTCCAGATCTTTCACCCATAGAAAACATTTGGCGCATCATAAAGAGGAAGATGCGACAAAGAAGACCTAAGACAGTTGAGCAACTAGAAGCCTGTATTAGACAAGAATGGGACAACATTCCTATTCCTAAACTTGAGCAACTTGTCTCCTCAGTCCCCAGATGTTTGCAGACTGTTATAAAAAGAAGAGGGGATGCCACACAGTGGTAAACATGGCCTTGTCCCGAATTTTTTGAGATGTGTTGATGCCATGAAATTTAAAATCAACTTATTTTTCCCTTAAAATGATACATTTTCTCAGTTTAAACATTTGATATGTCATCTATATTGTATTCTGAATAAAATATTGAAATTTGAAACTTCCACATCATTGCATTCCTTTTTTATTCACAATTTGTACAGTGTCCCAACTTTTTTGGAATCGGGTTTGTACTTGCTTTAATTATTATGATTATTAAACAAACAAAAAGCAGACACTTACTAGATATGATGATTCTTAATACTGCACAAAAGTAATAAGAATCATAATTAAGGGGAAATGTGCATGAAAATAAGCTTCATTTATCATTGATTTAATCATTCTTTAAGCAAAAAATAAAATAATATATGATTAAAATGACAGTAAAACAGCAGAACCTTACATTCAGACTCCTATGTGATAATGTGAGAATATCAAGAAAGCCGTAAAACCTTAAATCTGAAACCAAAAATGCATTTAGACCTTCATCATGGTTTCCAGTGCATATTTCTTCTCCTGCTGAATCTTGGCGGCTTTGGCTTTAGACTTTTCTGCTTCTTTCTCCTGAACTTTGAGAATTGCTTGTTCTCGAACCTGCTTCTGTTTCTCTTTATCTGTGGAATAAAAATATACAATGTTTTTATAATAACTGTATGTCTCAATATCTAATATCAATAAACTAGTCGTATTCTTATACATGTACTATGTCAATACTACTTGGGACTAAATTGTCCCACTTTTTAGTGAATAAAATTATACTTTTAAGTATACTTAAAGTGTAACAGTAGTAAACTTTGAGTATACAACTAGTTTACAACTACTTTTTTCATTTGTACTGCAACTATACTACAAATGAACTTACTGATAGTTTACAAGTTAAATACTTGAACATTTCTTTAGTTTATGAAAGTACACTTTGAAGTATACTCAGTAAAATGCTAGTTTAGTAGTTTTATACTTGTTCTTTAAGTGAACATAACATCATACCTATTTATACTATTTATATATTTTTGCACTTTAAGTATACTACTATTTTCCTATTTAGTTATTCATTTTTATACTTGAAATATACCTTTAACTGTATATACTTATATAACTGTATATAAGTATATACTTACTTTTCAGTCAGTATAAGTCAAGTATACTTAAGTGTACTTTTAAGTATATTTCTGATAAGTAAGACTGAAAGTATACTTTCTTATTTTTTTAGTTTAAAAGAAGTATACTAATAGCACACTTGAATAAACTTCTTTTTTTCATATGGGACATTTCTATGTAATGAAAGGATGAAAGATCTCCTACCAATATTTGTAAAGAGCTGCTCCCACAATTCATCTCTCCTCTTCTGCAGTGTGAAAACTGCAACACCATTTCCAATCCTGGCTTCACTTTTCTCCTCATTAATTGGCCCAAATAAGAAAACTTCGAAAAGAAACGGGGGGAAACTCACCTGCGCAACAGTTCAAAACATATGAACCGAGTAACGTTACATGATACCGTCGTGTGTTACACATATGACTATGGCACGTTAAAGTTACACATTCTGTTTAATGCTGACCTTCAGATACTCATCCGTGCAGATGACATGGACGTTAGCCGTCTT
The DNA here is from genome assembly GCF_019924925.1 of Ctenopharyngodon idella. Taxonomy (NCBI): domain Eukaryota; kingdom Metazoa; phylum Chordata; class Actinopteri; order Cypriniformes; family Xenocyprididae; genus Ctenopharyngodon; species Ctenopharyngodon idella. Next base: position 16,359,639 of record NC_067237.1, on the reverse strand, counting down.
CACTCCTTTTAAAGGGACGCTAATGTAAACTGTGTTCTGGTTTTGTGTCCATGTGTGATCTCTTACTATCAGAGGCATCTCTGACTCTCCTGAGCGAGACGTAAACACTGGTTGCTAGGGGAGGAGCGATCGATGGCGGTCCTCATTCGCGGCTGCTAAGCCGTCCGCCATATTGGACCGGTCAAAGTCGGCCCGTTAACTTTGGAGAGCAAGTTGACTGAGTGTCTGCAACCGTAGTTAGACGCATGAATATCTATATCTGCAATAGACTTCAGCAGATGATTTCGCTAAACTAACACAATACAACTAGGCGAAGGCATCAGCTAACACATTAAAAAGTTATCATAGTAATAGTAAAAACATTAAAAAAGTACCATAGTAAAAACCTGTAATATTCATACATATAAAAGCACAAACCAACACATCTCACCTGTGAAAGGTTATCCCATTTCTTCGGAATCTCGGTGGTTTCACAACCAGAAGCTGGCATTATCATTGATTCTTACTGTGAGCGACGACGACACGCTGACCGTTCCAAGATGGCGGGCACCTACGTGTCTCTGGAGCGGTCGAATGTGGCATATCAGTTTTTCCTCTCAAAATCAAACTTTATCATAATTAATCTTACATAAAATTAAATAGATTATTTATTAGAAGTTCAGTATGGTTATATTATGTTTTCTGCTTAATATTGCCACTTATATCTGTATTGAAATTATCCATTTTTGTCAGAATTTATGTATGTTGGGTCCAACTCTGTGCATAATGATTTGTTACTGTAAGACATGCTAACATTATCACGTTACAAATAAAACACATCAATAAGATCTGGGCAACTCTTCATTAAAATTAATTGACATTGCATAGGGGAAAATTACTTTAAAATCAGTTTTATTAAACGCAGTTCGAATAATACATTTGAATAATGGCTTTTCCAAGGTTTCTCTATTAAACAAGGCTGTTTTTCACAGAGAAATATTAGTTATCATAACACACATGAAAACTTTGATTTACATTCAATAATGTATGTGCTGTACCATCTTGGTTTTGAGGATGCCACAAATGTATTCACTTCATATTGTTCATTATTGGCTCCGTACATTCAATGTCCTGTTATAAAATTAGTTGAACAAATATTCTCACCCCATATTGATAAGTGGGTAAATGATACACTGCACAATGCCATCAGCTCAAGATCTACCTTATTTAAAAAAACAGAAACACATTTAAGGCACCAGGGGTCAACAGTCAAATCTGGCCAATTATACAAAAATTGTTTCTACATTATTTTGTCTTTTTAGACATTATTATTACTGCACAATGCACTACACATGAACACTGTCATGAATTCACCCCGATAACACGTTCAAGTGCTTTTTTAATAAAGAAGGTAAGGAAATACACTATGCTTTGTTTACATTATCTTGCTTAACAACTGAAGTCAGATCAGCACTAGTTGCAAAACGTGAGCAAGACATGAAGTTTACATTCACAATGTTTCCCAGCTCTATGGAAGAGTAACACACGCAAAACAACGGAACATGTAACGTTACAATTGTCCAGACAGACAGAAATTTTACTTTCTAGAGTTTCTTGTAATTCTCATTACTCTCAATGGAAATTCTCATCATACAGCATACAGGATCTTTAAGCATTACAATCTTGATTTTCTTTAAGCAAAATATAATTTCTTATTCATCTATTTTCTTTGGGGTGAATTATGACCTGCACATGTTCTTTTCAGGTTTTGTGAGATTCTACCATGAACGTTGTGTCATTAAATTAAGATAATTTTGGGAGATAACAAGCTAAAAGTATTTTTGTCTTTATAAATATATATATTTTTGTGCCATTTCATGCATCATGCCCGGAAATAAGGCCTTCAAGTAACAAACCTCCTCAGTCTTGGCCAAAAATAAAAATGTCAATCAACCCAGTAAAGAAAGCGACAAATAACAAAACTTACAAAAATATCAAGTGCATCCAAAGTTTCAATGTCAACTTGTTCTCTGGCTCTGTTAATTCAAGATTTTCACTTCATTTGATCATAAAACAATCAAAGATCCAAGCTGTTTGAAAAAGAGTAATAAGAAAGCAAAATGCAATCCATCACAACCAGGAATATTGCTCACTAAGACTAAACTACATGCCGCTACAGTGAAACAAGACACATGTGATGATATCCATCAGAAAATATGCTACAGTAAATATTCTACAGCTACATTCAATGGGAAAGGCCCAATCATGTTGAGCATCTACAAAACGCTCTTAGTTTATATCAAGTTTTAGAGCATCACGTATTGCTAGAGTTTAGATTTGACAGTAGAACATCTTTCTGGATAAATAAAATGCTGCTTGTGATTTTGAGTTACTCTGAAACCTGAATACTGACTGTTAAGAGTTACGATGTAAGAAAACTCACCATTAATAAAATCAGATATTCAATGACACAGCTGGTTCATACATTAATCAAGGTGAGCCAAAGGAAGACGTCTGACAGCGAACGATCACTGTCAGAAAATAAAGAAATGAAGGGTTCTTTTGTAAGCACAGCCAGACCTCCGGATTTAAAGGCATTAGAAACATTAGATATCTACACAAGGAATAATTCACCCAAAAACTATTACACTACTGTTCTAAAATTCATTTATAATGTTTAAAGGGGACCTTTTCACAAGTCTCTGGTGTCCCCAGAATGTGTCTGTGAAGTTTCAGCTCAAAATACCCCACAGATCATTTATTATAGCTTGTCAAATTTGCCCCTATTTAGGTGTGAGCAAAAACACACCGTTTTTGTGTGTGTCCCTTTAAAAATGCAAATGAGCTGCTGCTCCCGGCCCCCTTTCCAGAAGAGGGCGGAGCTTTAACAGCTCACACTTCGGTTGCTCAACAACAACAAAGCTGGAGAATCTCACGCAGCCAAAATGAGGATTGTCAGTAACGGTGTTCAGCCTTACATTGTTCAAACCGGAGTCGACACTGATGGAGAGACTCAGGAAGAAGTTACAACTTTTAGAATGAAACTGGACGTTTCTGAATGGTTAGTGGATAAATTTATGTAGTTGCTGTGAAGTTGATTCAACTCATCGACTAGGATGTGCCGTCATGTTAATCTTTTGTGCAAAACCCGTATGGACGCCCACTATACATAGTGTACCTGTTTGCCAAACAGAGCCATACACACCAGGCTAATGTTTATGATTGCTATCAAATGCTGTGAATGTTTTCAAAATATTGCTCGGACAGAAACGCTCCTTTTTTAGCTATCGATCTTGGTCAACTTGCAGGCTATCCAAGCTAACAAGACTCGAAATGGTGTTCTGTGCTCATCTGTGAAGCCAACAACAGAACAGTTAACATGCTTTGCTCAAATTTTGCCATGGCATTAGAACTGGTACACCGTTTTCACTTGCAAAAACAAAACGGCAGCACCATGGGTGGAAACGTGCAGATTAAGGGGCGGTAATATTATAATAAGATCCCCTTCCTACAAGGGGAGCGAAATCTAAGCAGCTTGTTTTGTCACATGCTTGCAGAGAAAGGCTTGCCAAAAACAAAGTTACTGTATTGACTTTTTTCACGTTCTCTATGTTGGTAGATGCACCGGGGACCCGATTATAGCACTTAAACACGAAAAAAGTCAGATTTTCATGATATGTCCCCTTTAAAAAATTCTGTTTCAAATAAATGTTTTTTTGAGCTGATAATAATCATAAATGTTTCTTGAGCAGCAAATCAGCATATTACAATGATTTCTCAATGATCATGTGACACTGAAGACTGGAGTAATGATGCTGAAAATTCAGCTTTGATCACTGGAATAAATTACATTTTAAAATATATTACAATAGAAAACAGTTATTGTAATAATATTTCACTGTTTTTACTGTATTTTTGATCAAAAAATTGTACAGTAGTGTATATTTAAAAAATTATTTTATAAAAAAGGAAGGTGAGTAAACTCTAACAGAACTTTCATTTTGGGTGAAATATTTTTGAGTAGAAACAAAAGAAGCCAAAAGAACTTTGGAACTCAGTTCAAACAGAAGAGAAACAATTCATTTGGACTTCGACATCAGCGACTCCTCGCCATCAGTCTCACTCACGACTGTCCTTCACCGGTAACAGAAGGCGTCCCTGACACCTCTCGGGTTTTGAGCAGCTGTGCTCCTTTGTCCTCCATGCAGGCGTCGCAGCCCCAAACAGCAGACGTCTCCGCCGTTAGAAGATTGTACGCCGTCTCGGTCATCCCTGTGCAAACTCTGTGGAACCATTTCTGACACGAGGCCTCGCACAGAATGGCCTCTTGGTCATCGTTCACCTCGCTCAGGCATATCCCGCACGGGTAGACGGGCTCGGACGAGGAGGATGTGCTCCTCCTGTTTAGGACTTTATTATTGGTCAAAGCTCCGGCGCCTCTGCGAGCTCTATCCGCCGCGCCGTCTGACGACTTCTTCGATGGTTCGTTATTGGAGTGAAGGACGCCGTTGAGTTTTTCCGCTCCGCCGTCCAGTCCCTTCATCTTCAGCTCTGCCGTGTTCTCCTGAGGCGTGTTCTCTTCACAGTTTTGATTTTGCTTCCGTGGCGAGGGGTTTTGCGTGGCGTTTTTGTTCACGGCTTCACTCGGGTCCTGTTTGGGCGTTGGCGTGCTGGACTTGTTTTGTTGCTGAGGGCTCATATCCCGGGCTGGATTCCCCTCTGGACCGAAACCACATTCAGGACTACCGCTTTGGTTGAGGTTTTGAAGAGGCATGTGATTGACATGCTCTGATCTGAAGTGCATGCTGTTGTTGTTTCCGCCACCAAACGGCTGCCCGTAATGCGGGTTCTCGGCATGACCGTAGTTAAATCCCGGTGCCCGGTTGAAAACCATGGGCTGGTTTCGCATCTGGTAAGGAGGCCCGTACGGAGAAGGCATCCTGTTGGGCATTTGTGGGGCCATCCTTGGCGGCCCATAGACACTAAACCCTGGGTAAAGTGAGTGGCCGAAATAAGGGTTAGCAGGAGGCAGTGGCTTCAGGGATGGGGAGCTGAAATTGTCATCAAAAGGGTTGGAAGCTATTAGGTGATCTGAGCTGGGGTTTGGTGGAGGAGCATATTCAGACAGAGGAGAGAAGGACGGTGCCTGTCGAGAAAGAGACTTTTATTTACAATCCTGAATATGAAAATGAATATAAGCAGAATTTTCTCCATATTTAGTGACTTCTTCTAGACCTTGCCTCACTTCCTAAACACATTAAGACAGTGGTGTGAGAATGGACGCCTATGAAAGGCTACTCTTCCGTTGATAAGTTTGGGGTCCGTATGATTTTTATTATGTTTTTGAAAGAAGTCTCTTCTGCTCACCAAGGCTGCATTTATTTGATCAAAAATACAGTAAAACTTTTCAGCATCATTACTGTCACATGATCCTTCAGAAATCATTCTAATATGATGATTTGATGCTCAAGAAACATTTATGATTATTGTAAAATGTTAAAAACTTCTTAATTTTCAAAATAGAAATCTTTTGTAACATTATAATGTCTTAACTGTCACTTTTGATCAATTTAATGCATCCCTGATGAATAAAAGTATTAATTTTTTTTTTTTTTTTAAATTCCTGGCCCCAAACTTTTGAACAGTATTCCATAATAACTCATTGTTCTAGCTTGTACTCTTCTGAATGATGTCTACTTATTGCCTCTTTAAGATGAATCGCTTTTTGTAATATATATATATATATATATATATATATACACACACCGATCAGGCATAACATTATGAGCACTGACAGGTGAAGTGAATAACACTGATTATCTCTTCATCACGGCACCTGTTAGTGGATATATTAGGCAGCAAGTGAACATTTTGTCCTCAAAGTTGATGTGTTAGAAGCAGGAAAAATGGGCAAGCGTAAGGATTTGAGCGAGTTTGACAAGGGCCAAATTGTGATGGCTAGACGACTGGGTCAGAGCATCTCCAAAACTGCAGCTCTTGTGGGGTGTTCCCGGTCTGCAGTGGTCAGTATCTATCAAAAGTGCTCCAAGGAAGGAACAGTGGTGAACCGGCGACAGGGTCATGGGCGGCCAAGGCTCATTGATGCATGTGGGGAGCGAAGGCTGGTCCGTGTGGTCCGATTCAACAGACGAGCTACTGTAGCTCAAATTGCTCAAGAAGTTAATGCTGGTTCTGATAGAAAGGTGTCAGAATACACAGTGCATCAGTTTGTTGTGTATGGGGCTGCATAGCTGCAGACCAGTCAGGGTGCCCATGCTGACCCAGAACTGGACCACGGAGCAATGGAAGAAGGTGGTCTGGTCTGATGAATCATGTTTTCTTTTACATCACGTGGATGGACGGGTGCGTGTGCGTCGCTTACCTGGAGAACACATGGCACCAGGATGCACTATGAGAAGAAGACAAGCCCGCAGAGGCAGTGTGATGCTTTGGGCAATGTTCTGCTGGGAAACCTTGGGTCCTGCCATCCATGTGGATGTTACTTTGACACGTACCACCTACCTAAGCATTGCTGCAGACCATGTACATCCTTTCATGGAAACAGTATTCCCAGGTGGATGTTGTCTCTTTCATGCTCCTGCCACAAAGCAAAAATGGTTCAGGAATGGTTTGAGGAGCACAACAACGAGTTTGAGGTGTTGACTTGGCCTCCAAATTTCCCAGATCTCAATCCAATTGAGCATCTGTGGGATGTGCTGAACAAACAAGTCCGATGCATGGAGGCCCCACTTCGCAACTTACAGGACAGAAAGGATCTGTTGCTAATATCTTGGTGCAGATACCACAGCACACCTTCAGGGGTCTAGTGGAGTCCATGCCTCGACGGATCACCGCTGTTTTGGCAGCAAAAAGGGAACCAACACAATATTTGGAAGGTAATGTTATGCCTGATCAGTGTATATATTCCTCAATTGTAAGTCACTTTGGATAAGTATCTGCTAAATGAATAAATGTAATATTTAATAAATGGTAAATACTGTACAGTTGTTTCTTATTCAAATGATGCAATTTGCACTTAAATGTGGTAACGTTGTGATTCATGACGACGCTAAAATTTTTAGAAATGTCTAAGGAGAAAATAAAAGGGAAACAGTTCTGTCTGGCAGTTCATGAGGGAGTACCTGTGTGCTCGACCTGCGTCTCTTTTTATCAGGGCTTCCCAGTAGCAGCCCAGGACCTCCTAAAATATCCAGACTACCTTCACCTCCTGTGAAATCAAAAAGCGAGTTAAAATAAAATCATCATCTAAAATATTTATGGTCAGTCCAAAAAATATCATGTCTATAGCACTGAAATGTGTATACCATAAGGTCAAAATTTTAACGACCCAATACAATATTGGGTCTGTTTTTAGATTACATCACTGCCATGAACCACACTTTGCTACTTGTGGGAGGAACACTCTCATTCAAGAGATGGTATCATCAATAATTAGGGATGTTTTTCCTCAGAAGACTGTACATTTTAAATGTGCATATTTGTCGACACTAGCATATAGATGAAAATGCTGAAATATAAAAGTTGGTTTCAAAGGGTTATGAAGTGATACATGCTGGAAAATGTTATAATCTGTCTTACACCATTACATTAGAAGATTACAACAATAATATACAAGTACTGTAGTGTTGTTTAGTAAGTTAAATTAGATTATAAAAACTAACTGGGTGACATTTTCAGAAAATAAGCTATAATAAACTGTAATGACATCAACCCTTGATACTTATGTACAGCATTGCTATCATTTTCACTACCTTCTTATAACTTTTAACTGGTGGTATTTGCTTTTAAATGCTACAAAATAAACATTTCATTGCCAGTTTTACTGTTGCATGCTCTATTGATGTGCATTTAATAAATAAACGTTGATATGATTTTCTCTCTAATGCTGATCGACTCCAAACTTCCCAAAAACTCCCTATAAAGTAGCGTTTATCTGACAGCATTCACTTTGAGGCCTGGCGTGCTTTCCTTTTCAAATGCGTATCTGAATATGTCGCTGTCTACTTTTCTGTTCTTCGCCAAAGGCCTGAAGGCCGCCAGACCGCTGCTGTCGCTCCGGTAATTACGACAGACACCGAATCAAGCCTCTAAAAACACGGAAAAATCCACGTTACCTCGGTTTCGTTTTAGAGAGAATGAATCTTTATCCTGCTCTGTTGACATTACAAGCTCCCTCACATGACTCAAACGAAAAAATGGTGTAACTTTGATGTCAGAAAGAGTGAGTGTGGTCAACTCGTCTCGTTCTTCCCCCGTTTCGCTGCAATCACGGCGGCGGCGGCGATCCGTGCGCGACCGGGAAGCGAAATTGTTATTCCTACTATGGCGAAGGTTGCGCTATTAATATTCATGAGTTAAACCGTCGCCATTTGAAGTATACCTACTACGTCATCGAAATCTATTTAATATTAATGAGACAAAGGCTTCGCCTCGCACACAGCGTTCTCACAGCTCATTAATATTAAAGAGAACGCCATTGGGCAACGTCAGCACGGCCTAATTTATATTCAAAAGCTAAGCTTTCGCCATAGTAGTTTAGGTAATCGCGCGAGCAGGAAAGCTGCACCCGTGTACAAAGTTTGGGAGGAGCGGACACCTTTGACTTGTTGTTTTACGGGGCAGTTCACGAAAATAACCGACTGCTCCGCTTGTGTTTGTTTACTTTAGCGCGTTATATATGAAGGCTGAGAGAAAAGTGGCGCGTGAGGCGGGATTGTCGGTGGAGTGCGCGTGTGTGAGCGCGCAGATACCCCTCTCCATTAAAGCACGTGCGTGTGTCTGAAGTATTGCGTTTGATGTTACACGCGCCCGGGACCCGTGAGATGATAATGATTATGATCATTCGCTGATGATGTAATGTTATAATGTTATAAAGTGATGTCTGACTGCATTTTAAAAGTTTTCATTTACCTTGTGTGGTTAAAGTGTTCCTGCAACAGGGCACAGCTGCACATAATGTTAAGACATATTTTATTTTATTAAAAAAAAAAATATATATATATATATATATATATATATACGTTATATATAAACGTATTTTTAAAAAAAATCTTTAAAATATAAAGAAGGATTAAGATTTCTTGAATAGAGCCACTTTCGTTTACTTTCCCCTTAATTATTTATTGGCACTACAAGGCCATAACCATGTCTTGAACATTGGGAGGGAACAATTTTTATTGTTTATTGTTTTTTTTGTTTTTTTTTTAAAGGAATTAAATAATTAAAGGATTAAAAGAGATTTAAGGGGAAAAAAGAAATAAATTAATCGGTACCCACCCTCAGCTGATTTCCATTACAGTATTTGCAATGACCACCCCTTCTAAAACTGAACATATTGCCTAAAAGAAGTTATGTTGCGGAAGTTATGACATCTCAGATTTGCTTGACCAGTCGGCGGAAAGGGGCGTCTCATGACCGCCCACATGTGGAAAACAAATTTTGAAGTCATTTATCTGTTTTTTAAAACGAAAAATCAAGCCGAAATCTCGTTGACTACTAAATTGACTATTTCTGTCATTCATCTACAGAAGTTTAACTTTCATGTTTGTTTCATTTATAGTCACCATAATGGTGATCAGTGTTTCCATAAGTTGGGCTCTTAACTCTTATAGTACTGTATGTTTGTCTTCTCTGGCTGCTGTGACAGTGTGATTGTCAAACGAAATGAGATCAGATGATGATTTTATAATCATTGTAAGACAGCATGAATTACTGACATCATTTGAATATAATAATTGTGTTGTGCCATTAATACACTTAAATTACAAACCTGGTTTTACTGTAACATGATATTACACTGTATTGCAGAAATCAGTTGAAGTCAAAATGAACAAAAATCATGAGCAAAAAATAATAAACTACTATGACAAACACAGATATGAGCAATCAGCGTATGAATCTCAACAATGGTGACAACAAAATGTTCAGACGATCAGATCAACTCTGGACATCACAAAAAGCTACTAAAAGACAGAACAAAAATTACAGCAAAAATAAAATAGTTAGAATTAAAAAAAATAATAGGACAATTCAGCTGCATAATTATTCATGCTGTGATGCATGCTGGGAGTTTTGTACGATTCTTCCCAGCATGCATTGCGGCATGACACTTTTGGCTGTCACCATTGTTGAGATTCATGTGCTGATTCTTGATGTCTTTGTGTGTCATCTCTGAATAACTTTGTGTTTTTTTCTTTAAATCTTCTGACAGGTTTTGTCACTTTATAACATTTCAGTGATGGTCAGTTTTGTTTGATTGTGAGATCTCAATCGGTTTCATTTTGCTATGAGATTTCAATAACTGTCAGCTTTGTTTCATTCGGGATTTCGATGACGGTTGGTTTTGTTCCTTTGCGAGATTTCAGCGACGGTCAGTTTTGTTCATTATGAGATTTCAATGATGGATGGTTTTGCTCCTTTGAGAGATCTCAGCGATGGTCAGTTTTGTTCCTTTGCGAGATTTTTCCAGCATGCATTGCGGCATGACACTTTTGATTGTCACAATTGTTGAGATTCATGTGCTGATTCTTAATGTCTTTGTGTGTCATCTCTGATAACTTTGTGTTTTTTCTTTAAATCTTCTGACAGGTTTTGTTCCTTTATAACATTTCAGTGATGGTCAGTTTTGTTCCTTTACAAGATTTCAATGACGGTTGGTTTCGTTCCTTTACGAGATCTCGATGACGGTCGTTTTTTTTCCATTAGAAGATCTCAATAGTTGATGGGTTTTTTTGTTATGAAATTTCAATGACGGTTGGTTCTGTTCAGTTGCAAGATCTCAATGATGGTCGGTTTTGTTCAGTTGTGAAATTTCAATGACAGTCAAGTTTGAAACGATTTAAACTTTTGGTTTTGTTTCATTATGAGATTTCAATGATGGTTGGTTTTGTTCCTTTGAGAGATCTCGATGATGGTCAGTTTTGTTCCTTTACAAGATTTCAGTGACAGCCGGTTTTGTTCCTTTATGAGATTTCAATGACGGTCGGTTTTGTCAAAGTCATTTCACTCGGCGGCCATCTTTGAAACGCCTCTCAGGCATTCAAGTGCAGCTCCTATCTCTTTGAATGGGGAAACATCAAATTCTCCAAAGCTGTTTGCCAAGCTTTCGATTCAATTTCATATTTGAAATCACCAATGAAATCTGACAACAACTGTCTCATAAATTTTGTTTCTAAACGCTCGAATCATGACAAAAAAACAGCATTTTTCAGGCTAGATCAAGCTAATGCGCATACACAGTCCTAAATGCGCGTCTCGCGTCTCATTTCGGAGTTGACTGTTTCTATAGGAACCGGAGCTTCTAACGGCCGCTGCAGTGACGCGATGACTTTACCAATCGGCGATTGGCTCTTATTTAGAAGGCGGGGCTTATTCCACCATATTGCGCGATGCACTTTCTCCCATTCAAAACAATAAGAGTGATGCTTCTTGTGTTATTCTATAGTCTTTGGTTTTGTTCCTTTACGAGATTTCAGTGACGGTCGGTTTTGTTCGGTTATGAGATTTCAATGGCTGTCAGTTTTCAGTGATAGTCGGTTTTCTTCTGTTATGAGAATCCCATAAAGAATTCTATTTTGAATAAATTCTGTTCTTTTTAACCTTTTATTCATCAATGAATCCTAAAAAAATGATCACAGGTTCCAAAAAAATATTAAGCAGCACAACTGTTTCCAGCGCTGATAATAAATCATCATATTAGAATGATTTCTGAAGGATCATGTGACACTGAAGACTGGAGTAATGATGCTGAAAATTGAGCATATGAGACTTTTTTCAAAAACATCATTTGTGATGTGAAACTAACTAACTACCTGCATGGTATGTGACGTAATGTAGGGATTATTTTTGCCCCAGGGTTACACCCCTTATTTTCTGGGGTTTATTTTAACCCTTTATTCAGTACAGTTTATGGCGACTGTACTGGGGCATTGGGCAGTGTGCTGCATGGGCTATTTTACACCAGGGTTACACTCTTTATACAGTACAGCTTATTGCGACTGTACTGGGGCATTAGGACCCACTCAGGACACAGGTTGATCAGACCCACTAGCCTTTCTAATGCCTCTTCCCGCAGCTACCCCGTCTCCCAGGAGGTCTCTCATCCAGATAGAGATTGGGCTCAACCCTACTTAGCTTCAGTGGGTGTGCAGGTGAAAGCTTCAGGTTGACCACTGCGGGGCTGCTCAAACATCTTTCCAACCATATGCCCTCGTAGAACTATAAATCTCAACAATGGTGACAACGATATACTAAAAACAGAAAAGCTTTTTCTTTGTACAGATGACAATATCAAACAATCCTCTTGAATACCTAGAATATATCTATCAGCATTAACTTCTTGAGCAATTTGAGCTACAGTAGCTCGTCTGTTGGATCGGACCACACCAGCATTCGCTCCCCACGTGCATCAATGAGCCTTTGGCCGCCCATGACCCTGTCGCCGGTTCACCACTGTTCCTTCCTTGGAACACTTTTGATAGATACTGACCACTGCAGACCGGGAACACTCCACAAGAGCTGCAGTTTTGGAGATGCTCTGACCCAGTCGTCTAGCCATCACAATTTGGTCCTTGTCAAACTCGCTCAAATCCTTACGCTTGCCCATTTTTCCTGCTTCTAACACATCAACAATGTTCACTTGCTGCCTAATATATCCACCCACTAACAGGTGCCGTGATGAAGAGATGATCAGTGTTATTCACTTCACCTGTCAGTGCTCATAATGTTATGCCTGATCGGTGTATATATAATTTTTTTTTTAAAAACAGAATAGAGACACAACATTTGACAGTTTTTAACATTTTTATTTAAACTGGAAATAATTCTTTATAAACAATCTTATTTGTGGTGGGGGGTATCTACAGTAAATGTATACCTTTTTGGCATAAACATTACACCGTATTGCCGAACAGGAAAACAAATCTTCCAATAAAAACATGGTACATGTATTTGAAAAGCACAGCAGAAAATTGACAAGTGGAATTTTATTTATTAAGAAATACATTCAGTTTTAAGGCTTATAGAGAGATTTACAGTGGAAACACAGGAGCGAGACCAAACATTCACTGCTGGTTCTTTCAGAAGAGTTCACAAAGCTCTTCCTTTTTTCCCTTCAGTTTAGACAAATTAAGAAACAAAACACTTCAATAGAAGAACGCAGAACAGAATCCATTTGAAAATCAAAAGAGTTTAAGCAAATGCAGTTCACATCAGTACTAAATAAAGTGACATGAAACTGATATTATTTCCTGAGTAAAATCACCTCAATTAGGTGGATGGGTAAACCTGGACAAGCAACCTGAGAAAGTTTTTATTTTGCGTTTTGGATGCATAATGTGCTGTTAGGAAGAAACCCTTCAGCACACGCAGCTGATGAACATTTGACACATTTTATGATGCTGCATTTCTAAACTTTTGTTGTGGATCAGCTTTTACGTATCTAAAGAACTGATGCGTGGTTACACTTGCACACACACAAAGAAAATGCCCAAAGTGAAGTCAACAATTAACACAGCAATCAATATTGTACTAAAGCATATTGAACTTTATATCAAAAACAAACGTTCAGGCATCAAATCTTGCTGATATTAGGTCAGTATTTTCACAAAATATGGGGTACATCATCCCCCAAAAAAAGAAAAAAAAATAACATACAAAAAACAATACAATATTTCTCCTCCAGTGAGAAAGTTATAAAAGGAAACAAAAGGCATGAAATCCATCATCTTTGGTTTACTCGAAAGTCATAAACGATTGAAAGCACGACCGTGTAACACTGTTTTTGGTTTCCTGATGTCCTTTCAGTAAGTAGAAATCAAATCTACTTAGGAATAAAGCTTTGTAACAAGTTCTGAAAAATGACAAAACACCATGCAAAAGAATCTACAATAATCATCTGTGCAACGGTGAACACATTCTTTGGTTTCAGGCTGTTTGCTTTGAAAAGAAAAACTCAAAACTTTTGATTGTGTCTCTCTGATTGAATTACATACAGTGGCCAATCAATTTCCCCTGATTGAAAAGAATTTCTGCCACATGGAATGTTAATTAATATAATAATATCTCTCTCTGCATATAATTTTCATGTACAATAACATCCATGTTGAACGTGAAATTCTAATGAGGGAATCTGATTACTGCGACATTTGATTTAAAATACAAAGAAAAAATAAGAAATTATATTTTGCATTGCCAAAACGATTTTCATGACAATTAAATAATATAATATAATATATATAATATAATATAATTAGTGCTGTCAAATGACTAATTGCAATTAATTGCATGCAAAATAAAAGTTGTTTACATAGTATGTGTGTACTGTGTATATTTATTAAGTATATATATAAATATAATTACACACATGCATGTATATATTTAACAAAAATATATTACTTATATATAAAATATTTATATATAATATAAATTATATATAAATATACACATGTATACATGCAAATATTTCTTAAATATATATAATTAGTGCTGTCAAACGACTAATCGCAATTAATCGCATCCAAAATAAGTTTGTTTACATAATGTGTGTACTGTGTGTATTTATTATGTATATATAAATACACACATGCACGTATATATTTAACAAAAATAAATTACTTATATATAAAATATTTATAATTATATATAATATAAATTATATATAAATATATATATACACACAAACACAAACACATGTATACATGTAAATATTTCTTAAATATATACATATATATATATATATATATATATGTATGTGTGTGTATTTATATATACATAAATATACACAGTACACACATATATTATGTAAACAAAAACTTTTATTTTTGATGTGATTAATCGCAATTAATCGTTTGGCAGTACTAAATATAATATAATATAATAATTAGTGCTGTCAAATGATTAATCGCATGCAAAAAAAAGTTTGTTTACATAATGTGTGTGTGTGTACTGTGTATATTTATTTTCTATATATATATTTTGATGCGATTTATTGAAATTAATTGTTTGGCAGCACTAAATATAATATAATATAATAATGAGAATTTGGGGGTGAAATGTGCTTAATTGTCCTGACATTAATATCATAATGCAATTAATCTGAATGGTCCCAAAATTAGTTTCTCATGCAAAATTAAATTTCTTATTTTTCTATTGATTTTTGGAGTGAAAACTCCAACATGACACACACACACATGAGATGTGTAATGCTGAACTTTCACCTCATTTGATCACAGGATTATTCTCTAAAGCAGCACTTTTTTTCCCAACCAAACGGCGTTCGTTGGTCTCTGGGTGAAACATCTTTGGTTTAATCTCATTGTCATCTTATCATCCCAAAGACCCGCAAACAAGAAGAACAAATGAAAGCGCAAACAGCTCTGCGGATGATGGCGTGTCACCGTTGCACATTCGCTTGCGTGACCTACAAACAACTCCAAACTAATCTGAAAGACAAGTGCTACACTCATGTTCCTAAATCTAAATCCTAAAGCAACTAAAACGTGTACTCAGTAGTACATATACTGTATATCAAGAAAAATAGATATCTTTTGAGGCAAAAAGGTTTTTCATGATCATTCCGTTCTTTCAGATTTGATTATTATTTTTGGTTTTCTAGAACATTCACTCAGACTGAATCTCTTGGTGTTTCTGCGCAGCTCTGCACACGTTAAGGCCATTATTTAAAGCTATCGGTTTTGCTGAACTAAGAAACGTCAGTTCCAGCATTTTTGGTTACTTCGTACTCAAAAGAAGAAGACAGGAAGAAATGAACTACGGGGAAAAAAAGAAATCCATCTCCACACACATTCAGTACGGGTCAACCGCCCTTGGATTCGAGGAAGATACCCTGTCGATCAAACCATGTCACTACAAAACACATGGCTTTTCAAATGATCCCTGAGATAAGAAAATAAAAACACAACTACTGCAAAAATCAAAAGGTAAAATGAGGTAGTATAAAACAGGGACTATAAGAGCAAAAATACACACATTCATATGACGAAGTCACAAATAAAGACAAAATACTCAATCCGACGTAAACGCTCAACTGAAAGTTTGACGTTTCTGAACCTGAGGTAGGTATAAAACACCATCCTAACCATGCGTGATGCAATAAAACTGCAAGAAAGTTTGATAGCCCCGCCCACCGTGATATCCTATTGGTTTTAAGTCCTGCATATTAAACACCAACTATGCTCTGATTGGCTGTGATTATGTCACAGCAGATTCAGCACGAGATTTGATGAGCGTTGAGCTGGGTAGCTCCGCCCACCGTGAAATCCTATTGGTCCTGCATATTAAACACTAAGTATGTTCTGATTGGCTGTCACACAGCAGATTTGTTGCATCACGCAGGGTCAGGATGGGTAAAACACTTTTGCAATCCCATACTTCAGGACTAAACAAACATTAAACAGACAAACGCAAACTCTAAAATTCAGCGAAAAGGAAAAAACGTTGTCGAGTGTATAAGTGGATATTAAATATTTAGCAGGTAAACTGAGGTAGATTAGGAAGTCGAGAGGCTTTTCCGTCCGACGTTGCGCTCTCTCGATGAGGTTACGTCAGAAAATACGACATTTTGGGACGTTTTTTTGAACACATTCATGGTGGGTGAGATTCTAGTTTCTTTCAGACACACAATCATTTATAAAAATGAAGAAGAGAGAAACAAATAATACATTCACCGAGAAAGCGGGACATGTGTGGACGTCTCGGGTCATCCAGCACAAAGCGGCTCCTGCTCAGTAGTCCGTTTAAGCAGCAGGGGGCGCCAGAGAGCACAAGGGTTTTTGCTAAACAGGATGAGGCTCTATCATTTCCTGTTGCTGAAGTGTCGTTTCTGTCACCTCCACCATCGGCTCTTTCTCTGTAACCTCATCCGACGCCTCGCTCTCGCCCTGCAGGGAAGCCGGGCGACTGCCGACACCCAGAGACAGGTTGGTTGCCTCTGTATCGTCATGAGAGTATCGTCCCGAGTCGCCTGTCTCATGGCTGCCCTCACTGGAATGAGAGCCCTCGCTGTCGCCCCCCGTTGGCCCAAACAGGCCCTGCAGAGAGGACGGCGGGTGTTGAGGCGATGTTTCCGTATAACACAGCAGGACGGCGCCCTGATGATAGGAATAGGAAGGACTGGAGACCTTCTTCACACCCTGACAGGAGCAGAAAACACCAGTAAACATCAGAAAGAGGGAGGACTGAAGATACAAGCTGTTTTTAAATTACAGTGACATTTAAAAATGTCCAAAAGAGCCGTAATATGAGTGAACATCACAAACCCTGTCATATTTCATCCCAAAAGTATAATGAAACAGATATAGAAGTTATTTTTACAGTGTGACATTATTTTCAAGGCATTTACGGTATATTTTTTTAAATGTATTAAAATAAGATATTGCGAATAATATATTTTTATTTTCAGATTTAGTAACAAGTTTTACTAAATTTGTTAGATTTATTAATAAGTTGTTTTTTGCTTTTGTCATTTTTTTTTCTTTTTTTATATATATTTCTATTTAGTTTTAATTTATTTTAGGTTTCACAATTTAATACTTCAACTTATTTTATTTTAGTTTTTCATGTAATACTTATATTTTAACCAAATTTTATTTTAATTAATTATTATTATGTTTTTTAATAGTTTTAGTTTAAGGTTTATATATCATGGTAGTATTTACTGCCTTTAATTTGTACTCATTTTAAATAATAATAATAATAATAAATAGCTTTACTATAATAATGTTATGAATATATAATATTATATATATATATATATATTATAATAAAATATAATATATAAAATATACTGTCTTTAAGTTGTTTCTACATTAATTTGACGAGTAACTGTAAAATTATTATATAAAATAAAATAAAAATAAAATAAAAATATTAAAAAATCCAATGTTTTTAATTGTAATTAATTACAGAAAAAAAATGTAAAAACATTTTTTTAATCGATTGACACGTATATATAGTATAATTTACAATTAAATCATTATTTGCTAAATCATTATTAAATCATTATTTGTTTCATACCTTGTCATCCCTCTTACAGAAGTTCCATCTCTTCATTCTCTTCTTCTCAGTGGTGTGCTTCACTGGCCCGTAACTGTTAATAATCAGATTTGTTCCGCCCTAAAACATTGAAACACAAACAACATTGTTTTCACGAAGGATATTGTCTGCTATGAAACATACATATGCTGTAAATACACACATATATAAGATCAGGCTGGTTGAGCACCTTCACCACCTGCTAGTCCAGCACCAAACCATCTATGCAGCAGGAATGTGTCGTTTTAAACGTACCTTTGCATCGATGAAATTATCTCTCATCATGGGCATCATCACCTCCACACTCTCAGCTTGACTCTCATTGGCCATGCGGACAGCAGTGGGCGGAGTCTGTCCTCCTGCTTGCCTGATGGATTTGGCAGTGCTGGATTTCCTGTGTCATGAATAATGCATGTCAGTCATGGAATCACCATTTGTGAATGTGTTTGTAAATACCCTAGAGGTGATCTCTTACCTGCTTTTACTCCTGCAGGCCAGTATGAGGACGCAGATGATAATGCAGGTTAAAGCGATAGACACGCCCACTACTATACCCGTCATTGACCTCTGATCCAGGTGATAGAAACTGTCAGAAAATGCTGTAGGTAGTGAACAGAAACGGTATTAAAGATGATCATGTATTTAAATGCAATATTTCTAAGTGTCTTCTGCCAGCCTAAAATGGCCAATAGAGGGCGCTGCAAAGTGCACTACAAAGTTTCTGTTCTTCACCTGTGGCGTGGGTGGAGCCGTGTGTTCGGGAGGCGTGTCCGTCGCGCACACTCAGTTCTGCAGCAGGTGAGAACGGCCCATCTCCCATCTGATTGGACGCCGAGACCTTCACCAGGTACACCTGACCAGACTTAAGATTCTCCAGCAGGGCCATCGTGACGCTCCCTGACACAGAGAGGTGAACATTAGTATCCAAAATAATGAATTCACTTATGAATAATTTACATCATAAATCTTTTGGGAAAAAACTTCCAACTGTTTTGTAATGACTTTTATCTGTATTCAGTAAATGGGTGAATCTCACAAAGACAATAAAAAAAAATCTATATTTCTACATTTGAATTTTTTTTCATTAATGTCAAAGTAAATTGAGCACATTTTACCCCCAAATTACCCATTTTTTTTAACATTAAAATCAGAATAATTCAATATAACAAACATTACCATGATATTTATAAAATATAAATAAGCATAAACACATAAATATATATTTTTTTACATTGAAAAAAGGTGTAGAAACAATTTTCACATTTAATCTATCTATCTATCTATCTGAACATTCATCCATCCATCCATCCATACGAATATCTATCTATCTATCTATCTGAATATCCATCCATCCATCCATACGAATATCTATCTATCTATCTATCTATCTATCTGAATATCCATCCATCCATCCATCCATCCGAATATCTATCCATCTGAATATCTATCTATCTGAACATCCATCCATCCATCCATCCAAATATCTATCTATCTATCTATACATCCATCCATCCATTCGAATATCTATCCATCTGAATATCTATCTATCTATCTATCTATCTGAACATCCATCCAGCCATCCATCCATCCATCCGAAAATCTATCCATCTGAATATCTATCTGAATATCTATCTATCTATCTATCTGAACATCCATCCATCCATCCATCCATACGAATATCTATCTATACATCCATCCATCCATCCATCTGAATATCTATAAATCTGAATATCTATCTATCTATCTGAACATCCATCCATCCATCCATCCATCCATCCGAATATCTATAAATCTGAATATCTATCTATCTATCTGAACATCCATCCATCCATCCATCCATCCGAATATCTATAAATCTGAATATCTATCTATCTATCTGAACATCCATCCATCCATCCATCCATCCATCCATCCAAATATCTATCTATCTATCTATCTGAACATCCATCCATCCATCCATCCATCCAAATATCTATCTATCTATCTATCTGAACATCCATCCATCCATCCATCCATCCGAATATCTATCTATCTATCTATCTATCTATCTATCTGAATATCCATCCATCCATCCATCCAAATATCTATCTATCTATCTGAACATCTATCCATTCATCCATCCATCCATTAAAATCAGCAAATATTCAATTCAATATAACACTACCATGTTATTTAAATATTTATAAAATATAAATAAAAAAAGAATTAATTCTACATTGAAAAAAGGTGTAGAAAAAAATTTCACTCAGAAATTGCAAGTAGAAAAGAAACAGCCGCTAACACATTTAATTAAACATTAAATTTTGAAGTAGAAAAACTGAAATTGTGCTTTCTTGTAAAACATACGACAATAACTTTATTTATCTGCACTTTGAACTTTAAAACTTTGCAGAGCTTTCACATTCACAAACAGATGCATTACACACTGCATGAAAGGGAATATTTGAAAAAGTATTATGGAGGCACTTTAATCTTTGTTGTATTTACAGCTTCAAAACCTTATTTCAGTGCAAAAACCTAGATGAGAATTATATATACAGAATCTGCATTACATTTTAAAAAGTTGTTTACATTTATGCTAAATATAATTTCTGAAATATGACACAGGCACGTTCTTGACAAGCTTTGTGGGATTTTTACTGCCTGACCCTTGAGTCTTCACGTGACACCACAGGATCAGGGTTTCAGCACTGCAGAGGTTATTTGTGACCGAGAGATTCAGGGCGTTGAGGGTTAAAAGTCAAAGGTTTAGTGACTAGTCTCGTTCCTGCTCCAGTACCACCCAAAACAACCTGAACCAGCAGCACGTCTCTACGGCCGCAGTGTGATTTATCCCGCAGGGTATTAGAGGAGGCTGGGAATGACCTCCGGATCGGAGCCTCACCCCGGGCTCCTGTTTAGATTTGCAGGGCTGAATGTGTAACTGAAAACAGATGAGATCCGTGTGGCTCGGCAGTCCTGCTCATAAAGAGTAATTCCAGCTTTTACAGTCTCGGTCATGGATTTAGACCTACAGTAATAAACTCTGAGCTGTTCTCAAGAGATCCGTTTTAGCACCTAGTGAGGTGTCCTTTACATATTTATTTATATTTAATAATAGTTATTTTTAATGTCGTGTCAGCAGCAAGCCGAGAACAAAGTGAGTAACAGAAGTTGCACAATTAAAGTTCACCCAAAAATGAAAATTCTGTCATCATTTACTCACCCTCAAGTCGTTCCAAACCTGTATGAGTTTCTTTCTTCTGTTGAACACAAAAGAAGATATACTTAAGAATGTCAGTAACCAAACAGTTGATGGACCCCATTGACTTCCATACTATTTTTTTCCATAATATGGAAGTCAATGGGGTCCATCAACTGTTTGGTTACCCATATTCTTCAAAATATCTTCTTTTGTGTTTAGCAGAAGAAAGAAACTCATACAGGTTTGGAACAGCTTTCATTTTTGGGTGAACTATACCTTTAACAAAAAACTATATAGCATTTAAAAGTTTAAAAAGAAAAAAAGTTTATGTCCTCAAATAGAATTATATATGTATTATAATTATATAGCAATATTTTTTTCTACATTGAAAACAAAAATAGAAACAATTATCACTTTTAAATTTCTAGTAAATTTCACAAACAATTACAAGAAATGGCAAGAAACGCAATGAATTAAACATGACATTCTGAAGTAGAAAAACTGAAAAACTTTTTAACTGAGTAAACACATTGAAGATAATTATATATTTTTTGCATTGCATTAATAAAAATTGTGTTTTCATTTATGCAAAATATATATTTTGGGCTGAAATATGACAGACAAGTTCTTGACAAATATATATATATATAGTATATTGTACTTTTATATTATATTTATGTTCATATTTTTATATTATATTTGATTTTTTTCATTTCTTTTTTAACGCTAATAAATAAAATGGTCAATTTTATAGGTATTACTGTTACTTTTTTTGAAAAAAAAAAAAAAAATTTATTTATGGAAAGTTTTGTTAAAATAAGTTGTAGAAAAATAATTAACATTAATTACTGCTATCATAATTATAAAAAATAAAAACTAGAAAAAATTGTCCAATTATTTTAGCTCTAATTCAAGAAATCATGTCATATCTGAACTACTCAGCTCAGGATATTATAATTTGTGAAACTGAAATGATACTGAGAACCAAGAGAAGACACACACACACACACACACACACACACACACACACTCATGTCTGGTTTACCATCTTTGTAGGGACTCTCCATAGACGTAATGGTTTTTATACTGTACAAACTGCATATTCTCTCCCCGTACACTAACTCTACCCCTAAACCTACCCATCACAGAAAACTTTCTGCATATTTACATTTTCAAAAACACTCATTCTGTATGATTTATAAGCTTGTTTCCTCATGGGGAGCTCAATTTAGGTCTCCATGAGTCTGTGTGCATTCAAGTCCCCACCGGGATAGAAAAACATGTACACACACCTTCTCTTTGCAGGATCTGCCACTCTCCGGCCGCCCATGCTCTGCGTGATGCGTACAGGATGGTGTAGTGTGTCACGGCGATGTTGGGCTCGTCAGGAGGTTTCCATGACACCAGTGCCGTGTCTCCCTCAATCAGAGTGACTTTCAGCCCAACCGGAGCTCGAGTGGGAGCTGGACGGACAGACAAACAGATGCCTGTCAATCAAAACCTCTCTTATTTTTACTTTTTCTCATTTAAAAAGCCTCTTTAATACTCTATTTTCCCCTCAATATTCCAATTATAATATATTTTTACATATTTATATATATATATCACAGTGTTTACCTTCAGGTAGTGTGGTCTGGTAAACCACAGGACTCCATGGGCTGGAAAGCTGATCCACATGAAGACGAACGGCAAACTCATAATTGGTGTTCGGGTCCAAATCACTGACCATCAAACTCTGGGTCGCACTGCAGGAACACACACGACATATGAGAGGATGACAATCACAAGTTGTGTCACAAATGACGCACTATACACTATGCTTTTATACTATGCACTCAACTGTGTAGTATATGAATTTTATAAGGTTATTTTGTCATTCAACATCGCAGTCTTAAAGCCTTAAAGCTGTGATAATTGAGTGCATGAAGTGCATCATCCGGGTACTTAAAGTGCACTTCTTGTTATTGTAAACACACTAATCACACTATTTATACTACAAAATGGCATAAAATAGTGTGCACCTACAGATGCTAACCATCTGTTTGCATCCGTTGCTTGTTTTCGCTGACTGAACATGTTGAATCAGTGCTTGTCGGGTCATGGATTGTCTGAGAAGTGACGTACTGTAATCTGGTGATTGTCCGTGTTTGTCGGTGCGGTGTGAATTGACCTTAAGTACACAAATTGGACAGTTTGTCTGTCTGTGTGGGGTCAGTCATACTCACGTCTGCAGGTACAGGACCAGCGAGGCGTTCTGCAGTCCGACAGGGTTACAGCGAACCGTGTAGTTGACCGTCTGTCCGCTGGTGAAGGCGGGTCGGGCCCAGTGCAGGAACACGGAGGAGGAGGAGTTACTGTGGGCGTAAACATGATGAGGTGGCGGAGGGGGCGGGACCAGACGATCACGGACCGCTGAAAACAAACAAACATAACATCTTTTAATTACTCTAATCTATATAATATATAATATTATATCATCTCTAATCTATATATAGCCTCTGTTTTGTTTGTTTTTTAAAAAAAGTCTCTTCTGCTCACCAAGGCTGCATTTATTTGATCAAAAATACAGTAAAAATAGTGAAATATTATTACAATGTAAAATAACTGTTTGTATGTGAATATATTTTAAAATGTAATTTATTCATGTGAATCACGAAATATTATTACAATGTAAAACAGTTGTTTTCTATGTAAATATATAGTAAAATGTAATTTATTCCTGTGATAAAAGCTGAATTTATTTGATTAAAAATACAGTAAAAATCACAAAATATTATTACAATGTAAAACAGCTGTTTTCTATGTAAATATATAGTGAAATGTAATTTATTCCTGTGATCAAAGCTGAATTTTCAGCATCATTACTCCAGTCTTCAGTGTCACATGATCCTTCAGAAATCATTCTAATATGATGATTTGCTGCTCAAGAAACATTTATGATTATTATCAATGTTGAAAACAGTTCATATTTTTGTTGAAACTGTGATACATTTTATTTTTCAGGATACTTTGATGAATATAAAGTAGAAAAGAACAGCATTTATTTGAAATAGAATCTTTTGTAACATTATTACTGATACTTTATATTCATATATACATATACATGCACATTTACACACAAATATATGCAATATACAGAAATGTGTGTGTATGTATATTTAATGCTACTATGCATTGTATGTATGCAATCCCTTACTAAAAATAAAGCTATATGAATCTTAAACCTATTTCACTTTTTAGTAATGTTTGTAAGAAATGGCATGAATATGTGTGTGTGTGTGTGTCTAAACTCACAAACACATCCTGGCGTGCTGATGGTCTGGTCCGCCTGGTACCCGTCCCCCATTAAACTATAAGCCAAGAGTTTGACATGGTACTTCTTCCTGGGGTCTGTGATAAAAAGAGACACAAATAGGGAAAAAGTTTAAAATCTGTTTCTGCTGCATTTAAAATGGGCTAAATGGGCGTTCACACATACATCAATACAGCGGAAACATATTCTTGGCTTATCTGTGATCAGATTTCCAAAAGCTTTGGTCAGTTTATGTGTGAATGGGGCACAAGAGATGGAGCTCACGTGTGTAACAGCAGATGTATGAGATCATCAACATGTCAGCTGAAGTGTGTGTGTGTATTAGATAGCGGTGCCGTGTGTTTAGCGCGTGTGCACGTGTCTCTAATCAGCAGCAGATGCCCTGAGCTGGAGGTGCTGGTCAGTGAGTTTGCGGTCGATCCTCAATACAAAAGATGAGTGTCCATCATCCCCCACTCGGTTCATCCATCTGCCTGCACCCCCTCACTGACTGACCACTGACCAGCGGTCGCATCCCATTCACAACCAGGCCAGAGGTTAAATCAAAGACCCAAAGGCCATGGGAAACACACACAGATACAGAGAGGTCAGTCACATGACCAAAACCACGACCTCAAGGACCATAAAGAGACCTCAGACTGACAGAAAAATTGACAACTGATCAGAAACTGGTAAGATATTCAAATGACATGCAAGAATCACAGTAAAGCATTATTAAAAATAGCAATGAAAAGCACTAAATGTAATATACAGTTTGGTCACATGGTGGCGCTACACAACACAGAGCTTCAATACTGACATGACTGAACATGATCTGAGCTTCATATCCTTAGGGATTACAACTAAAATATGTACATCAACTTTTTTCAACATCAAGATACAGGGCTTAAAAAGTACATTTACAGTAATATGGTACATATATAGTGAATATTAGTGATTCTGTGAAGTTTTACACTGTTATTTAATTGTTTAGTTTTTGTGCAATTCATATAAACATTCCTGAGGTGTCCAAAATCAATTATTAAAAGTTATTTTAGTATTATATAAAAATGATTGTAGTATTTATTAATGTTTTGAAATTGCTTTCTTTTTTGTATTTTCAGTTTAATTTTAGTTTAAGTTTTAGTAGGTGTGTTATGTGCCTTTGTGTGAGTGTATATATATATATATATATATATATATATATATATATTTTTTTTTTTTTTTTTAACACACACACATTTATTTAGTTAGTTTTAAATATTTTTATTATTTTAATTATTAATTATTTATTTATTTTATTTATACACGCACACACACACACATATATATATAGTTTTAATTATTTTTTATTATTTTAATTATTAATTTTATTATTTTAACTGTTTTTTAATTTATATATATATATATATATATATATATATTTACACACACATATATTTAATTTATTTAGTTTTAATTATTTTTTATTATTTTAATTATTTTTTAATTTATATACACACACACACACACACACACACACATATATATATACACACACACATTTATTTAGTTTTAATTATTATTTAAAATTTTTATTTATTTATTTTAATTTTTATTTATTTATTTTTAATTATTCTTTAAAGTTCTTTAGTTTCAGTGAAATTTCAGTGAAGTTTTAAGTTATTTTAACTAATATTTCTAATTTATTGTAGCTTTATTTCAGTTAATGAGAACTATTTTTAACTGAGTTGCTCAATTAATGTGAGGTCAGGAAAACTGAATGCATAATAATCAAACAAGAAAAATGCAGATTAGATGCGCCATGTCAACTGCCTAATTACTGTTAGAGAGAAAACAATGAGCACACTGATAAACTATGATCAGATTATGGGTTAAAGGCCTAGATATGGATCTGGGATCAGATTATCACTGATATTGGCAGAATGTGTCCTTAAAGCTGGTGGGACTGAAGTGTTCTGGTTCAGTCCAGACTGAGATGACATCACCGGGACTGAGATCTAAATCTTTAGAGCAGGCTTTAGGAGGCGGGGCCAAATACAGCAGTCCTGTCGTGATTGGACGGTTAGGTAAGGAGTGTGTGTCATTGAGACCCACAACTCTGAAGAGGCTCCGTGGAGCCAGTCAGGGGTCAAGGTTCACACACAGATAAAACTCCTCAGGAATCTGGAGTCAGAGGTCAGGCACACAAGCCAGGCCTCTTTCTCCAGGCCATCAACATTCAGAGAGAGATAAAGAAAGTATTTGGATGGGAGGAATGACAAAAAAACACTTTAAATCTTATGGAAAGCAAGACGTGTGAGAGCACAAACAAGACTCAAATAAAACAAATCAAATGATTTAGATAATGATATATTTGTGTGTGTGTGTGTAATATATATACAGTCAAACCAAAAATTATTCAAACATTTTTGATATTTTTGACATATTTTTACTAGTGGATGCAGGACACTATGGTTCATTTATGTAAGTGAGGATAGTAAAATAAAGTAAACTGTGACATATTATACCCAACGATTCTTCATACAGTGGACTACCAGTAAAATTAATACAAATTTGGAACCAAAAATTATTCAGACATGTTTTGTTTAAGTGTTATCTGACATAATTAAAATTATTTTTTTCTGACACAGTTTAACTCTGAGATATTTTATTACCATTTTTTAAACTATAGTGAATAAACTGTATTAATGAATGAAATGTTCAAGGTGTCTGAATAAATTTTGGTTTGACTGTGTATGTATGTATATATATATATATATACACATATAGAGTATATTAATCTTTAGAGAAACTAAGACACGCATATCAGATATGAAAAAAAGCATATCAGATATGAAAAAAAAAAAAAAAACATAAAAAGTTTAATCTCAATTAGGAATCACAATTTTTGATACAATTTCCACTAAGAAATAAGCAGTCATTAAATATTTGCATAGTTTTCTATGGGACATTATGATGTCTTGAAAGACGGTCCTGAATCCAGGAGGTACAAAACTCTGTCTTTTAAGTCACTGACATTCGCTTTGACAAACAGCAAATGCAAAAAAGCACGTACTCAACAGAAACATGAGACTCCTCGAACACTAAACCCCAAAACCACCATGGACAACAACATCTCTACAGCACAATAGCCTGGAGATATTAACCACACAATGAGAGAGGGGGCGCTCTGTGTCGTGACCTTTGACATGGAATCTGGGCAAGTCAAATCCTGTCGAGAGGGACGGGGAGCAGCACACATGCAGGACAAAATGAGGAGTGAATATTACAGAAAACCTTTCCTCGACATGATTTGAGGAATCATTTATGTCATGAAGAGCTTCCCAAACTTCTGTAAGGCCCCAAAAAAATC